>NC_042998.1:193195203-193305203 GCF_006345805.1 Octopus sinensis | reverse complement strand
AAGAGGCTTTATGATCATCTTGATAGTACGTACTCTTGAATTTGCATAAAGGCTCAAATCCTCTCCTAGCATGAGTACAAGACCTAAGAGGAAATTATATTCTCATTTAATCCATATCCACTATTGTTGCTCAACGCAAGGTATTCTTCGCTGGCCACTGCTAACGTGCTGAACACTAGGCCATATCAGGTGTTATGTTTTAGAAATTTCCTCACTTTAATAGAGGATGAAGGCCATTCAATTACAATGGTATTATTGGCACGCACACAGAACTTAAAACTGAAGGCCTACCAAAATTAATGATGAGGAGTAGGGAAGCTTCCTGGCGTGGTGCATGAAACTTATGTAGGTAGCAGATGCTTGAAGATGTAGTTAAAAACATTCTGCTTCGTGTCATAACCACCCAACGAAATCATATTGTATCAGGAAAAATTCAAAGTTCCCTTTTGACAGCCATTCGACTTATTAACAGATTTCTCTCGTCAATTTATGACAACCACTGACTCGAGTATACTGTTTCGTATTTCTGCCTCTTCTGTACCTTCCGATCTTCTAAACTAAAAGGTTGTACTCTGTCCCAACTTAATTCCACCCTTTTCATTCGCCTGTTCTACACTTATGTAAAGTACCCAAATCTGCACTGAACATAATCAATCCTAGCCAGTATTGCATCAGTTTGAAATCCTCTCATTACTCTCATTTTTCATACAAATTTCAATGTTCATCTGTTAAGGTGAATGTCAGTCGCATCAACCCAGCAAGACTGAGAGAACTAGAGAGGCCATGAGATCTGTCGCGACCTCTTCAACTAAATGATATCAATTAAAGTATTATTCTGTGGCGGATTCGAACACGTACGCTTAGTATCTGAAAGTCACAAGATAATTAAAGTGAATGTACAGAAATCTCGAAAAGGGATGATTTGGGTCTTGGATGCTTTTGAACGCTTCCTATAATTACGAGCTCATGAGAGACGATTAACTGTCACTTATATAGATTTGTGGAGAAGAATACTGATACTAATTAGAAGAGATAATTATTGGTCTATTCATTTTTCAGGAATATTTTAGGGATACGATTCAAGCAAGGAAGAAGCTTCTTGTGGTTACGAGACACGAACTAGGCGAGCACATCAGGTCCACAATGAAGAATATATATATAACAAAACACAAAGCTAAAATTATAATTCTTTTGTTATTGCAAGATAACAGATTGATCCGTTGACCGTATCAATACCGATAATTATTTGAGAAACAAGGATAAAACTGAAAACAGTGAAAATAGGAAATTGATTTCAACTGCATAGGCCCCTTAAGGATTAGTGGGAGGTGTTTATACAGGTATCACATACAATTCTTTGCGGGCTAATGAAAGTGATTATACGGTACGGAGCAACGAAACGACACAAAGATGCAAGCTAATGAGGAATCCTCTTTTGGGCACTTGATTTATTACAAATAAGCAGCAAGTAAGAAGTTAGAACATGTCAAATAACGTGAAGCAAATTGTTTAAAGACTGGATTAGCATGATTAAGAACACTTTTGATATTACAGATCTGCTTGAACAGGACTGGCATGGGACTACTAAATGACAATTACAATACAGCGATAAATGTACAGTTATACTTGAAGTATTAGTTGAAGGTGCAAAGTTAGTTCAGCATCTAATTATGATTTTTTATCCGACCTCAGTACTTTCACTCTTGTTCGCTGCACTGTTTCATCATAAATACTAAACAGACTAAAGCTGCCTTCTCGTTTTGCCAAATGACTTTAGCAGATGATCTTCCAAATGTTACACAGTTGACAAAACTATCTAATTCTGCACATAAGAAAAGCTATAGAGAGAAATATGGTCAGCAATTTTAGAATCGTTGCATGGAGAATAGTTGCCCATGTTGCTAATCATTGTCATTTTTGCTATTGTTAACACCATTAAAACTAATCAGGTATATCTTTAAGGAAGCGGTAGTTTATGGCTAAGATAATTACTGTAATGTACTTATATTCTCATTTCTGGCAACTTTGCTCTTCATTAGTGCTTGTAATTTTCCCTAGTTTCTAATATTCTCCATATTCCAGTCGTATATATTACCAGGTTCAACTACTCTTAATTATTTTTATGAGTAGTTCTCTTCTAATTCTCTAATTTCCGAGTCTGGGTCTAATTTAATTTTCCAGTTCTAATTAATTTAACACTGTAAGTAGATTTTGTACATTTGTTTAACCTCATATTCGTTAAATCGCGGTTGAATTTGTACACTTATTTTAGTAGACTATCCAGGTAAGTACTATTTCTGAGATAATATCTTTAATCGCCCGTATAATGGTTCATAATTCATGCTCTTAACATGCTCTGATGTCCTCCAAAGATCGGTTGTGTGACCCAGACCTTCTCTTTGTCCTTTAACTGTCTCTTGCAGTTAACTCCAGCAAAACATGTTCCTACGGAGGTGATATCACACTCCATTCTACCCTAGACACATCACATCATTGCACCTATGAACAAAGCTCTCAAAAATATTTCCTGTAGAAGCAGACAACCTTATACCCTTCGACACTCGGATACTTGGAATGCTCACGTGAAGGAAACAACCTATCATCCATCTTTTCTAGGCTTTAATCTACATAAGTTATCACAAATGTGAGGCGAAATCTGACAATCAACGACAATCTCACCTGGTGGCTTGAAATAATTTAGCCTAACCTGCGTTCAGGAGAATAGCTTTCATTTTGTTGGCTAGAAAATATTTTAGCTTGAAGCTGCTGTCGACACTCTACAAAGCAGAATGCTGCTTCTATATCCGAGAAGGCGCTGCTGATACACAGAAAAGCATCATACACTGCATTCAAACGACAATCAACTGGCTGACTGTCAGGATCACGCCTGCCAACATGATTCAGCCTCCAGCTCAGACTAGCTGGTTCCTCATTCTGCTTTTTCTACCGCATATCAATCTCAACAGTCTCGAATAGCCTGCAAAGATCATGGCGCGGTTCTTTTCTCTCGACCGAAAACAATCATAAATTATGAACCATTATACGGGCGATTAAAAATATTATCTCAGAAATAGTACTTACCTGGATAGTCTACTAAAATAAGTGTACAAGTTCAACCGCAATTAAACGAATATGAGGTTAAACAAATGTATAAAATCTACTTACAGTGTTAAATTAATTAGAACTGAGAAAATTAAATTAGACCCAGACTCGGAAATTAGAGAATTAGAAGAGAACTACTCATAAAAATAATTAACAGTAGATGAACCTGATAACATATACGACTGGAATATGGAGAATATTAGAAACTAGGAAAATATACAAGTACTAATGAAGAGTAAAGTTACCAGAAATGAGAATATAACTACATTACAGTAATTATCTTAGCCATAAACTATAGTTTCCATAAAAATATATGAGTGAAATGAAGAGTCTAGATAAAGAAAATGAGAAACTAGACATTACATTTTGGCCCCATCATCCTGAAGTAGTAAGAGGTTGGATATATCTACTTTCCACTCAGGGGACTTGATACAAAGAGAGATATATTCCGATATATCTATAGTGAGTCTTAAAAATACTTAGAAAAGTATAGATACATTAGTTTAATAGTGAAACAGTATTAAAAATAATGTAATACAAACTAGGAACTAATTATAACAAGGATAAGGTCTAGATAAGGTGAAAACTATAGAAAAAGAGTAATTATATGAATGATAAAATTCAGTCTAAAAAGAATACAGAAAAATTGGAAAAAAATCTCCTCTTGATTAGTAAGTCTAGACAAAAAGGAAATGCCAGAATATGAAAGCTGACAATGGCTCAGAGGCTCTTAAACAGAAACGGAAGATTTTGAATTTAGCTGCTTAAGCTGAATTCCTAACCAAAAAAAAATCTACCCAAACAACAAATGCCTAAGTAATCAGCATCTTTTAAAATATTATTTTTCCTTTATGGCGCATTTTGAAAACATTAGCGTTGTACACGGATTTTCAAAGTATCATCATGGACTCGATGCATTTACGATGTCGGGAGTGACAAAAGTTTGCGTAATAACATCGGAATAACTGTAACACGCGATGTTCGCTGTTGTTAACATCTTTCACTGATGAAAAAAAAGCGAAGTCAGTCGAAAGGCTGGGGCCGAGACAAACTTATAGTATAGGCTCATGTTTCCCCATTGGGGGATCGAGTCCTGGACCTTATGGAGGTTGCAAAGCAAAGTTCTTAACGACTCGTTCGATCCTGAGAACACACACACACACACACACACACACACACAAACGCGCGGCACATATTCCTTCTACAAATTCCATTTAGAATGCGTTTGTTAACTCAGGAATATACGGTAAGGTACTTTAACAACGTACCCTGAAGTTGGACTGGATCCAAACTGGGTACGAAGCGAAATCCTTGACCACAAAACTTTGCCTATACTTGAAAAGCATAAGAAGTTAATCTCCGGGTGCCTTGCCATCACATTATGCAACCAAAGATATGACTGTGTAAGAATCTTTTCACCGGGCCATATTTCGACAGCTCAACATAACTAAAAGGCAGGATATTAGCATGTACAAGACAACGTACATAACTCAGCTGACTAAAGTCATATCCCTGACTACAATCAGGAAAATGATTGCACAAACCAAAAATTGATTGGATAAATTTTTCAGCTTTCATTATGATTGATTATAATGAAATAATATGCAAAGTGAGAGGTATTTCGTCCCTCTTTGACATAAAACAAAAGAAAAGGAAAAAGCATTGCTCAAATATCTTTTCTACTCTTGGTACAAGTCCCGAAATTTTGAGGGAGGTGGGGCAGTCGATTAGATCGACTCCAGTATGCAACTGGTACTTAATTTATCGACCCCGAAAGGATGAAAGGCAAAGTGGACCTCGGTGGAATTTGAACTCAGAACATAAAGACACACGAAATACCTATTTCTTTACTACCCACAAGGGGGCTAAACACAGAGAGGACAAACAAGGACAGACAAACGGATTAAGTCGATTAACTGGTACTTATTTAATCGACCCCGAAAGGATGAAAAGCAAAGTCGACCTTCACGGAATTTGAACTCAGAACGTAAAGACAAACGAAATACTGCTAAGTATTTCGCCCGACGTGCTAACGATTCTGCCAAGCTGATGTAGTACAAAGAACATCTGTGCACTGGATATGATAAAGAAACAGAAACTTTAGTATCATACCAGACTTTATAAACCAAATGTTCACATAATATTAAATTAATCCCTTCTACTATAGGCACAAGGCTCGGAATTTTGGGGGAGGAGTTTAGTCGATTAAAACGACCTCCAGTACTTTACTGGTACTTAATTTATCAAACCCAAAAGGTTGAGAGGCAAAGTTGGCCTCGGCAAAGAATGAAAGGTAAGGTCGACCTCACCCTTTCAAACTACACTATATAAACAAGATATAGTCTATCACAATCACACCACTAATTATGAACGTACTCAAAACATGCACCACAGTCCGAACATCTCCCAACAGGCTTAGAATGTACAGAATCAAATCAGCCCTTCGTAAACTCAATCAACTTGCACGTTATACCTTATATACAGTCATCACCCAATACTATAAAATAGCGTACACTGTGTATTTTAAAGACGCAATAATCTAACACAAATTTCAGGATATATTCTATGCAATCACTTCATAATACTATATAAATTTACATAGTAAATTTACATAGGCGCAGGAGTGGCTGTGTGGTAAGTAGCTTGCTAACCAACCACATGATTCCGGGTTCAGTCCCACTGCGTGGCATCTTGGGCAAGTGTCTTCTGCTATAACCACGGGCCGACCAATGCCTTGTGAGTGGATTTGGTAGACGGAAACTGAAAGAAGCCTGTCGGATATATGTATATGTATATATATATATGTGTGTATGTTTGTGTGTCTGTGTTTGTCCCCCTAGCATTGCTTGACAACCGATGCTGGTGTGTTTACGTCCCCGTCACTTAGCGGTTCGGCAAAAGGGACCGATAGAATAAGTACTGGGCTTACAAAGAATAAGTCCCGGGGTCGGTTTGCTCGACTAAAGGCGGTGCTCCAGCATGGCCGCAGTCAAATGACTGAAACAAGTAAAAGAGTAAAGAGTAAAAAGAGAGTACATATTCAATACAATGTCTTTCCAATACTCTAACATGACTCACACAGTACATAATTTCCATAATCTCAATGTTGCAATTTATGTGTGTGTGTGTGTGTGTATTCGTTCTCGGCAGTCATTTGTAATTACATAACTTGCGCAATACGTACTCAACGTAGTCACCTTCTGATACTATAACAAAGTTCAACAGAAACAAAACAGAAACAACACAGAAAAAAACAACAACAAAACCAACCAAAAATAACTGCATGTTTCCAGCAACCGAATACTACATAGTATACATATACACACATCAGATGAACGGCTATAAAGTTCGTAATTCTGGTTAAAAACTTGTGTGCAACACATTAAAACATAGAGAAATGTCATATATCTATATATATAAAACTGTAGTTGTGTGAGTGTCTGTCCCCTTCGATTTAGATTCCTAACTACTCCCACATTTTGCGGTGCAGTTCAACCAAAACCGGGTATCTTATAGTCGTGATTCATATCGAGCCCTTCTGGGTATTAGCGCGCGTCTACGATGAGTCTACGATTTTAAAAATAATTTACCATAATTTTTTTCCATTTTCACGCATATTTTTTTAAAGGGAAGTAACTCTCTAAAAATGTCTACGATAAGTCAACGATTTAAAAAAAATTTACCATCATATTTTTTCCATTTTTAATGCATTTTTTGGCTAATTTTTGGCTATAACTCTCTAAAAATGCTGTATAGTTATTTCCCTTACAAACCCGAGCAACGCCGGGCGATACTGCTAGTATCGTATATATTTGATATTCGTGCCTGAAATTCATTCAAGACACACCTTGTATAATCGGCAGTTCGACCACTAGTCAACAGATTGCTGCGTGGATCCACTCCTGTGATGGTATCTTTTTCGTTTCATGCTCTAAGGCTGCACTTGCGGACGCCATCTATGTTGATATACTTATCAACCGTTTACATTATAGTTAAATACTGATATATTTATTCTGGAATATAGAATTTCACTGTGTTGCTGGACTATCTATTTCAGGCGCTCGATGTGATAATTTACTCCCTGGGGGTTAATTAGCTGTCAAATTGTTTACGATTCTCATAGGAGACGAGAGGAGACTAAATTGATATGCTTATGAAGTAAAAGAAAAAAGACGTTTATATTTATTTCGAGTACGACATTCATAAAGATACATACGTGGCTCAGCTCCTGTACTTTCTTTTTGCCTCAGGTTGTACTTGTAGACGTCACTTCCACATTTTAAAATCCATTTTGCATCTGTGTCTGTGTGTGTATGTATGTGAGAGAGAGAAAGGGAGAGGAAGAGGGGGAAGAAACGTCGAAAATTTTCTTAATTTCACGCGAAAGGGGGAGCGACGTCAATTTTCGGCAATTTCATCATTGTTTTCTCGCTTAGTTGTTTGAAACGACAAACACTTCTGAACTCAATCCTTATAATAACTTGAATGAAATATCCTTTCTGAGCTTTTCTCGAAATAGTTTAAGGCAGCGATTTGACAACCGGGTAGTATTTGTTCTGATTTCTGTCGCTCTGAGTTCAAATTCCTGTGAGGCCATATTTACCTATGATTTTTCTTATGATCGGTGGAGATTAATAAATAAGGTACTTCTCCATGGAGGTGGATTGAAAGAGTTGCTTCAGCGACGGACAGAAGACATTGGGGTACCTATACTGGCTAACTGTATTCTGACGGCAACGACTGTGGCGATACTGGTACCAAGTTGCATCGATCTTATCCTTTCCTCGGGCAACAACTCTGGCCTGGAAAGTATTTCGATGCTTGATTAATGGCTAGTATTCCTCAAAGAACTTTTGCCCAAGCCGGTACCTTAGAGAGGAACTTCTCAGATGCTAGTACTCAGACCATATATAATAAGTGACAAGGGTCATTGAAGTTATAACTTGTATTACTATTGCTGATGTTAGGTCACAGATCCGTTCGTGCCGCTGTACAACCGTAAACGTTCTTGTTGTGACCATCATGTCTTTTCTTGAGACGTGGTATATTTAGAGCTACATTAGTCTCGGAGGACTTTGCTTCTAAGAGGAATTGATGAGATTTGAGCAAGATTTAACTCTTAATACTAGCAAATTGTAATATAAACAAAATTTAGATGTCATAGAATGAATGAGTCATAAATTGACCCATTGGCTGATTGATTGATAGAAAACTAGTATCACGTAATCTCTCTCTCTATAAAGCTGAAGTTGTCTGTGTATGGCAGGTTTGGTAGCCTTTAACTAACACTATCCCCTCCGAGATCCTGTGGCGCAAGTTGATCAAAATTGAGAGTATGATAGAAGAAGGCTTGCACTTCCTTCCGTAGAAGAAAAAATTCAAATCGGACAATGTTAACACCAAAAATTATTTACATAAAAAAGGTGCTATTTTTCTATGAAAATTTGTATTTGTTACGATTTTTTGACTGCTGTGTCACCATTTTTCGGTGTATTTCAACCAGAAAAATGTTCACTTAAAGAGAATAACAAGCTACATAATGCCAAACTTTTACTTTTCAAAAATTCCAATTCTAAAGGGTCGAAACAAATCCGAGCTACGCCGGGCGATACTGCTAGTTAGACATTAAAATTAAACGAAATGTTATGCGTCTTACTATTTTGGTTTCGATAAGGCGGTGATCTTGCAGAATCGTTAGCACGCCGGGCAAAATGCTGGGCAGCATTTGGCCCATCATTACATTTTGAGTTCAAATATCGCTAATGTGGACTTTATCTTTCATCCTTTCGAGGTCAATAAAATAAGTACCACTTTCCCTTTAACCCGAAATTTCTGGCCTTGTGCCAAAATTTGAAACCATTATTTTACTTTTGATACTTTGGAATTGTAAATAGAATAAAAGAGTGTTGATATTGCAGTAGTCATCATATTGATATACATCTATTTTCTTTTTTCAACGTGTAACATGTTGTTTAGCCTCCAACCAGCAGACTTAGGATCAACAATGTTGTAGCTGTAACCATCCTGTTTTTCTTTTTTTTAACATTCAGATAATGTATCCAAGACTACATGATTGAAAGGGTCTCTTTTTTTTATTATCAGTAGCGCGTAATTTGAGCGAGGTTTGGCTTTCTTTTGTCTTTTGTTTTTAAACCGTGCAACAATATTGAAGCTCACTTCATTGACTGCGGTACATGTTCGTCAGATGTCGAACGTGTAAAACAGGAAACATAAATTTTAGAGGCAAATGATATAAAAGTTAATTAAAACCATATCAAATGTGTTAGAGAAAATGAAAGAGCAACAATAGTTGTTAAAGCTCGTTAGAATGTCTTGTAACTAATCATTATATAACTAACAGCCATGTAACTGTTTTGACAAAGGCAATGAGTTACCACAGATAACAACTTATTTTGCTGTTATTGTTTGTGTTTATATCAAATTACGAGCATTCAGAGTAGAGAAGGCGTAGTTTTGCCTTTCTCTTCTATATGTTCCTTCTTAGATTTATATTAACTCTTTGTTTTGCATCCAACATGATCACTGGGTAGTTTTGTAGGAAAAACTTCCGATTGTTTCTTCTTTTCATCCCCTCAGCAATGCTCTGCTGAGTAGTTTCCAGATACATTATATCAGTAATGACTATTTTTACGAATCCCTATCATTTGGCTGCGGCTATAATGGGGTACTGTTACAATTTGTTGTCTAACGCGTGTGTTATCATATACGTTTCTAATTATATACATTCTCATTGGAGATAATGGCAAAACTGAAAACTTGAACAAGATTTCAGAATTTTCTCCGTTTGAACGATGTTATTTTCATGGTCGTTACAGAATTATTGATATATGAATATATGTGGGTGAAATGAACTTCAGGGATGCTTTGCCCCATGGAGAAACTGTAGGAGTTACTCAGAGGTTTTCCAAGCTCTTCTAAATCCATTGCAGTACTGGAAACATTTCTGCATCGTCAGCGGGTATCGCAGAGTGCCAAGCGTTATGGTCCTTTGCCTGCACGCCTGCCTGGGTGAGGTAGCGAGGACTTCAACTACGGAAGGTTTCCACTTGCGGGTTCTTATCTACAGAAACTTTGAACTATTTTCAGCTGAGGTCCCCATCTCCTTGATGGCTTCCTCAGTTGTTTCGGTTTCAGACCCATCTTCTGTAGAAAATAACGCCCTAATCTACCTGGAAAGCTGCAGTAGCCGATTTCATTGAGGAATGAGGCTGCATGCCATCCCTTGACAAGGGCCTCATCGACTAAGACCTGATATTTATTTTGTTTACTTTATCTGATGGCAAATATGGTGTCTGTCCACCCAGGGAACTGTGAGCTCAACGACAATGATTCTTTTTACATTTCTAGAAAGCAGAAAGAAGCCTGGCTGGAGTGATGTTATCAATATCTGTTATGGGGAAACAAATCTGCTCTTCAGGTCTATTTCATCACCTAGTCTGTGGCTGAATGCAAAATAGAAAACGGATCCTTTACCATTGCTTTTACCTTGGGAGCTTTGTCACCATCCTTTAAGGATTTGACACTCTTTGGTGGTGGTAGCTGTTATTAGCTTTTATTCTTTACGGATCAGTTCACTTGGCAATTTCTGCAAGGATCTTGTCATGTCTCCACTTGTACCGGCCTTCTCCACTGCCCCAGGGCATCATGTCAGAATGTGGTTCAGCATGCAAAGAGTTGCTCTGCACTGCTTACAGGTTGGGATTGTTTATTTCCCCATAATTTAAGGTTATTTGTGGTTGGCAAGAATCAACAATAGCACGCAGGAGAAAGGACAATCTTCTCTAGTTCAAGAGTTCCTTCCAGAACAATAGGCGCTCGTGTGCCTGGTCCCACTGTATCCATTGACCCTGGCGGAAAGCCCTATACCTCCACCCGGTGATCCTTCTCTATTGAATCCCGTATCCTTTGTGCTATGAGTTCTCTCCTGCTCTTGGTATTGATGCTTTTTCATCTTTTGGTGTTCTAATTACAAAGTCCTAACCGTCCTTGACAATCTCCAGGTGTTTCAAGAATGTCTCAGGTATCTTTACAGCTTCCTGATATTTCTATCATTGAAGTCTCATTAATGTTAGTAAATATTCCTGCATTTGTCATAATAATTTTCTTGTTAGAGATATCAAATATTTACTGTAATAAAAAACGCAAACGAAATGCTGTCAGATGTTTTAACGAAAGAATTTTTTAAAAATAGTCCAGTTTTTCTTTACAAAATGACATAAACGTCACAGAATCCTTTTTACTCCTATCTAAAAGCATGACTTTGTGCTTATAATGTTTCTGTCATAGGCCCAATGCATCAAATTGAGTTAGAATGTAATCTATATTTGTTTTATTGTATGAGTGAAACTCTAAATGCATAACGACCACAAATACGTTTATGAAATCGGTATTAGTTCATTTAAGGAACGATGCTAATTATAAGATAGCAAGGGAGCCTCTAGATTAGTCACTCGCGTGCTAGTGCATAAGGGGTGGGATGCACTGGTTAAGGACGTGGTTCGTGGTATGCTAGCCTGGAAAACTGTAGAGCGAGATACATTATGTGTGTTCTCTTATCTACTTGCTATATCGGAGCCGGCTTGGGTCGAAATACAAACAAAAGATATGTTACGACTTTTAGAAAACATAGTTTCCAACCTAAAATCTCTATTGAAATTCAATTGTTTTCGATCAAATTCGATGTCCTATTTTAGCTTTTTTATCAGTTTTAAAGGAATAATTCCATTCACTGGGCTCCATTATTCAGTCGACTCCTTTTCTGTATTGGAATTCGATTTAATCTTTTCAAATGCTTTAACAGAATTGTGGGGCGGGTTAATTTGACAAGAATATTCATACACTCATCCATAGCTGTGCTGCTAAAGGGTTTTGCTCCACAATCATACGGTCTGGATTTCGATATCATTCCGCAGTACATTGAACCAGCGTTACTTACCTCCTTTAATATCACTGTCCACCTTCTATTTCGAATTTTGAGATAATTGTGTCCATGTCAGCCCGTGATCGAGAAGACCTATGACATCTTAGCAGTGATCATATGTCTTTTCTCCTAAATGTCAGAAGCCTATAATAAAACAGCATGCTTCTTATGGTCATAAGATTTTATCCGAGGCTTCTTGATTTCGGATGACCGCGTAGTAACAGCTGCCATGTTAATTTGGAATTTACGAGACTGATGAGAAAATTAGTAGAATCTGACAGTGCTGGAATCGATGCAATCTTCCAAAATCACGGAAGATAGCGCATAAGCACGGCAACAGTCTAATAACAAGCTAATGAAGACTACATTAGTTACAATGTAAACGACTCGATAAACATGTTTGATTATTCTTAGTTAAACTGAACTGAAATTCATTTCAACAAATATTACGAGTACTTATCATAAGCAATTGAACTACAATTGATCGATACTGATCCTATCACTCGTGCAATCGTTTGAGTTTTTAGCCGATTTTTAGTGTTCTTGTTGATATCGTTTTTATTGTTATTAATGATGATGACGACCACGACAATAATGTCGACGATTACATAATTACTGTGGCAAATAATAGAAGCCATTATTATTGTATTATCACGAGAAAGGCGTTAACATTGTTGGAATAAATAAATAAAGATGGCGTAATGAGTGTACTGACCACAAATACACGCCTTGTGCTGTCCCATCCTTTTCTATTGTAAGTCCCATTACATATTCATGCTAATCTATTTTCCTTTCAAATTCTATTTTCTACATTCTATTTTTAGAATCTCTTCTTTATCGCAAAAGCCTACTTTTACAGATCCCAACTTGTGCTGTCTACATAATTGGGAAACAATTTCACCAGGTGGCTGTGTGATAAGTAGCTTGTTTACCAACCACATGGTCCCGGGTTCAGTCACACTGCGTGGCACCTTGGGCAAGTGTCTTCTACTATAGCTTCGGACCAACCAAAGCCTTGTGAGTGGATTTGGTAGATGGAAACTGAAAGAAGCCCGTCGTATATATGTATATATATATATATGCGTGTGTGTGCTTGTGTGTCTGTGTTTGTCCCCCTAGCATTGCATGACAACCGATGCTGGTGCGTTTATGTCCCCGTTACCTAGCGGTTCGGCAAAAGAGACCGATAGAATAAGTACTGGGTTTACAAAAGAATAAGTCCCGGGGTCGAGATGCTCGACTAAAGGCGGTGCTCCAGCATGGCCGCAGTCAAATGACTGAAACAAGTAAAAGAGAGTAAAAGAAAAAGAGAGGTGTTCCAAAGTAGTTATCTGTGCTATTCGGGACGTTTCGATGTTTAACTGCCAATATGGATTTTGCATAAGATTTTAATGTCACTGACCAATATTTTACGGCAAAAAGTATTCTATGTCATTGAAGGAACAATTGCAAGGCGGTGAGCTGGCAGAAACGTTAGCGAGCCGGGCGAAATGCGTAGCCGTATTTCGTCTGCCGTTACGTTCTGAGTTCAAATTACGCCGCGGTCGACTTTGCCTTTCATCCTTTCGGGGTCGATAAATTAAGTACCAGTTACGCACTGGGGTCGATGTAATCGACTTAATCCGTTTGTCTGTCCTTGTTTGTCCCCTCTATGTTTAACCCCTTGTAGGCAATAAAGAAATGAGAATCGTTAGTGCGCTGGGCGAAATGCTTAGCGGTATTTCGTCTGCCGTTATGTTCTGAGTTCAAATTCCGCCGAGGTCGACTTTGCCTTTCATCTTTTCGGGGTCAATAAATTAAGTACCAGTTACGTACTGGGGTCGATGTAATCGACTTAATCCGTTTGTCTGTCCTTGTGTGTCCCCTCTGTGTTTAGCCCCTTGTGGGTAGTAAAGAAATAGGTATTTCATTTGATGCTTCGTTCTGAGTTCAAATTCTGCCGAGGTCGACTTTGTCTTTCATCCTTTCGGGGTCAATAAATTAAGTACCAGTTGCGTACTGGGGTCGATATAATCAACTGGCCCCCTTCCACCAAAATTTCAGTACTTGTGCCTATATTAGAAAAGTATATTGCGACAGTAACAGAATATAGAAAGAAGTGTAAAACTGATAACTATATAATCCATCCAAAATATCTCAGTTACTCAAACGTAAACAGAATTACTATTCAACCTTAAAATACACCCTACATATTCAGAGAACTCTCTTGCTTTAGAGGTACGGAACTTTTTTCTCGATTTCTTTTATTCTTTTACTTGTTTCAGTTATTTGACGGTGGCTATGCTGGAGCTCCACCCTTTAGTCGAAGAAATTGACCCCCTGGACTTATTCCCTGTAAACCTGGTGCTTATTCTATCAGTCTCTTCTGCTGAACAGCTAAGGTACAATAAAGAAATAGGAACAATTTCAAATATTATTCTCTAAAATTTGCCTGAAATACATCCAAATGGTATTCATATTGATAACAACATATTGAAAACGTTAGAAAGGCAATTGAATATATAATAAATACCGTTAAATAAAGAAATGACTTTAAAAATGATTTATGTCAGGTAAATGATGTTGCGCGACCCATAAAATTATCCGGAGAGGTCACTAACGCTAGAAAAGAAACCGAGGCCTGAGATTTAATAAAGTGACGATAACGAACGAAGTTTATTCATGAGTGATCACGTATTCATTCTATGGCTTTCTTTAACACATGAAAGAGCAGCAGCATTCACAAGTTTCTGAATAGATCGTTTAATATTCCATATTATGTATTTACTCTTATAGCCTTTGTAACCTCTTTTTTCATCAAGAGAAATTCCAAAAATCTGATATCTGCTGTCATAAAAAGGAAACGAAAAGAAATATTGACAAATCTTTCATCGCAGAATTTCAATTCAACAACTTCCAGTGAGAAATAGAGCGGCTTTGTATAAATGGTACATTAGTCTATATTTCGGCAAAATTACGGATATGTAGCTGGAAACCGAAATTTAATGTTCTTTTCTTGTAAAAGGGTCAAAATAGATATAAATATAGGAAGTACAATATTTATATTCGTAAAAATTTGATGAAGTGAGTGATTTTAACTGTCTTATAAATTAAGTAGATACAACTGTGTACACAGCAGATATGGTTTGGGCGCAACATAGATACCGCAAGAACATAGTATTGTACATATTAACCGTTATTTGTATCAATACATATTTTCTGTGGGCTAGTTTGATATATGCACAATGCAATGGGACAGCGAAGTGATTTATGTAAAGTTTGAACCAGTCGCATGCCCAAACGTACACATATGGATATTAGGTTTAAGTATTAGTATGGGAGTGTATGTGTGTGTGTGCCTAAATTACTTATTTAAACAGCCAAATTAAAATGGAATCGACCATGTTACTAAAATGTTCACTTATAAACAACTCCAACAGGGAATAGACAGCTGGAGGAATAAAGATTAAAGCAAGAGATATTATTGAATAGCAGCAATTTTTAGATAGTATTAAACGGTCAAAAGACTACACTTAGAAGTTTACGGACCTCAGTTTTAATTATATTTTCTAACTTTCTATCGCAATGAACTGTAGTTAAACCAAAACAATACTCACACTTATATAGAAAAACATACATATAAGCATTAACATACAAAATATACACACCCACACTCACGCAATTGTATACACTTATACCTATTAATATACATATAGACCACACACACACAAACATGTATATATATATATATACAATCAAGTATACATATATACACATATAGATACACATACATACGAATGCATGTATAAATGCTCGCACATATATACATAGTAACTTCTATGCGGATAAGCACCTATAAAAACACGATCATCAGTACACACACATTCAAACACACACATACATATGTAATTATATGTACACACATACCTATTTGGAAATACAAATACATCCATACACTTATACAAATATGGGTATATGCACATATTTATATGTATGTATGTAAGCACCACCAGCTCAAATATTGTCTCCTCTGTCTTCCCTCCTTGGGATCTTTCCTTCTCCTTGTTTCCGACGAAGAGCTCCGCTCGAAACGTTAACCCTCCTTCCCTTCTTTCCTGAGCGTCAATAATACTTTAATTGTTCCACGTCCTGCGTTGCTGTGTTTTTTTCTCTTTTTTTCTCTTTTTTTCTGTGTTTTCTTGTTTGGATTAACTATATATATATATATAATATATATACACAAACATGTATATATATATATATACAATCAAGTATACATATATACACATATAGATACACATACATACGAATGCATGTATAAATGCTCGCACATATATACATAGTAACTTCTATGCGGATAAGCACCTATAAAAACACGATCATCAGTACACACACATTCAAACACACACATACATATGTAATTATATGTACACACATACCTATTTGGAAATACAAATACATCCATACACTTATACAAATATGGGTATATGCACATATTTATATGTATGTATGTAAGCACCACCAGCTCAAATATTGTCTCCTCTGTCTTCCCTCCTTGGGATCTTTCCTTCTCCTTGTTTCCGACGAAGAGCTCCGCTCGAAACGTTAAGCCCTCCTTCCCTTCTTTCCTGAGCGTCAATAATACTTTAATTGTTCCACGTCCTGCGTTGCTGTGTTTTTTTCTCTTTTTTTCTCTTTTTTTCTGTGTTTTCTTGTTTGGATTAACTATATATATATATATATATATATATATATATATATATATATATATATATATATATAGTACAAAGTAAGATAGGGGTTATGGGTGTAACCCACTATGGGATATCATTTATCCAATATACCGTTGGTAAAGTAACCAAATTCTTAATACACAAATGTTTTTAATTGCAATGCAATTAAGTCATTTATTGTATTAAACGGGTGAAGGTAAAGAAATATTTTTACCGTAAATTTATAATACAAATAAGAAAATGGAGAAACAAATTTGGTTTGTTCATCAACTTACAGATATTATAATGTTGGATTATTTATTCATTTTACAAATTAGAACATCAAGAGCATACAAAATATTATATAAATCAATAGATAAGATAATAATACAAATACAGATTATAAAAGTCATTCTATAAATTGATGAAATCCTAAATATTACTTCTTACAGCTGTTTCAGCCTATGGTCAGAAGTAAATTTAATTTTAATTGCCTATAGATGTCAATATACTAAGGTTGTAGGTATTTAAAAAATATAATACTTATATATTAAAAAAACCATAGGCCTCGTCAGAGGTTATTGACTTTTATAATCTGTATTTGTATTATTATCTTATCTATTGATTTATATAATATTTTTGTATGCTTTTGATGTTCTAATTTGTAAAATGAATAAATAATCCAACATTATAATATCTGTAATATCTGCTACTCCATTTTCTTATTTGTATTATATATATATATATATAACGGGAAGCTTTATGAAAATAAACAAAAGACGAAGGCAGGTGGAAAACAAACGAACAATTGTATTAGTATGGCGCTCAGGAAATATAAATAAAACAAGTCTTTAACGTTTCGAGCCTACGCTCTTCAACAGAAAGATACACAGAGAGAGAAAAACACAGAAAGAAGGAGAGAAAAAAAATGCGTGCAGTAGCTAACGAATCAACATGGCGATCTGATTTCGGCCAGAGGTCAAAGATCAAACATGAGACGCGAGAGCGAAATAAGGGGAGATAATAGGGTTGATAAAAGGGTTGAGGGACCAGCTAAAAGTGCGTGGGAGGGGTCTGGATGTGTGTATGTATAGGGTTGGTGTATGTATTAGTATGTATAAGGGTGTGTGTGTGTGTGTGTGTGTATGAGAGAGTATTAGTGCGTAGGATTGGTCTGGACGTGCATATGTATGGGATTGGTGTATGTATTAGTATGTATTAGTATGTATTAGTACGTATTGGTATGTATAGGTGTGTGTGTGTGTGAGAGAGTATAAGTGCGTATGCGGGGTCTGGACGTGTGTATGTATAGGGTTGGTGTAAGTATTAGTATGTACTAGTATGTATTAGTACGTATTAGTATGTATTAGTTGGTGTGTGTATTAGTATGGCACATCATATGTGATGTGATGTGTAAAGTCATGTGGTGTAGTGAGGAGAAGAGGGGGAGGGGGAGAAGAGGGGGAGAGAAGGGGAGGGGAAGAAGAGGGGAGGAGAAGGGGGAAGAGGAGAGGATGGGGGAGAAGGAAGGGGAGAGAGGGAGCAGAGGGAAGGGGAAGAGGCAGGGAGAGAAAGAGGGAAGAAGGAAGGGGAGTAGGGGTGAAAGGATGAAGGACTGAAGAAGTAGGGGTCGGGGGGAGAAAGGATAGGTGAGGAGGGGGGAGGGGGGTTAGATGAGGAGGGATACACGTATAGACATACAATAACGTACAAAACTCGTACATATATATGTCTTGATACAGCAAACGTTGTACAGGCATATGTTGAAGCATTTGGATATAAACATATAGCCGGTCTATAATGCTTAGAAAGTAAACACTTCTATTAAATTGAATCTGCCAACTGGATTATAAAAGTAAATTTAATGTACAATAAAAATAAATGTGTGTGTGTGTGTAGGTGTTATACACTTCATCCCATATATGACAGTCATGTGCGTTTCCATTGTCAGCGCGGTTGAACGTAGTTCACAAATCTATCGGCATTCTTTCCCGATCCCTCTTATTTCAAACGACATCTCAGATTTTTATTGTTGAATAATTGTGCAAAAGTGCTTCCGTTTTATCTGCATGAGATGACTGCCTGGCATACGACACTCTTTTCACAACAGGTGTATGAGCACCGAAACCAAACAATGCAACAGAAAATATACCCTATGGAAACGGAAACGTTCCCCCATAAGAAATAAATGTGTTAAGACTTAATTAAAATTATCAAAAAATTGTTTCTTGACAAAATTTAACAGGATTAATAAATCTCTGAACGAGGTATAAACAGTAACTGCACGACAATGTGAGGTATATTTGCCATCTCAATATGGCTAACCACTAAGGGTGGGTGTTACTGTCGCTTGTTCTCCTGGGGCTACAAGCTACAGTAACACCCACCCTTAGTGGTTAGCCATATTGAGATGGCAAATATACCTCACATTTAAGATATTTTCCAACTAAACTTAATGAACGAACAAAACATGGAATCTGCAAACTAACTCAGCTCTTAAATTTGTACATATAAGCCATTATTCTTGCCAGTTATGTTGCTGGCATTGCCATAATTTTGATCAAGGCAGTCTTTTATGTCAATGCCGTCTTTCTTTAACAAGTCAAGTAACCTATGAGTAGGTTGTTCATCAATCATACATATCACCAAATTCACAAATCTTTCAGTTGACCCAGACGATGACACACATCGCGCTAAATTAGTTGGTCCATATTGGATGAAGCTGAAGCTAGTATCAAATGAATCGGAATAATAACTATGCAGCTTTTATTTTAATGATAAAGGGATCCAGTATAGTGAATCTAATCAGATTGATATATCCCTTGCATACCTCATTTATGTTTTCTATATTTTGTTTGTATGAATAGCTATGTGATATACTGGAGGCACATGGCCTAGTGGTTAGAGCAGCGGACTCGCGGTCGAGGGATCGCGGGTTCGAATCTCAGACCGGGCGATATGTGTGTTTATGAGCGAAAATAACTAAGCTCTACGTGTTTCCGGCAGAAGGTAATGGCGAACTTCTGCTGACTCTTTCGCCACAACCTTTTCTCACTCTTTCCTCCTGCATCTTGCAGCTCACCTGCGACGGACCGGCGTCCCATCCAGATGGGGAAACCGGCCCTTATGAGCCAGGCATGGCTCGAGAAGAAATAAACAAGGTCAAACTTTAATAATTGTACAACATGAAACAGTTTTCAGTATGAGGAGTCCATAGCTTCATCACTATCATCAAATGAAAGGCTTTTTTCAACTAAATTTACTTAATGTACTCGCTCCAAAAGTGTATGCCAATAGTTTTGTTCAGCGTCCGTTGCTTTCACAAATTCATCTTTGTCTCTGTGCATCAGTACCAGCCTTACAATATCTTTATGCGAAGGTCTCTCTTCGCATCTGTATTACACGTTTCATAAAACAATGGTTTTATTTAGGTGCTAATACCTTTTCTACCAAACTTTAAACATATCTAAGCCAAAACTTGTGAGAAAGAGAGCAAATTTCCATTGCATTCTGAAAAATGTCCCAAATCTAAACATTATATCGTTTTAGGTATAAAGCTAGTTTAGACATACCTCGTATTTATGTCAGCTGAAATCTAGCTATTTCATCGAATTCTCATGGATCCAACTTGTATTAAATACCCGCTCGCACTACGCGGGGACGAGTTGCAACGAAAATGTATACAAGGAATTCACTATTTATTTTGCATATTGCTTGATTTTTTACTTATCTGCCAGTATGGTTGGAATTATGTTAGTTCTCAGAGACTACAGCTTAGAACCCCACTACTACCACAACCACCTTAGATTCCACCCTTAGTAAAATTCAATTAAAGCTTCTACTTCTGAAAGTTCTGAAAATGTACCACGTATTTGAAAAAGGTAATATTTAATGGAATGAGCTTTATAAACAAATGGGGGAAGCACTCCGTCGGCAACGACGATGAGGGTTCCGGTTGATCCGAATCAACGGAACAGCCTGCTCGTGAAATTAACATGTAAGTGGCTGACCAGTCCACAGACACGTGCACCCTTAACGTAGTTCTCGGGGATATTCAGCGTGACACAGAGAGTGGCAAGGCCGGCCCCTTGAAATACAGGTACAACAGAAACAGGAAGTAAGAGTGAGAGAAAGTTGTGGTGAAAGAGTACAGCAGGGATCACCACCATCCCCTGCCGGAGCCTCGTGCAGCTTTTTAGGTGTTTTCGCTCAATAAACACTCATAACGCCCGGTCTGGGAATCGAAACCGCGATCCTATGACCGCGAGTCCGCTGCCCTAACCACTGGGCCATTGCGCCTCCACTTTATAAACAAATAACTTGTAATAGTCAATAGTTCCGGTATTCCAGAAATCTATATCTTCCTTAGCAATCCTCTTTTTCTGTTGACGTCAACAAATATGATAGCAGTACCTCAAGTAAGAACTTACTTTCTGGTGAACTTGAATGGGTTTCATCTTAAATCAAATGTAAAAACAAAATTCAGATGCTGGAAAATTATTCAAATTCACAAATATTTTACCATTGTTACTTAAGCATCTCTCAATACACATCCCTAATATAATGTAAATTTATGCGCTTTAACTCGAAAATATGGCTGTATTAATTTAAACTTGTAATTCACGCCATGGATTGTTCGTACACATCTTTAATAATCTCAGTTTGATTTAATGGTCGCGATTAGTATTGAGGTTTCTATAATATATTAATAATTGTAATTTGCTCAACCGACTCTCTTTATGAGTAAAAATATAATTAAATTCAATTACTGTATGACAACATTAATGTATTGAAACAGAGAAATAGAATGGTAATTTGCATCTGAAAATAAAGTACGTTTGCACAGTTTATGTTACCATCAATCTGATTATTACGATCTTCCGAATTTAAAGCGTATCACAGTAACAGTTAGGGAATATGATCATAAAAGTTGAAGGGAGGGAGAATACGTGCCGATTCATTGAAGAAGAATTGGTAGCGGGGCTCTAAATGCTCGTGGCCTACAGTATATGTTGCAAGATCTCTGGGTAATGATCCCCACATAGACCACTGATACACAGACCGCTGATACACAGACCGCTGACGAGGCTAACTAACGAATTCTACAAGTTCTACCATTCATTGACCATTAATGATCTTTACCATTTCTAGTTGCCACAGACCTCTGGTGGAGCAGCCGTAATGACCTCTCCCGCTTCTGCTATGTGTTGCCCTTTGACGACACTAAAATGATTTTTACTAGATTCAGAACTCGCCGATAGAGCTGATGTAATGATTTCTACTAGTGACACCATTCACTGGCAAATGGTGCTAAGATACTTTACTAGTTCAGACATCCATCGACTGATAGCCTGATATAGTAATCTATAATATAAATTTGACATGGGCGATCATTGTATTCTTTCTTGTCTTGAGGTTCACAGCCAAATGGCTTGGTGATTTCGCGTGGAAAATGGCATACATATGGAGACGGGTGCATAGATTGGATTGCGGTTTGTATTTATTCCTAGCCCCCATACTTACCGAGAAAATCGATTAAAACCTTTTCAAATGGAATTCCCCTGTTGGTTCCGCCATTAAAACAACCAGTTGCTCACACAACCGGCATATACCATTTCGCTAGCAACGAGGGGATTACAGGATGACAATGAGCCAAAACTTTCGCTATGCTGCCTCTCTCTTTTACCTCTTTGTGGGGTTAATAATCTTAATCTTTAGTTACAGTTTCTCATTAAAACTACGTAATAGGCAGAATTGTCGGATTAAGATAATAGGGAGATTTGGCTGCTATTTCTACCAGATCTAGCTACCATGTAGAGGTCTGAACTTAATTTTCATTCACATATTTGCATTTCAAAAATTTAACAATCTTTTCCATAAATCAACTATCCTAAACACATAAACACTGGCTTAGCTGCTAGTCTCTTCTATAATGTTAAGGATGAGCAAAGTTCTGAAAGCAGGAATTCTGCAACAATGATACGAGGAAATTATGAAAACTTCGTTGATGTTGCGGTTTGTGTTCTTATTGCTCTTGCTACTGCTTGTACTATTAATAATGATGACGACGATGGCGACAACAAAGAGGTGATGATGTTAAATGACAAGCGTATGCCATTGTTCTGAGGACTTTTACAATATTTACACAAGTGGTAATCTTTAAAACAGCATTTCCTTTTGTTCTCTTAGGTGAGGGTTTTAAACAAATGATTGCCTGATGGCAATGAAATTGCATTTGTAAAACAAACAAATCTGCCGATTAGCTGCATCTTACGTAGCAATGTTATAAATCTTATCAACATAACACGTGATCTAAGAACACGTGAAAACTACAAGTAATTTCCATTAATGACAATTGTGAGCTATATTTTATGGAATTGATTCATTAACATATCAGTGTTTAAAATTTTTAATTGCATTCAGTTCCATTTTAGGAAATGTTGCGAAGGCTGGCTATGAGATCGACAGAAATTGTTTCAAGATGGAGAATAAGTACATGAAGTTTGGTCGTTTGTTCCTCACCACTGCTTGACAACTGGTGTTGGTGCGTTGTGCGTTTACGTCCCCGTACATTAGCGGTTCAGCAAAAGAGACCGATAGAATAGGCACAAGGTTTTAAAAATATGAGCACTGGGATCAAATATTTCGACTAAAATTCCAGGCCGAACTCCAGAATGTCCGAACCCTAATGACTGAAACAAGTACAAGGATAAAAGAATAAAAGAATGTCAAAGACGAGGGGCAGATCGAATGACTTAATGAAATACATATATTTTGTTTAAATGATTTGTTATTGTTAAGGCGATGAGTTGATAGTGAACCATTAGTGCGTACGACAAAACGATCAGCAACATTTTTTCCGAACATTCTGAGTTCAAATTCTTTACCGTCCGTGCTGTTGGAGTCGATAAATTACGTATCAGCTGAACGTAATTGCTAACCTTGTTCCAAAATTAGAAAGAATTGGTGTCATTAATGAAGAAATAGATGGGCAGGATCGGTAAAAATACAGACGTAGTATTTTGTTGACTTAGGGACATTTTAGGTTTTGAACGGAAATCCCACTGAGTTTTACTTTTATATTCTCTCTTTGTCAGGTCGATAAAACCAAGTGTCCACCAACTTCTGGTTTATTGTAATCGATTACATTTACTATAAAGTATATGAAGCACAGCGACAATTTTAGAAACGATTATTACATGATATTATTGGATAATTTATGATAATTGGAGATAACAAATTGAAGGTGACATGGAATGCAGTGCTACCTATAAACCTATGCACTTGATCCGATTGCATATTATTTCTGATCTGTTGTGCACCCGAGGACGGATAAAGATACAGCTCATAATATTCCTCGCACCATGAGGCCGACGAATAACCGCGGGTGACATCCTTCACAAGTACTAGAAGCTATAGAATATTCGGGGGAACTACAAAAATGACTTCCTGTTGCCTTCTTCCCGTTTCTTCTGTCTTTTTTCCTTGGCAAGATGCCATCTTTTCAGCAAGGTACAAATGAAGTTTGTAATATTTGCATACGAACTCATGATACAAATAAACGGAACAAATGCCACAGATTTTGTCCGACGCTCAAATAATCTCACCAATCGACAGTCATGTCTTGGTACTTTGTCTTTCTCTTCGAGGTCGATAAAATAAAGTTGCTCTCGCTAAGATTTGGTCTCAGTACGTAAAGATCCGGTACAAATATTTTAATATATTTTGTCCAAATTTTTTACCATTCTGCTAATAGGTCGCAATAAAATAATATTTTGATGAGGACTTAATCGACAATTCTCGGGTCCCTAATTTTGTTCTGTTCCTTTAGGATTCATTATTTGTTGTTAATGTCTCACATTGGTTTCCAGTTAAGACACAGACCAAATATGTAACAGTATTTAGTTTCTTTTATGTTCCAAGGTCAAATCCTCTTCAAACTTGACTTGCAATTCATCCTTTTGGAGTTGATAAAATAAAGTATTAGTAAAGTACTGTATGTAAGTTATTTGACTTGCCATCATGAAAATGTGTGGCTTTGTACCTATTAAATGGCTTTATTATTGTTAACGGTCTAGAAAAACCCGCACATACACACACGCACACACATACATAAACTTAGATGTAATCATACAAGTATGCGTGCGCATACATGCACATATACCACTCGTATGGCTTGCAACCTCCTGTTATTATCAGAGTAATTTTCTCATTTAGAAATATTTCCGCCTAGCTAGATGTCTAATGGGATAGACATTATTATAAATGATAAAGAGTTTATAGTGATACGATAATAACATTATTGTCAGGTGATGTAGACATTGTTGAGATTATATTAAAATGAAAATGCAGTAAAAGTAATATTAAGATATAAAAGTATAAGATCTTATGGCAAAAAATTACGATACAACGAAAGTATATTATTTTGGAGTAAGATGTATGTGCTCTAATGAAAAGTATTTTTTAAAAGTAAAAGTATGTTATAGAAAACAATGCTGACTTACTAAGAAATATTTAGTCCAGTGATATTAGAGTGGAAAATATGATACTGTAGTCTTTAGTATATCAGATGTCACGTGATCACATGACCGACCAGACCATCAGATGTTGCTACACATCGCTGGTTACAATGCATTCGCATTGTTTTAGCCTTCGAATGACGCTACCCCGCTGGCTAAGCGAGCTGGCCAACAGAAGAAAGAGTGAGAGAAACAGTGGTGAAAGAGTACATCAGGGATCGCCACCACCCCCTGCCAGAGCCTTTTGGACCTTTTAGGTGTTTTCGCTCAATAGACACACACAACGCCCAGTCTGGGAATCGAAACCGCGATCCTACGACCGCGAGTCCTCTGCCCTAACCACTGGGCCATTGCGCCTCCACATATCAGATGTACGTATTGTTAGTAAAGATTTCGGCTTGATCACCAACTCTCCGATGGTCAATGTTCTGAGCTTACGCATTGGACATCCCCGGTCGTTACCATCAACGAGTGCGAGGTAGTCTGCAAGTTCACATACCATGGCTGAAGCATCACAGACAGCCTTTTCACAGTCAGAAATCAAAAGACAAATAGGAAGAGCAACCTCAGTTTTTGCCATGCAAACGGTGTGAAGAGCAAGCTGCGGTATATAATATATTAATTACAGACTTCAGAGTCTGCTGTCCTCAGCATTCTGTTATTTGGCAGCGAGACCTGGAACCCTCTACTCCAGATCAGAGCGAAGTTTCAACATCTTATATCCTAGACGTTAAGTGAACTGATTGATTCTCTGACCTTGTCTGGCACTTTTTCATTCTTTATTCTGCTCCAGTAACGACGCCCCGACTCATCCACGCAAACTACATTTCAAGTGGGAGGATGCCCAAAGATCTGTTATGCAAGTATCAAGACTTCCGAAAGAGAAGACATGGGTGATTCAAACTCTGTTTTAAAGACGTCTATCAGAAAAATATGCCACATCGTAATGTGGGTAAAACGCTGGGAGTAGAACTAAGTCGAGTCTCAGAAGAAGAAAGCCGGTGCGTGAGCTTCCTGCAGTAGAAAAGCACAGAGGAATAAAAACAACTTTGGGAAACGAACCCTGTATCCTGGACTACTCCAGTACTGACTTTATAGTTAGAGCAGCAGCAGCAGTGGAGTCGCAATGGCCCAGTGGTTAGGGAAGCGGACTGGCGGTCGGAGGATCTCGGTTTCGATTCCCAGACCGGGCCTTGTGTGTGTTTATTGAGCGAAACTTTCTCTCACTCTTTCTTCCTGTTTCTTGTCCCCGACTTCCTACGCAACCGCTGAGCCTGGATGCGCATTCATCCATCCGTCGATGCTCTCTGTGTCGGGGGTTGACCTGCTTTCTCTTATGCGGTTCTTACGAATAGCAAAGGACCACGTTTCGGACTTCTCTCAGGCGGTCAACAAACAAACAAAACCGGTAGCAGCAGTTGTTCTGATGACACAGATTGCACTTTTCATACAAAAATCCATGGTCTCAATAGCCAAATGGATTACACAGCAGCAGTTTATTACGATATTGTAAAAGTATATGATACAGTAAAAGCTATTTGATATCATCAAAAAATTACATTATATTATATGTTTAGAATTATTAACGTGTATGATATATATGAAAAATAAATGTACAACAGTATGTTATCATATAAAGATTAAAAGGAAAAAAAGTAAATGCTATTTTGGTATAGGATGATTGTGAGATAATCATAATAAAAAATAATAGTGATGAAAATTTAATATTTAATAAGAATATGATAAAAGGTTTTTTTTTTCAAGAAATTAGGGAATCTTCAAGTTGACATTTTCCTTGAAATTTACTTATGACAAACTGAACGAACGAACAAGACAACTGGATACTTATATATATACATATATATATATATGTACATATATATATATGTCTGTCTCTCTCTCTCTCGCTCTCTCTCTCTCGCTCTCTCTCTCTCTCTCTCTCTCTCTCTCTCTATATATATATATATATATATATATATATCGTATACGATATAAACCGGAGAAAAAAGGGCGGAGTAAATAGGAAGAACTTTGCCTCCCCTTCTCTGCTGTTAAATATGTAAATACCGAAACATTGCTGTCAATCAAGAACTGAAAACTGTTCAGACATTTTTTTTTAGATCCAACAAATATTTTCTTTCGCTAACACACGCAGCCACATACACACAGACGTGATTCGCACACAGTCAAACACGCGTGCGCTCTCTCGTCACACGCTTGTATGCACACACACATACTCTCGTACAGTCGCCCACCTCTAGGCTCCTCCTCACGCTCACACTTTTCTATATCACAGCCTCTATTGTATTTTACTTGTCAATCTTCTATTGTACAGATTTCTTCCCTCTCTCCTTGTGGATCATTTCGACCATTATCACAATCATCATCACAACAATTATCGCCACCACCAAACAATAATTAGTTTAACATTGATATCGCAAAATGGCGGCGAGTTGGCAGAATCGTTACTGCGCCAGGAAAAATGCTTAGCGGCATTTCGTCCGTCTTTACGTTCTTAGGTCGACTTTACCTTTCGTTCTTTCGGGGTCAATAAAATAATAACATCAGCCACAGTTGAGCACTGTGGCCGATATAATCGACTTACCCTCTCCCCCAAAATTGCTGGCCTTGTGCCAACATTTGAAATCAAATTAATATCGCAGAGACGATGGACGTTTACATCATCAACTCCAACGTTTATTACCTCCTAACTGTCGGGTTTGTCACATTTTTGACCTGCCAAAATCGCAGAATCTGTCTTTGCGGTTCTTGTGGAAGGGACGTGTTGTATTGGTCAGAATACATTCTGCATGGAGGGATCAATACAATGTAGACCATAGGACACAGTTGCGCTAAGGTTGCAGCATACTCTTTACTCTTTTACTTCTTTCAGTCATTTGACTACGGCCATGCTGGGGCACCGTCTGTAGTCGAGCAAATCGACCCCAGGACTTATTCTTTGGAAGCCTAGTACTTATTCTATCGGTCTCTTTGGCCGAACCGCTAAGTTACGGAGACGTAAACACACTAGCATCGGTTGTCGAGCGATGTTGGGGGAACAAACACAGACACACAAACACGCACACACACACACACACACACACACAACATATATATACATATATATATATATATATATATATATATATATATATATATATATTATATATATATATATACATATATACGACGGGCTTCTTTCAGATTCCGTCTACCAGATCTACTCACAAGGCTTTGTTCGGCCCGAGGTTATAGTAGAAGACACTTGCCCAAGGTGCCACGCAGTGGTAATGAACCCGGAACCATGTGGTTGGTAAGCACAGCCACTCCTACTTACCACACAACCACTCCTGCACCTATGTATAGATGTATTAGGCATTTGAGGAGTACATATCTTTCTCCTATTTGTCTCCTGTTGATTACAATCTCGATTCTTTGCGAAAAGCAAGACTGAAAAAAGAACAAAAAAACTATATAACATCTCATGTTTCTCGCCTGTTAGATATTGTCACCCGAGAACGATATAATGTTATAACTTCCCTGTAATATTGCGATTAAGAAAGATATAGTGTCATATCTCACTCTGGTATTGCCCTCGAGAATAACATAATGTTATATCTATCCTATTATTAACTGTTTCTTTATTACCCACAAGGGGCTAAACATAGAGGGGACAGACAAGGACAGGACAAACGCATTAAGTCGATTACATCGACCCCAGTGCGTAACTGGCACTTAATTTATCGACCCCGAAAGGATGAAAGGCAAAGTCGACCTCGGCGGAATTTGAACTCAGAACGTAACGTCAGACGAAATACTGATACCGCATTTCGCCCGGCGTGCTAACGGTTCTACCAGCTCGCCGCCTTCTATCCTATTATCAACAGTAAAGACAATATAGTAGCATTTCTTCCAATAGTTTCATTCTTATTTCGAAATTTCTAGCTCTAACACACACACACACACACACACACACACACACACACACACAAGCATTCCCTTTCTCTCTCTCGCTCATATTATCCAAAAAACAAAATTTCAAGTTCAATACTTCTCTATTTCGGGGTCATATCCAGTTGAATATATATATATATTTATAATCCAAAGTATTTATAGAATCTATAACGTATTATTGGAATAATGCCAAAGAACTGTAGCATCTCGGTACAGGACGATTATAATTCTTACATGATATCTATGTTAACATCCAGTGGGATGAAAAACAGATTCGAAACTAGCAAGATTCTAACTTACACAGTAAAGAGATGTAACTAAATACTGTCACCCTATCCTCTTTGCCATTCCCCCGACTCCCGAAGAAGGGTCTATACCCGTACCAATAATTTTGGCATATGGCCATAAAATGATATACTTGGTTGAATCGATCCTAGCCGTTTGCCTGGTATCTACATTATCAATCTTTCGGTGATGTCAGACGGTGTCCCTTAACACGCCGCCGGGAATCGAGGGATCAAACAGCATTAGGCAAGCATACTTAAAATAATAAACAGTCGTAATTTTATACTGAATAGCATTTAACCCGATATGCTTCTTTCCGCCACTTTACCAACGTCGAAGTATCTATACATTTCGTACGAGTAAAGCATATAAATTTCGTACGAGTAAATTCAGTTAATACACAAAGAAGAATCACTTGCGTCTAGGCAACATAAATAATTATCATAAATTATTGAAGTATTCGTCTTAATTTGTTTTCTCTATGGATATAACAACATATTTTTCAACTGACACTATGATTGATGAATTACTATTGAGTATCTGACTGTCGCTTCACATTTTTGCTGTTGATCAAACTTCACAACATATCCTCAATAGAATTATAGATTTCTTTGGAAATTATTTCATTGTTAACAGTCATGTGTTCTACAGTTTGGTGACATACAAGTCGTAGCTGTCAGAAAGAATCCACATCAATGTTTGACACTCGGCATTCATTACATAAACCAAATAAAGGTAATATGATGTCAAGTGATGGAAAAGTTAAGGAATACAATATATATGTAACAAATTATCTCAATAGTTCGGAACTTACCAAAAATTGTTTAAAGAATTTTCCTAACTTTTTTTTTTATATTATTATCGGTAATTGATATCTGAGCTGAATTTTTATTTTATTTATTTAAATTGAAAATCAGTAATCGATTTTCTTAAAACAGCCAATTTTCCGGCAAAATATGAAATTAATCTTTAAAGTAAAATATTCTAACAAAGAATTTAAATGGAAATTGAATGTTACCAATAAAAGAGAAAAATAAAGGAAAAAGTTACAATGATTGATTGATCTTAAAATGATTTTGGATCAACACACTGAAAAATTGCTTGATCTTCTGAACGGGAAGAAATCTTAATTTGATAAAAATGACAATAAAACCAGGCTCACTATTCTTGAAAATATTTTAAAACTCTTTTTACATTTATACGAAAAATATATCTGGAACATAATGCTTATTGAATAAAAATGTCATAGCTCTGTAATGGCGAAAATCTCTAGTCAAATCTCATTTTTAGGAAAGAAAATAACAAATGTAATCATTGTGCAAAGAAATGTTGAGATATATCCATGACAAGGACAGCTGTTGTGGGACTATGATTAAACAGCAGACATGAACGTATTTATATCTCAAGTGATTTACGAGTATTAGCCTCTACCAGAGTTCAATAATTGCTAAAGCTGCTTCAAGAGTGAAGAACGAAAGAGGGAAAAATTAAAACAATTTAACAAAACAAAGCAACTATAAAGTCAACAGAATACAGCAAAGTATGTTACTGATGCTGTCACTGTTGCTGAGCTCCAGATCAATTATTTGCTCAAAGATATTAGAATTTTTAGGTACAGTGTATGAAGAATCAAGACATTAAAAATGTGCCTCTTTTTAGTATAGTGAGGTATGATAGGGAGATTTTGGCAGCTATTTTTTGCAAGTCAAGAGACCATGAAGAGATCTCCTCGTCGAGTTTTACAATAACTTTGCTCACGGAATGGAGAAGATCAATCTAACGTTTCAGTCATTGTCCATTTTACTGAGTTCGAAGACTATATAAGACTGAAAATATATTTAACAACAAATTCATTTCCCTAAAAGAGTCCTTGATAGACTTTAATATTTCTTTTTCCTTTCTTGGTAAAGTCTACTTCATGAACTTTACAGAACTGGTTCGTAACACCACGGACCACCAATAAAAAGCCTTGGCCTTCGTTGTTTTACTTTCTTAATTTGCAAATAGAAAAAATAATCAACCTTTCCTTCTTACTGTCTTTTTATCTCTCCCTTTCTCCTCATTGGATTATTTTTCTCTCTTCAAGTTTTTTTGTATCTTCTTTTTTCTTTATACACACAAACTTGGTTAAAGAAAACTCGTGTTAAATTATGTTCACGATAATTGTATGACTTTTACTCCTACTTCACTCAACGAGAAGGGTGTTTGTGGCCTGAATTCTGTATTCGTTAGGGAGAGTCCATTTAATTTGGTGCACGAAGCTTATGTGATGACACACACATACACACACACAAACACGCGCACACACACAAACACGCGCACACACACAAACACGCGCACACACACACAAACACGCGCACACACACAAACACGCGCACACACACAAACACGCGCACACACACAAACACGCGCACACACACACTCTCTCTCTTACACACACACACACTCTGCTCTTTATTTTTGTTTAGGGAAGTATTACCTTACTTAAAAACGCCGGGTGATTTTGGCCAAAACATGGTTCTTGAGTTATAATATTGTATTCGCATGTATGTATGCATGTATGTATGTATGCATGTATGTATGTATGTATGTATGTATGTATATGTATGTATGTATGCATGTATGCATGCATGCATGCATGTATGTATGTATGTATGTATGTATGTATGTATGTATGTATGTATGTATGTATGCATGCATGTATGTATGTATGTATGTATGTATGTATGCATGCATGCATGCATGTATGTATGTATGTATGTATGTACGTACGTATGTATGTATGTATGTATGTATTCGCATGTATGTATGTATGTATGTATGTATGTATGTATGTATGTATGTATGTATGTATGTATCTTTTCTCTCCTATCCATACATCGCTAATACATTACTTCATTACTTCTTATGTAGGCTCTACTTATTAGGGGAACCACGTTACAGAAAACTGGGATTTGCATTCGACTAAATTTTCTCAAAAGTTTCCTTAAACTACAAGAGAGTGAAATGTTTATTTCGATATATGAAAAAGACACTCAACTAAGAGAATATGAAATGTTCATTATAGAGAGAGAGGTTGAGACATAGAATGCCTTGTCTTTTTGCCGCAAGGTTTATTTACGTGGTAACCTTGAATATTTACCAAATGTATATGAACTTATTCAGAATTTATCCACTCATATTTGCTAAGTATTATGTATAACACTTTCAGTGAAAGTTCATATTTACATGGATAAAAATCAGCACTGTTTTTGTATCAGTTTCAGCTGAAAGCTGTGGCCATACTTTAAGATGCCAGACGAACACTTGAGCAAGTGTCTTTTATCATAACATTGAGATAGCCAACAGTTTGTGATGTAAGATGTTTCTGCGATTAAGCTTGTTATTATTGTGCGCGCACACACACAGACTCAAGCATTCCTTCGTAGTTACCCAGTTCTTTCTGGGCTTCTCTCTTGCCAGTTGAACCAATCAACTGATTTGATGTCTGGCTTACTTTCCTCTGTGAGGAGCAGTAAGCCTCTGTGCCTTCAGAGGATCTGTGAAGCCCAAGTCTCTAATAATCTATCACATGGTTTAGGAGTCTTGACACAACGCCAGCTTTAATTATTGAGAGCATTCTTTTTACATTACTGTTTCTGTATCTTTTTAAAACTTGTAAATGGTCCAGTTCATGTAAATACCTTTTCTTGTGGAAGTATTTCTATGCCTCTTTCATAAAGATGTCCCTAATATAGACTGTAAACACTTCCTTCTTTTAAAAATTATTTGCCTTTAAATTTTAGGATCTACGTCTTCGAGGTGTATTTTGCAATGATAAAATAAGGCCATTGGACTAGCTAATAGATCATTAGCTAGATTAAAAGTTAACAATGAAAGTCTTCTCTGTCAGGGTTCACTATAAATGAAGGGAATGAAAGTAAAATGGCGGAGAATATTCTATGGAAGTGTTTCCTAGAACCCAGTCGCTAATGACATGTAGAATGACCCAATCATATATACATAAACACATCTTTATATAACTTTATATAATGATGTGGAGGCGCAATGGCCCAGTGGTTAGGGCAGAGGACTCGCGGTCGTAGGATCGCGGTTTCGATTCCCAGACCGGCCGTTCTGAGTGTTTATTGAGCGAAAACACCTAAAACATCACGAGGCTCAGGCAGGGGATGGTGGCGATCCCTGATGTACTCTTTCGCCAAAATTTTCTCTCATTCTTTTTTCTGTTGGCCTGCTCGCTTAGCCAGCGGGGTGGCGTCATTTGAAGGCTAAAACAATACGAAGCGCCTTTTGACCAGCGATGTGTAGCAACATCTGATAGCCTGATCGGTCACGTGATCACGTGATATAAAAGATGTGTAAATGCTTTATATATATATATAAACACACATACACACGCACACACACACTCTCTCTCACGCATTCAGCTTCCATTACAAGTTTACCTTATTAGTGCTTGCACCACATAGGGAGCTGTAGATATAATATCCTGCCCTGATACACACTTGGCATAGTGATGTTTCCATCTACTCTGCTTTTAATCTCATTTTGTATAGCTTTTTTTGCAATAAAACACCATGATTTCTAATATACTGTAAAGCCATCTGCCTTGCGTTTTTGTATTTCATTGTCTAGAAATCACTCTTGATAATATGTTTTAGTAAATACAATATATCAGCCTCTTCTTGCTATTTAACAATAGATCTCTGGCTTACCTATATATTACTTGCCAAATTTATTATCAAACTTACGTATTCAATAGACTCCACTGGAGAATACAAGATGCATTACACAGAAATAGCATCGTGTATTCGTCCTGATCAAAGGTGCAATCATTAAACCAAACTAGCATGATCTATGGCTGTAAGTTTTGACATTTAAAACTGGAATCAAATGGCAATAATATACACATCAAACAAGCAAACTGTACATCATGCGATTCGAATCACGAACATTTTATTCAGATAGTAGAATGTAACAGTTATTAAATGATATTGTCTCTAGAAACACAAACGCTCACAATAAACGGCACTAAATCAGGTAATTAATAAACAAATATCACTTCTACTCTGTTTACTAAGGTTGCTGAGCCGGTATTTCGTGTTCTATTAATCAAGTAGTACAGAAATGTTTTTCTACTTCAGCATTATTCTGTACCTAAAAAAAAAATTATTTAAAAAAATAATGGTTTCCTATTTAGGCCAACAATTTTAAGGGTTGTTGATAACACCCACCCCAATACTAGACTGATTGTTTATTTTATCAGTACCCAAAGGGATGAAAAGCAAACTTGAATCCAGAGTTTAAAGAACTGGAACGTATGTAACAAGGTATTTACTCAAAAGCTCTAACAATTCTGCCAACTCGCTGCCTTCATAATAATAATAATTGTAATCTTTTACACGTTTGCGACAAGGTCAGCACTTTTAGAAGCAGTGGGTAAGTCATACGCAGTAACAATTCTACCTCTCACCGCCTTCAATAATAATCCTTTTTACTATAGGCACAAGGCCTGAAATTTGAGAGTGGGGGACTAGTCAATTACATTGACCCCATTTTGAAATATCTATAAAACCGTCAAAAGCTTGTTTATTTTTAGTTTTAATTTATTTTTAGTGTTGCTTAATATGTTTTGCTAAAATTGCGGTTTCTTTTTAGATATCATCAGAAAAAGGTAATTAAAATTCATTAAAATGATAGATCTATCGGACTTTTTCAAAGAGGTCAAATTGTCAATGCCCGTATGGCAGATGCTAGCGTTACGAAAACAGCCGAAATGTTTGGTGTATCAAGAAGTACTGTCTCGAAAGTAATGACAGCCTTTGAGAAAGAGGGAAAAACCTCCTCGTCGAAACAAAACTCCGGAAGTAAACCAAAACTTTCAGATAGGGACCGTCGGACTGTTACGTGAATTGTTAGAAAGGATCACATAAGTACAGCTCCCAAAATTACTGCAGAGCTTAATGACCTCCTCAAGAACCCAATTTCCACAAAAACTCTTCACTGGGAGCTACACAAAGCCGGATTTCACGGGAAGGCTGCAATCAGAAAACTACTACTTTCAAAAACAAACGTTGCAAAGCGTTTAGATTGGAGTAAAAACCTACAGAATTGGTTCCTAGAGCAGTGGAAGAATGTTATTTTCTCGGACGAGTCATCCTTTACCTTATTTCCGACCACCGGCCGAGTATGCGCGTGGAGACAGCCAAAAAAAGCATTTGACCCAGACTGCCTTCTTCCAACTGTTAAACATGGAGAAGGATCTATGATGATCGGGGGGGGGGGGGGCTATATCTTGGAAATCCGCCGGCCCAATGGTTTCCCTAAATGGCAGAATTAATAGTTAAGACTATTTAAGCATTTTACCTGATCGAATTCATCCTATGGTTGTGGAACTGTTTCCGGAGGGAAATGGAATCTTTCATGGTGATAATGCACCAATTCACACAGCTACTGAATGGCACGAGGAACATTCTAATGAAGTTGAACATCTTATCTGGCCACCACAGTCCCCAGATCTCAATATTATTGAACATTTATGTTGCATTTTGGAAAAACAAGTCGATATCGTCCACCATCATCACTACAAGAACTGGAGACTGTTTTAACTGAAGAATGGAAAAAAATTCATTTGGAAATATTTGAAACTTTGTACGAATCCATACCACGTAGAATTCAAGCTGTAATTACTGCCAAAGGCAGTCCTACCTCATATTAAAATAAATTTCTTTGAAATTCCAAGGTGTTTCCATTATTTTGTGCAACACTTGTATACACAGAAACACACACACACACACACACACATATATATGTGTGTATGTGTGTGATTATGTGTGTGTGTATGATAAGTGTCACGTGGTGGAAATAAACGTAACTTTCTCTTTCTATATTTTTTGTTAAGTTAGAATTTCTGTTTTTCCAATTTCTTTTTTCTTGTATCAAGCAATTCACGAAAGTATTGAAAAAAAATTAATTTCTTAGAGCCGAACAAAATGAAAAATATTAATTCTATTTTATCCCTTTACATTTTACTTTCCTACAATATAATTAATTGCCGTATCCTATACACTGTGTCCTTGCATATTAGGTGAGTATTTCAGAAATAATTTCAACTTTTAAACAAAATCTCTCTAATATATTCGTTTATGTATTTCAATTGAGACACTCTGAATCATTTTGGAGATTTATTGTTTTAATAACAAGTTTTAAAATATGGATAATCGCATGAGGGATGCAGCACGAGAGCGTCAGCGTAGAAGGTGAGAACGGTTGCGCAAGGAACGGCGGGAGGAAATAAGAAATCAAAATCGCGCCAGGATGAGACAGAGAAGATACGAAATACGCCAAGAGGAGACGGAGCGTATCCTACGGCATAGGAGGGAAAGAAATCAGCAAAGGAGAGAATAAATGAGCCAGCATTAAAAGAAGTGTATTTTCAAAATAAGAGAGACAGAGGTCAACGGAATCGAGAACACGTGAGTCAAGAGCAAAGGCAGCTGTACTTAGAAAATATTAGAAACAGAGTTGGATCTCTCTCGACATACCAGCAAACCACATAATCGCACCAGCCAGCATCACTACCACCTCTAAGCCCGTCAAATATATATATATATACATACATACATATATATATATATATATATATATATATATATATATATATATATATATATATTATATATATATATATAGATATATATATATATATATATATATGTATATATATATATATATATATATATATATATGTATATACACACACACACATATACATTCACGTGTGTGTCTTTGTTTGTCTACCACCACCATCACCATTGCTTGACAACCGATGTTGGTGTGTTTGCGTCCCTGTAACTTAGCTGTTCAGCAGAAGATACTGATAGAATAAGCACCAGGCTTACAGAGAATAAGTCCAGGGAGTCAATTTCTTCGACTAAAGGGTGTTGCTCCAGTATAGCCGCTGTCAAATTACTGAAACAAGTAAAAGAATAAAAGAATTAGAGAAAAACGTTCCGTACCTCTAAAGCAAGAGAGTTCTCTGAATATGCACGATGTATTTTAAGGTTAAATAGTAATTCTGTTATGTTTGAGTAACTGAGATATTTTGGTTGGATTATATAGTTATCGGTTTTACACTTCTTTCTATATTCTGTTACTGTCGCAATATACTTTTCTACTATAGGCACAAGTCCTGAAATTTTAGAGGGAGGGGGCAGTCGATTAGATCGAACCAAGTACAAATATGGTACTTAATTTATCGACCCCGAAAGGATGAAATGCAATGTCAACCTCGGCGAAATTTGAACTCAGAACGTAAAGACAGACGAAATACCTATTTCTTTACTACCCACAAGGAGCTAAACACAGAGGGGACAAACAAGGACAGGCAAACGGATTAAGTCGATTACATCGACTCCAGTGCGCAACTGGTACTTAATTTATCTACCCCGTAATGATGAAAGGCAAAGTCGACCTCGGCGGAATTTGAACTCTGAACGTAGCGGCAGACGAAATACCGCAAAGCGTTTCGCCCGGCGTGCTAACGATTCTGCCAGCTCGCCGCCTTTAACTGTCACACTATAGAAACATTTCTCATGGCACCAGCACACAATTTACAGATGCTAACATTTTTTTCATATCTTCCGTGAATATTTCACGGGTCCAGCTAGTTAAATAATATTACGAGAGTTATTAACGTCGTAAATAATTTTACTGAAAAAATCAAAATCAAAGCAACAAAAATTTATCAACGTAGAATATGTTTTGGTGCCTGTTCTATTTTGATTTTTTAATATAAGGTTGTCCCAAAAGTTCGTAGAAAGTCTTGGAAAATAATGGTCTTTCTTTTGAGGAATAATTTTTGTTGTTTTTGTTAGTACTTGGCGAGTAAAAATTCAATTTTCACAAGTGTTTACGAACTTTTGGGACAACCTAATATTTAGCGGCTGTTATCACAATTGAAGTGGTTATTAATACGACGCCTTGATTCTAATAAGAAGAGTTACGATTCGGTCGTCATTGATAAACTATGCAATTTTAAGAGTAAAATTAATCTTATATCAATCATTTCTTTATAGCTAGACGTTAAAGTAATTATCTACAAAGAAAGCTATATATGATTGACACCAGTGTACTAGTTAGCAGTGCTACTTTATCGAGTACAGAGTTTAATTGTAATAAATACATTACAATTACCGAAATCTCTTAGCAAGATAATCAGTAATATCTGATTAGATGAAAGTGGTTAAAGCCAAAATGTAATTAGAAGTACCAAGAAGTTTCAACATAAAAAGTTATAACTCGTGTTGAATTTCTTCATACAATTACAAACTGCCGAGTAATATATTACATCCTTAAATATCTGGACAAATCGCAACGAGAGAGAAGAATAATTCCATCTTACTATAGAAGCTGTAGAAAAAAGCTTCAGTTTAGCAAAGTTCACTAAAGGAAAATATGCCATAGAACAGATGAATCTTTTTATATTATTTCAAGCCACGTTTTTATATATTGTCTCACGACTTGTTAGAAGTAGCGGCTAAATAATTTTTTTTTCATTTCATCTAGCTTCAGCTCACGAGCTGTGGCCATGCTGGGGCACCGCCATCCGGTGTTGCTACGTGATTTTACTTCACGAATGCTTTTTAGCAATTGACATTTAGTGCATACCTCCTGCCGTAGCGTTGGTTCATCTGGGACACCTGACAGGAAGAGGTCCAGCTTTATTTTAAAGACATCCGCATCCACCCCATGCAGGTCTCTCAGGTCCTTCGGGAGGATATTGAAGAGCTGTGGACCTCTGAAGCCCAGGCTATCACAGTATCTTGTCCTACATCTTGATGGCAAATTTAGAGTCCTTGGCACTATGCAGTGGTGCCCAGTTATAGTATTTGTGTAACTCTCGATGCCAAATGTTTCTCAAACGGATTAAGACTTCGATAGGTTCGGCTCTTGGGCGTATTTCTGTTTTCAACTTGCAAACTTTACTCAAAAGGCTTTAGTTGAAGTAAGACGGTAGGGAAGGACACTTTCCCGAGGGATGAAATCTGAATCTACTTTCTTGCGAAGAGAATATGTAAATCGCACCTGGTTACAGGTCACGTTTTATTATCAGTTGATATGTATCAATCATATATAAAAGTTCGACACTTTCTGATATTCAAGAGATTGCTCATACTTTCCAGATCCGCTTAGATTGCTTTTCTTCGTTTCATAACTAGGTTCGTTTGAATATGACATTTCACGTTAGTTGGTGTCTGGCCAGTAATAAAGTTCTTGTTCTCTTCTGATTCTGTTATTTGTTTTATAGGTCCGTCCCTCCATACCACCTCTCTCTCACTCTCTCGCTCTTCTACATCTGTAACATAAATAAAAAGAGAAATTTGATATGATATGTATTACGTTAAAGTATTTTTATTAAATTCTACGTTGTAAAATAATTTCAAATATTTAAGTTCAAACCATTATACCAGGAGCAGTCTTTCACATTTTTGTTTGTTTTTTCGAATGGAAATTATTCTAATTTATTTGTTTTCTTTTTCTAGATGAATGGAATTCAGAAATTTTGTTTTGAACATTTAATAAGCCAGAGAATAAACTTATCAAGATTGCCTCAAACATATCATGTAAAAATCTACTTACATTATGTTTCATTCACTGATTCTGTCCACAAATTAACGCAACACATTCTACACTTCACAGCGCAACTAAAATAACAGTCAGAGTAAAACAAGGCCCGAAGTGAAGATTCTGACTGGATACCAATTAAGAATTCATAGGTTTCTCAACCACAAGGGCTGTATATTTATAAGCTTTCACTTGGCTGAAAATCTGTACTCTATGCCCGTGTCAATAATGATATATTTGTGAGTGATTTTTCTCGTTTGCCTTCAGCGATCTATTATTTGAAGCTTGTTCTATTGATGATATGACATGATTCCACACACACACACACATACACACACACACACACACACACACACACACACACACCACACACACACCACACACACACACACACACTCACACACACACACACACCACACACACACAACACACACACACACACACACACACTCCACACACACACACACACACACACACACACACACACACACACACACACACACTCACACACACACACACCACCACACACACACACACACCACACCACACACACAACACACACACACACAGACACACACACACACACACACTCACACACACACACACACACACACACACACACACACTCACACAACACACACACACACACACTCACACACACACAGAGATATATTAAAGACGCAGACAAAATTCCTTTCATTTCTCTATGAAAACAACATAAATTTCTAAACAGATAAATATTCGCACTTCCGCTTTATTCCCTTGTCTCTTTTACCTTCATATTCTTTTATTCTTACCGTATCTCTTTTAAGTTAAGGTTAAATAAATATCACATGATTTTTAGAAATTGGAACAAGAGAAAAATATTCAGAAAAGTTTTTATGAAACAGCAAAAATTACCCGAATAGCATGCCAAGCGAATTGTAAATTGTGTGCGTAACAGCAAAAATGTATAAAATGAGAATATTGTGTTATGTTGAACAAGCGTGAACCGTTAATCACAAACAAATTACTCACTCTCGTTATATATGCATACCACAACACGCATAACTACCTATCTCTGTATTGTTCGTTTATACATACTACTTCAGTGTTACATATATGTATTAGAATGTATTATGCGTATGCATATGTGCATATATGTAAGCATATCCATAAATGCATATGATGTTCTGTTTTCATAAACAGAAATGAAAGGAATTTTTTCTGTGTCTTTGACATCTGGGTGTTTATGTGTGTTATCGTACATATAAATTTATTTTTACGTAAAGTTCTTTGTGTGTGTGCGTGTGTGTGTAACGAAATCTAACATTAAACTGTTTGATTACTAAGTACATATTTATTTTTACAATGAAAATTTTGATCGACTTCGACGTTTCAGATTATTGCCCGTCACCAGAATGTCTGACGAAAGCGAGGTCACCGATTCCTTCTTTTCTTGTTGTTTAGCAGCATTTCGTTCGACTTTAAGTTCTGCGCTCAAATTTTATCTATGTCGACTTTGCCTTTCATCCTTTCGGGGTCGATAAAATAAGTACCAGTCGAACATTGGAGTCGATGTAATCGACTCATCCCCACCTCCCCCAAGCTGCCCTTGTGACAAAAATTCGAAATAATAATAATGATAATAATAATAATAATAATAATAATAATAATAATAATAAAAATAATAATAATAATAATAATAATAATGATAATAATAATAATAATAATAATAATAATAATGATAATAATAATAATGATGATAATACTCTTTATTCTTTACTCTCTTTTTACTTGTTTCAGTCATTTGACTGCGGCCATGCTGGAGCACCGCCTTTAGTCGAGCAACTCGACCCCGGGACTTATTCTTTGTAAGCCCAGTACTTATTTTATCGGTCTCTTTTGCCGAACCGTTAAGTGACGGGGACGTAAACACACCAGCATCGGTTGTCAAGCAATGCTAGGGGAACAAACACAGACACACAAACATATTCACACACACTTATATATATATACATATATACGACAGGCTTCTTTCAGTTTCCGTCTACCAAATCCACTCACAAGGCATTGGTCGGCCCGGGGCTATAGCAGAAGACACTTGCCCAAGATGCCACGCAGTGGAACTGAACCCGGAACCATGTGGCTGGTTAGCAAGCTACTTACCAAACAGCCACTCCTGCGCCTATTATAATAATAATAATAATAATAATAATATTAATAATAATAATAATAATAATAATAATGGTAGTGATAATAATGATAATTATTATTATTATTATTATTATTATTATTATTATGATTGCAGCGAGTTGACATAATTGTTAGTACGCTAGGCGGCATTTTGTTTGTCTTTAGTTTCCGAGTTCAAATGTCACCGAGGTGGACATAGACTTTCATTCTTTCTGGATTGATAAAATAACTACCAGTTGAACTCGACTTATCTTTCCCCGCGAAATTGCTGGTTTTGTACCAAGATTTGAAATCACTATGATTAGGCGCGAGTTGGTCGAATTGTTAGCTCGTAGAGCAAAATGCTTAGCGTTATCTCGTCCGTCTTCAAATTCTGAGTTCAAATTCTGCCGAGGCTGACTTTTCGTTTCATCGTTTCAGGTTCAATAAAATAAGTATCGGCTGAGTATTGGGGTCGATGTAATCAACTCTCATCCTCTCCAAAATTTCAGCCCTTGCTCTTATAATAGAAAGGATTATTATTATTATTATTATTATTATTATTATTATTATTATTATTATTTGATTATTCTAGTTGAATAAAGATGGACCTCAAAATGACTTCGAATCCCACTTCCTGTATTACCACACTACAGTCTCTCATTTCATATCTCTTATTGTTTCCAATGATATCTGGAGAGAAGAGCTTTCGACCTTACCCGACATCTGGCCGAGGATTTCAGAAGCCTAACAAACTGTAGAGTTCGCAAAACATTGTACACTCTACACTGAAGTTCAATCGTTTTTGATGCCCGATAGGAAACTTTGAACAATACAAAAGCTCTGATTTAACAAAAGAGCGAAAGATATTGTCATTCAAGGTTCGTCAATACCATTTCCTTAGCGGTGAGACAATACTCTCTTGAGCTCATCACATATGAGACTAAGTATTTGAAATCTTCCGTAAAGCTTGGATCCGATTGGCTGAGCATTCCTATTTCTTTACTGCCCACAAGGGGATACACACAGATGTGACAAACAAGGACAGACAAACCGATTAAGTCGATTATATCGACCCCAGTGCGTAACTGGTACTTATTTAATCGACCCCGAAAGGATGAAACGCAAAGTCGACCTTGGCGGAATTTGAACTCAGAACGTAGCGTCAGACGAAATACCTATTTCTTTACTACCCACAAGGGGCTAAACACAGAGGGGACAAACAAGGACAGACAAACGGATTAAATCGATTACATCAACCCCAGTACGCAGCTGATACTTAATTTATCGATCCTGAAAGGATGAAAGGCAAAGTCGACCACGGCGGAACTTGAACTCAGAACGTAGCGGCAGACGAAATACAGCTAAGCATTTTGCCCGACGTGCTAACGTTTCTGCCAGCTCGCCGCCTTGAGCATTCCACCGATACATGTACACTTAATAAAATTTTCAAGGAGAATCAACTTGACCCATTGTATGACAAGGAAGTACCTTTCAGTCACATATACAGTCCATCCGAGAAGGTTTTATACAGTTTCCATCGACCCAATTTCACTCACAAAGTATAGGCCGAGCAGGGGCTATACGAGGGGCGTTCAATAAGTAATGCCCCTGACCCACTTCTCATAGCAGTAGAGCAACGAAACTTGGCACAGTTATTAGTCTTTTTCTACCTAGGAACATCCCAGAGTTATGCATTTCTCACATCGTTTGATGCAGCTCTGAAGACCGTTTTTGTAGAAGACCCCAGCTTGGTCCTCCAACCACGACGTGACTTCAGAAATCAATGCTGCATCATCTGGAAAACGCTTTCCTTTCAAAAACAACTTCATGGCTGGGAAGAGGTGAAAATCAGAGGGTGCAAGGGCAGGAGAGTAGGGGGATGGGAGATGAGTTCATAGCCGCACGCCTGTGCTTCTGATCTGGCGACACGCGAGTTGTGAACCGGAGAATTGTCCTGCAAGAGGAGGATGCCTTTGCTGATCTTGCCCCGCCTCTTGATTTTGATAGCTTCTCTTAATTTCCTCAAAAGTGAAGCATAATAGGCTCCTGTAATTGTGGCACCCTTTGCCAGGAAATCTGTCATCAGTACTCCGTCCTGGTCCCAGAAGACTGAGAGCATGACCTTGCCAGCAGAGGGCTGCACCCTTGCCTTCTTTGGAGGGGGTGAGTCACGGTGTGTCCACTGCATTGACTGGGCTTTGGTCTCTGGATCATAGTGATGGACCCAGGTTTTATCCTGTGTGATCAGTCTTTTGAAAAATTTTGACTCATCTTCTTGGCACATCTCCAAATTCATCCTCGAGCAATCGTCACGTTCTTGCTTCTGGAAAGATGTGAGCAACCTAGGAATCCATCTGGCATGCAGCTTTTGCATATGCAAATGGTCATGAATGATAGTTTCCACAGACCCGGTCCTAATCTTGACCTCATGGGCTATTTGGCGAATAGTTATGCGTCGATCTTCCAAAATGGCAGCCTCAACATGACGGACAGATGCCTCATCAATGGCAGAAGTGGGTGACCAGATCTGGGAGCTGTTTCCACAGAGTTCCGACCATGTTTGAATTCACGATGCCAGCGTTTTACAAGGTCACATGATGGGGCATCATCACCATAAGTTACTTTCATTTCATCAAAAGTCTCCCGTGGTATGCGTTCTTTCAAATACAAAAACCGGATCACTGCTCGACACTCACCAGGCTCCATTTCACACTTGACTCAGTTCAAACACCTGTAAATCAGAAACTACAATTAGTTCAGAGCTGTAATTTGCCACTTAATCTATAAAGATATAAATAATTGTACATGCAACATTTCAGCTAGATAAAATAACTGCAAGTGGGTCAGAAGCATTACTTATTGAACGCCCCTCGTAGGAGTTGCCGTTTCCCTAAAACACAACATAGTGCGATTGAGATCAGGAACCCCAGCTCCGAAGTGAACTACCATTCGTTCATACTACATGTATGCAGATGTACATGTGAAGGGTAGTTTCTTTTGCAAAAAATGTATTCAAAGTGTAGCCGGAGATTATTTCTATGCATTTTAAACAAAGTTGTGACCAGTTAAATCCGACAACCACGTTGCTGCATTTTACGTATTTCATCGACCCCGAACGGGTGAAAGTTGAAGTCAGCCACAGTCGGACAGCCCACACACTGAGCCAACTAAATACTGCTAGGCATGTTATCTGCCGTTCTAGCACTTCTCATATACGCCGCCCTAGAAAAATTCCTCACATTAACATAAAATTACAATTATAGCATATTAAATTATAACATAAGATGACTTTCTGTTTTCTTGCGTGATATGTCGCGTGATATGTCACTGATCTTTACATTTGGTGACTTGAAAATATCTTTATGTTGCCACACTATCCCTCTCTATAGTTCTTACCCTCTTCTTTAATCCCTCTAACACATTAAGTTTTCCCCTTTACAGTCTCATCCACTCTTCATTTCTTAACATTCACGACACTCATAGCGACATAATTAGATTTAATAAAATATGCAGTAGTGTATGCGATAGTTTGTCCTTCGTTGCAAAGTCAGTTTTAATTCTCTTCTCAAAGATGAATTAACTTATCAAATATCATTACATTATTTCCTGAGTATTTTATTGAAATGCTGACACTCGCTATAAGATTAAGCAACATGTCGAAAATTATATCTATTAACATTTGATCATGTCTAATATCTTGTGTAATTAATGTTTCTTAGATCATCAGATACCATGCAATCTATTGCTTCCAGTATGCATAATTTGTGTGTGTGTGTGTGTATGTGTGTGTGTGTGGTGTGTGTGTGTGTGTGTGTGTGTGTATGTGTGTGTGTGTGTGTGTGTAGTGTATTTGTGCGCTTTTAATTTTGAAGTGATACATGATTGTATTTATAAACATGGTCGGTGGTCGGAATCCTCACATTCACAAAAGTGTATGAACTGGCAGAAGCGTTAGCACGCCGGGCGAAATGCTTTGCGGTATTTCGTCTGTCGTTACGTTGTGAGTAATAGCGGCGAGCTGGCAGAAACGTTAGCGCGCCGGGCGAAATGCTTTGCGGTATTTCGTCTGTCGTTACGTTGTGAGTAATAGCGGCGAGCTGGCAGAAACGTTAGCACGCCGGGCGAAATGCTTTGCGGTATTTCGTCTGTCGTTACGTTGTGAGTAATAGCGGCGAGCTGGCAGAAACGTTAGCGCGCCGGGCGAAATGCGCAGCCGTATTTCGTCTGTCGTTACGTTGTGAGTAATAGCGGCGAGCTGGCAGAAACGTTAGCGCGCCGGGCGAAATGCGCAGCCGTATTTCGTCTGCCGTTACGTTCTGAGTTCAAATTCCGCCGAGGTCGACTTTGCCTTTCATCCTTTCGGGGTCGATAAATTAAGTACCAGTTACGCACTGGGATCGATATACTCGACTTAATCAGTTTGTTTGTCCTTGTTTGTCCCCTCTGTGTTTAGCCCCTTGTGGGCAATAAAGAAATAGATATTTTGTCTGCCGTTACGTTGTGAGTTCAAATTCCCTCAAGGTCGTCTTTGCCTGTCATCCTTTCGGTGTCGATAAATTAAGTACTAGTTACGCATTGGGGTCGATATAATCGACTTAATCCGTTTGTCTATCCTTGTTTGTCCCCTCTGTGTTTAGACCCTTGTGGGTAGTAAAGAAATATATTAGGAGCCTAAGCTTTTAAAATCGTAATACAGTTACTGCTTTCGGTTTGTTCGTATTATTAAAGTAGTGAAGCATTGTGACGATATAGAAACGAAGACATTCAAGTCCATCGAAATATTAAAAGGTAACAGTACGTGGTTATTTCACTGACTACCGATGAATCGTTAGTAAATTTCAAAAGGAAATACTTGTCAGCATCTGAAAGTGGATCTTGTGTTAGAACACAGTATACCGTGACAGTTACGATGAGTGAACCTCTAATATCGGCTCGCGGTGCATGGAAGCACTTTTGTTTACATCGTTAACGAGGATATAAATTACCCCCACCCCTACCCATCGCCACCACCGAGGCTACCAGATCACGTGATTTCGGCCTTCCCTGGTCTTGTCAGTGGTAGAAGCTCGGACGCTGGAGATAGCAACAGTATCTCTGGCAGAGAGGCGAGCTGGCAGAAACGTTAGCACGCCGGGTGAAATGCGTAGCCATATTTCGTCTGCCGTTACGTTCTGAGTTCAAATTCCGCCGAGGTCGACTTTGCCTTTCATCATTTCGGGGTAGATAAATTAAGTACCAGTTGCGCACTGGAGTCGATGTAATCGACTTAATCCGTTTGTCTGTCCTTGTTTGTCCCCTCTGTGTTTAGCCACTTGTGGGTAGTAAAGAAATAGGTATCTCTGATAGCGATATACACAAAATCATAGTGCCTAAACAGGCACGGGTGTTGCGAATAAGCCAGTGAGGCTTAATAAAAAAAAATTATTTTACATATTCATCAGTTTCTTCTGTTCTGCAGAACACGCGATATTTTTATTTGTTCTCGTGTGAAACATAAGAAACATTAACAGCGCTTGTTTGGTGAGTATATTGTTACTGATTGCATGTCAGTGTATGGCTTTTGAAATGTAGTACAGTACCTATTTCTTTACTACCCACAAGGAGCTAAACACAGAGGAGACAAACAAGGACAGACAAACGGATTAAGTCAATTCCATCGACCCCAGTGCGTAACTGGTACTTAATTTATCGACCCCGAAAGGATGAAAGGCAAAGTCGACCTCGGCGGAATTTGAACTCAGAACGTAACGGCAGACGAAATACCGGTAAGCATTTCGCCCGGCGTGCTAACGTTTCTGCCAGCTCCAGTACCTCCGAATTGAAAGTGGAGATGGCATGACTGTATGGAATGCGAGAGGGTAATATAAAAGTGATACGAGCGGTGATCGGAGCGTTGGGCTCAATCCCATTGAATTATCAAAACTTCTTAAGCCCAATAAGGCTATTGATGTCTCGCAAAAAGCAGCTTTATTGGGCACAACGCACTTCTTAAGGAAAGTATTATCTGTCTGACGTTCTTGTTGTGACTTGACAGATGACTAAAGACTCCAGTGCATTTTACCTACACTGTGTTACGAAGGAATAATAATAACAATGATTTCAAATTTTGCCACATGGGCAACAATTTTGGGGGAGAGTTAAGTCGATCAAATCGAGCCCAGTACTCAATTGATACTTATTTTATCGACTCCCGAAAGGATTAAAGGCAAAGTCAACCTCTGCAGAATTGAACTCAGAACAAGAGGACAGACGAAATACCGCTAAGCATTTTGCCCGGCGTTGTACCGATTCTGTCAGCTCGCCGCCTGAAATAATAATAATAATAATAATAATAATAATAATAATAATAATAATAATAATGACAATAATAAATGCCCTATGCAGTACCAGACAGTGGCTCTCATGGCTTCTGATCTTAATTGATTGGAAGTGTTATCATGATGTACATTGTTTTGTTTTGGTATAAAAGAGGGGCTACAGCAAATATTCTGCTCAATATAACAGATTTGCTTGTCAGTTGTTTGACCTTCACCAGTTGACCATGTCCCTTAGTGGCTGACGATATGTGCATCTCTGATCACGAGCAGAAGTAGTGGGGGAGCATCATAGCTGTGTGTTGAAAGGAATTATTAGAGGTTTGGATAATTTACCTTTGGAAACATGGGTGGTTCGTTCAACATCCTTAAACAATCCTTATTCAGGGACCATTTGAGCGGGATGGACTACTCGACCAGAAGAAAATTCTAACTCTGCCCCACCTGCAAGGTCATGTACTGTTTATCTTGATATGAGATCACTATGTCGCGCACATATGGTTGTGATGCATGTACCTAGTGTACTCTTATCAGACGGGTAGTCATGATGGGTATACTGGGCTTCGTATATTTTACCCCAGTGTCACTTTGATGGTATGCACTCCTCTCTCACTCAATAATAATAATAATAATGATAATAATAATAATAATAATAATAATAATAAGCTTCTGATCTTAACTGATTGGAAGTGTTATCATGTACATTGTTTTGTCTTGGTATAAAAGATGGGCTACAGCAAATATTCTGCTCAATACCACAGATTTGCTTGTCAGTTGTTTGACCTTAACCAGTTGAGCATGTCCCTTAGTGGCTGACGATATGTGCATCTCTGATCATGAGCAGAAGTAGTGGGGGAGCATCATAGCCATGTGTTGAGAGGGATTCTTTGGGGTTTGAATAGTTCACCTCTGGAAACATGGGTGGTTCTTTCAACATCCTTAAACAACCCTTATTCAGGGACCGTTTGAGCGGGATGGGCTACTCAACCTGAAGAAAATTCTAACTGGGCCCCACCTGCAAGGTCATGTGCTGTTTATCTTGATATGAGATCACCATGTCGCGCACATATGGTTGTGATGCATGTGCCTGGTGTACCTTTATCAGACGGGTAGTCATGATGGGTATATTGGGCTTCGTATATTTTACCCCAGTGTCACTTTGATGGCATGAACTGCTCTCTCACTCAATAATAATAATAATAATAATAATCTTTTCTACTATAGGCACAAGGCCTAAAATTTGCGATGAATGGGTAAGTCGATAACATTGACCCCAGTACTTGACTGGTGCTTAAGTTTTCGACGACGAAAGGCTGAAAGCAAAAATAGACCTCGGTAGAGTTTGAACTCAGGACGTAAAGATGGATGAAATGTCGCTATGCATTTTTCATGGCGTGCTAACGATTCTGCCAGCTCGCCGCTTTAAAAAAGATATCAATAACGACGATAATTTATTAGCCACAAAGGCTTCATATAAACGAGGGGATACTAAAAAGTTCCTGGCTTTAAGGGTATCGTTGTTGTTGTTAAGCAACAAAACGTGTAAGGGTGATTAGGTGATGGTCTAGGGCCTAGGGGCGGGAGACCCCAGACCTTGGAAAAAAAAATCTTTGGTCGTCTTGTTGTAGTCGAGGGCTCTTCGTTGACGCCCGACACTACTGGGAGGTGGCCCTCGAAGTCGCTGGAAATGGAGATCTCCAGATCCAAATTCTTGAACGGCTAAGGGTATCGCGAAGGGCTTGGCTGAAGGATCATCCTTCCGAGTTTTTTTTTTTTTTTTTTTGGAGGGCTTAGAACAACTAAAGGTCTGCTGCAATAAATGTGTGAATTCGGAAAGAGAATATGTTGAATAAGATCATGATTAACTAAACCTCCTACATTTTCTTCTACCCAAAGCCAAGAAGTTTTCAGCAACAACTCTCCGGAACATAAAATATTTATACAAAAATGCTTATAAACAAACTCGTTGGGAGTGTACATGTATAATGAGAGACTAGGGGAGGGCAAATGCGAACACTGCTGTGGTGGGAATTACGTTAAAATCATAAAAATATTGTTAATGTTGATGATGGCAAAACTGCACTAAGAACAACTCTCATAAACTGAAGGGGAAGAAACATTGAACGCACACCGTTCAAGATAGTGATGCATGCATACACACACCTCTGGTCTATAAAATTACATATACACTTACAAATGTATACATAATACAAACATAAATAGAATAATTTTGAAGGAAAAATTTGAATAAATTTCAAAGTGAAACAACACAAGAATATATACCCGGCATAAATACATGCATACAAAAAATGCATACGTTCTTTCATGCATACATATGCATACATATTTCATAAATAAAGAGAATAATTTGAATAATTCTCAAAGAAAATACACACACGTCAGACATGCATACAAAAACATATATACATACCCAATGTTTCCTATATTTCAAAACTGTTGCCCCAATTTAATTTTGTTTATTATTATTTTTTCAAATTTTGGTTATTTAAAGAAAAAAAAAATTATTTTACATCGTATTTCTGGCAATATGATTTTTTAAAAATAATAATAAATTATCGGAAAATAGACGCTGAGAGTCAAAGGAAATAAATTTGTATGAAATAGAATATAATTAACGATCATACGCAAAAAGCAGTCTATAATTTCCAATCATGTTTACCGTTTCGAAAAGGCGGAAAGTTGTTTGATGGTTTACTCGAGAGTCCTTACTTAAGTGGCTGTTTGTTTGAAATTAATACACTTCACTCAACATGCAAGGGTTATACCGCTACCTTCAGTCTTGCGTCACACTTACATATAGAGTAAATACGCACACACATTCGCAAACATACACAAACACACACACACATAGTGTAAGTACGTAAGGTAAAATCTTAACGGTTTATGTGTGGGTGTGTGTGTATAACTCTCTTTTTTCCTGTAATATGTGTTTTGCACTTCCTTCTTTCACCCCAACTATGTATACTGTTTCTGATTACTAACTAAATATAAATGCTTCATCTAAATTTAAAATTTGCATTACTAAATTCCTATTTCTGAAGAATTTCTAATAACAAACGTTTTACATGTAAAACTCTCTAGTTCTTATTAGTAAATGAAATATATGTTATGGAGAATAATAATACCAATAATTTTTTTCCACCTTCATGTTTTGTTTGATATATACACAATTACAAATGGACAACAAATAGTTTCATGCTTTTAATATACAGTAAATTGGCAGATTTACATAAAACGCCATATTTTTGCAAGTCCTTTTTCAGGCTCAGTTCATATATTAGACTAGCAGTATCGCCCGGCGTTGCTCGGGTTTGTAAGGGAAATAACTGTATAAGCATTTTTAGAGAGTTATAGCCAAAAAGTAGCAAAAAAATACATTAAAATGGAATAAAATGATGGTAAATTTTTTTTTAAATCGTTGACTCATCGTAGACATTTTTAGAGAGTTACTTCCCTTATACAATAGCGAAAAAAATGCATTAAAATGGAAAAAAATGATGGTAATTTTTTAAAAATCGTTGACTCATCGTAGACGCGCGCTAATACCCAGAATCACGACTATAAGATACCCGGTTTTGGTTAAACTGCACCGCAAAATGTGGGAGTAGTTAGGAATCTAAATCGTAGGAGACAGACACACAACTTCACTTTTATATATAAAGATGTATTTAAAAACCAGGGCATTGTCTAGTAAACAGGAGAAAAAAGAAATGAAACGAGAAGAAAAAAACGCATAGAAGTTTGATGCATAAAATAGAATAAGAAGAAACAAAAGAAATTTAAGAAAACAAAGATCTTCGTCCTCTTTGACTAGAGAAACCATAATTATTGTAATTGGCACAGAATAAAATAAAAGTTTGCATCAACCTTCTCGTTTTTCTTCTCTTCTCGATTTTTTATTCTCGCTCTTTTCTCATATTTTCTCATAGTCCAGTGTCCTAGTTTTTTAAATACATCTAACGTATGCACTGGGCCTGAAATGTTGCTTAGAGATACATGACATATTTTAGGGATCTGCCATTTTAATGTATCTTCAAAGCATGAAACTATTATCAGCTGTTTCGTAATTCTGTATATTGAATGACATCTCCCATTGAATGGAGTACTTTTTGTTGATCTACCTTTACTAGATCTGTGTTAATGTGCACACACACACACACACACACACACACACGCGCCATGTTGATTCGTTAGCTACTGCACGCATTTTTTTTCTCTCCTTCTTTCTGTGTTTTTCTCTCTCTGTGTATCTTTCTGTTGAAGAGCGTAGGCTCGAAACGTTAAAGACTTGTTTTATTTATATTTCCTGAGCGCCATACTAATACAATTGTTCGTTTGTTTTCCACCTGCCTTCGTCTTTTGTTTATTTTCATAAAGCTTCCCGTTATATATATATATATGTATATATATATATATACTATATATATATATATATATATATATATATACATATATATATAATATATATATATATATTATATATATATATATATAGATATATATATATATATTATATATATATATATATATATATATAATATATATATATATATATATATATTATATATATATATATATATATATTTATTTTATATTATATATATATATAATATATATATATGTATATATATATGTATATATATACATACATACACAATATTCAAATTGTGCGATGGGTGATTTGTCGCCGTTTTATATTTTTAATTTCACGCATGCGCATTATTTGTTTTTGATCTTCCTACACGGCCTCACACTCAACGTGGAGGTCTATATCAAGTGCCTGGAAGAGTTCGTGCTGCCCAGAGTCAAGAGCATGGATGCTGGAAGACAATATGTTTGGCAACATGACTCTGCACCATGCCGCACAAGCAGGCAAGAGAACCCAGTCATAGCTATCAGACAAATTTTTACAGCCACATCACACCGAATATCTGACCACCTAACTCCTCAGACTGCAACCCGTTTGATTAATATGTGCGTGGCACAGTTGAGCAAGAGGCCAACAATACTCCTTGTAACACCAAAAGTGGAAAGATGGCAAGGATTATGGCAGCATTCATCAACTTAAACAAGGAGACCGTCTAGAAGAGTTGCAGGAGATTCCGAGGTCGTCTGGAGGCCGTGGTTAAAACCAAAGGTGATTTTAAGGAATAAGTTTATTCTTTAGTATTTCAAGAAATTTTAATGTAATTTTTTTTTGGTATAAATATCTGTTGAAATGAGATGTCAGTGATATTTTCATTTCTGTATAATTTAGACAACAGTTTATTAATAGCACCTTGTATATATTCATATGAGTGTGTGTGTGTGTGTGTGTGACACATAAACAGTCAATTAGCTCAGGGTGGTTTACTTCGATTGTTCAGTCGGTTGACTGTAGAGCTGAGCGTGTTGGAAAGGGAAATGGAATAACTGTTAGTGATGTACATGCTATAAATCGCAGCAGCTTGCTGCTATCAGTCACATATGAGGACTTCTTTGCATTGTAAGTTTCGAGGAAATAATTAGCCATATATCGGCAGGTAGAAATTAATTCATTTTCCATTTTATATATGGTCAGAGAGCTGAATCTTCAAGATTCACCTCCTGATGGCACTCTCAAATTAAATTATTTCGCGATTTTCATGCACTGATATTCTCGTATATTTCTAACGGTTTCATCGTTGAAAGAGAGATGAAATTTCACACACACACAGACACACACACGCACACAGACGCACACACGTACGCAAGCTTACGAGTCAGCGAAAGATCTTCTATGTAACTCGTCTCACCTGCTAGAAACGGCAGCCACTATTCATTTCTTCCTATCTTTATGAATGGAAAGAACACATGCGATAGTGTAATTCAACATACCTATTTCTTTACTACCCACAAGGGGCTACACACAGAGGGGACAAACAAGGACAGACAAACGGAGTAAGTCGATTATATCGACTCCAGTGCGTAACTGGTACTTATTTAATCGACCCCGAAACGATGAAAGGCAAAGTTGACCTCGGTGGAATTTGAACTCAGAATGTAACGGCACACGAAACACCGCTAAGTATTTCGCCCGGCGTGCTAACGTTTCTGCCATTAAACGAGGTGACCAGGGCAGAAATGCTCTTTTTTCTGTAGAACTAGAATTTATCTTGGCAAAACCATTATTGGAAAAAGTTTATTTACCCCCATAGGGGTTTTGTATTTACGGTGGGGAAGGGCTGCATGAATGCGTGTCACAAATATATGTGATAATCTTTTAGTACACATTAAACAGATGAGGATGGTAATATGTACCACACATCGCCCACCAGATGCACCAGATCATGAGAACTCATTTGAGGTAATTTCTAAACTTCAATTTAAGTAAGTATAAGTTTTAGTCTCTCAAACTAAATTTACGATCACGTTATCGAAAGACCCGGAAAATATTCACTTATCTTGTTTAATGATGGCCATTTCCATGTAAAATTTTTGAAACATCAAATGATGACGTCCGTCGTTTAAGAGTTAAACTCTAGGTTAAACAATTTTCAGCCGTTACAGCTCTGCCTTTTTGTCTCAGATTTGCTCATATTCTTACTTTAATTGGTTATAAATTATCTAAAGATGATACTCTTTACTCTTTACTCTTTTACTTGTTTCAGTCACTTGACTGTGACCTTGCTGGAGCACCGCCTTTAGTCGAGTAAATCGACCCTAGGACTTATTCTTTGAAAGCCTAATACTTATTCTATCGGTCTCTTTTGCTGAACCGCTAAGTTAAGGGGACGTAAACACACAGCATCGGTTGTCAAGCGATGTTGGTGGTGGTGGGACGAACACAGACACCCAAACGTACACACACACACACACACACATACATACACACACATATATATATATACTATAAATTAGGGTATCTGAGGGATACCACCGTGCTGAACTAGCAGTGAAAACCCTGACCCTAAAACCTCCTTAAATGTTCATATCGTGCCAAGAGATATATAATTTTATATAATTCGTCATTGTATTCACTGCGGTGTTTAATTTGACCATATCGCGCTTGGAGATGCTTGGCGGGCAATTTAGGCTGCTCTTGTACATACGTGCATATATATGTATGTATAGGCGTTCGTATATGTAAGTATAACGTATGTTCTGTATATATATATATATCTGTATTTATGTGCTTTCTGGTATATTCAACTGAAAAAGGCAGAGCTTCTCTGAAGCAAACCAGAAATCCAGGATCTTGAATTATCCAGTAAAATCCTTTTTGCTAGTTTATTTTGCCTTTCTGTCTTTTCTCCTGGCGCAATATGAACATTTAAGGTGGTTTTAGGGTTAAGGTTTTGACTGCTATTTCAGCATGGTGGTATCTCTCAGATACCCTAATTTATAGTTTAAATAATTATTACCTTTGTATAGTATTTATTCCCATGCTGGCCACTAGATAAGATCAATATTTAAATATCGATATTATCCTTATTTATAAATATATATACGACGGGCTTCTTTCAGTTTCCCTCTATCAAATCCACTCACAAGGCTTTGGTCGGCCCGAGGCTATAGTAGAAGACACTTGCCCAAGGTGCCACGCAGTGGACTGAACCTGGAACCATGTGGCTGGTAAGCAAGCTACTTACCACACAGCCACTACTACGCTTATAGTAATATTTTAGTAAAATTTAACTGCCATGACTTGCATATTGCCTGGTGTTGGTCTGCTTGATATTTAGTCATTGATCAGAAGTGCTACGACCATGATACTCCATCTTTTTCGTTTTGAGGTTGATACACTGGATAATGCATTTTAAAAACAGATTGATGTAATTTTTAGTAGGTCGGGCTGCTATTTCTAGCATATTGTGTGACTGCATAGAAACTAACATGAGTAACATTATCTCGTTAAAGAGATTTATTTTCTTTCCGATCAGAATTGCTTTTATAACGCATGAGCTTTGTCAGTTTTTAGTTTCAGAAATCAGGTCACTGTATAAATTATCCGAAAATGATTGATACGTGTTTGTGTCTGTTACAGTTAAACAAAACATTCTGTCGAATCATTGAAATCTCTCAGGCAAAGCGTTTGAAAGTGGTCTAACGTCATTTCGATGGAGATAATTAATTATGGCAGAAAATATTTCTAGTTATTTTTTCCTTTAGCTCCCCCCCCCCCACCACTCCACCAAACTTTCCTGCTTTAGTTTGCGGAAATAACCACAGTGGAACATCAAGTGTCCTTTTACGGACGCATTCCAATCATTTGCTCTCAGCAGATTGTGTTTTTAAGGATATTCACCTTAATCTCATTCACCTTACGCTGTATCCTGCTCTCTTTCCTTTTACTCTCATCTGCCTCCATCTCTTTAAATCGCTGTCTTTGGCCGGATTAAACAGAGGTCCAATACAATAGCTCTCAGAAATAAATCACATGCAAATTCGTTCTTCACGACACTAGCAGCTGCTTTCAGATAATATCCATCACAATCTTATAAAAATGATAATTCTGCACAAAATGGTGTGCTATACTCAAAATTGTCGTTTCTGCAAAGCTTTCAAATTTCCAAATGAAACTAAGGGCATGTGCTGCTCAGGCGGTAAGGTAAGATTGCCAGCACTACATATTTCTTTACTACCCACAAGGGGCTAAACACAGAGAGGACAAACAAGGACAGACAAACGGATTAAGTCGATTATATCGACCCCAGTGCGTAACTGGTACTGATTTAATCGACCCAAAAGGATGAAAGGCAAAGTCGACCTTGGCGGAATTTGAACTCAGAACGTAGCGGCAGACGAAATACCGCTAAGCATTTCGCCCAGTGTTCTAACGATTCTCCCAGCTCGCCGCCTTTTTGCCAGCACTACCAGCTCCTCCTCAGCTCCTCCTAAGATCCTTTCAATAATTCTCTCCCTCGTTACCGTCTCCCATTGCAGTCCATTTCTAGAATGTATCCATTTACGTACAATAACACCTCTATTCCAAAAAACTGTCAACCATACGATGGGTCATGTTAGACGCAGCGCTGACCGCCTCAAAGGCGAGTATATCAACTGACAGATTTTTGGTGGGTTCAAAAATTGCATACCCCCACCCCCAATTTTCCATGATAGGGTAGGGCATGGAATCCTCCAGACGGACATATTACATGTCGATTAGTCGAATTAGACCATCATTTACTCAACAGATGTTTTGTCGACAATACTGCACTTTCCCGTATCACCTGCTTCAACATAACTCTAATATATATATATATATATATATATATATATATATTATAATATATATATAATATATATATTAGATAATGATATATATATTAGAGTTATGTTGAAGCAGGTGATACGGGAAAGTGGTATTGTCGACAAAACATATATATATATATATATATATATATATATATTATATATATATATATATATATATATAATTATATAATATATATATATATATATATGTATATGTTTTGTCGACAATACTGCACATTCCGTATCACCTGCTTCAACATAACTCTAATATATATATATATATATATATATATATATAATATATATATATATATTATATATATATATATATATATATATATATATATATATATATATATATTATATATATATATATATATATGTATATGTGTGTGTGTGTGTGTGTGTGTGGAAGGCGCATGGCTCAGTGGTTAGAGCTTACGATCGTGAGCTCGAATCCGGACCGGGCTGCGTGTTGTGTTCTTGAGCAAGGCACTTTATTTCACGTTGCTCCAGTTCACTCAGCTGTAGAAATGAGTTGCGACGTCACTGGTGCCAAGCTTTATCGACCTTTGTCTTTCCCTTGGATAACACTGGTGGCGTGGGAGGGGGAGGCTGGTATGCATGGGCGACTGCTGGTCTTCCATAAACAACCTTGCCCGGACTTGTGTCTAGGAGGGTAACTTTCTAGGTGCAATCCCATGGTCATTCATGACCGAAGGGGGTCCTAATATATATATATATATATTATATATATATATTATATATTAAAAAAAATTTTTTTTTGTACTTGTTTCAGTCATTTGACTGCGGCCATGCTGGAGCACCGCCTTTTAGAGTACAGCAGGGATCACCACCTCCTGCCGGAGCCTCGTGGAGCTTTTAGGTGTTTTCGCTCAATAAACACACACAACGCCCGGTCTGGGAATCGAAACCGCGATCCTCCGACCGCAAGTCCGCTGCCCTAACCACTAGGCCATTGCGCCTCCACACTAGGCCATTGCGCCTCCACGCAATTATATATGTATATAAACAAACTATACCATTTTTATTCCGAGCAACGCCGGGTATCTCTGCTAGTCATCTATGAAAGAATTGGCATCGCTTTGCAACTCTAAGAACGTAGATATATTCTAAAAAAACAAAACAAAACCAGATAAAGATAAAATTAGCAATCAACAATTAAAATATAGTAATTGCAATGGTCATCAGAAAGCTGAAATGCTTCCAACAGTGTCGTTGATATAAATGTATGAACGGTAGTAATAAGTTCACGTATACGGCAAGGGATCGCTTATCTTTCATGTTAAATTAAGAAAACTATATTTCTTAATTGTTTTTCTCAAAGAAGTGTCAAAGTTTATAAATATTTATTTCAATTTCCTTTGTATAATTATTCTGAAATACTTTACCAGATTACACAAAGTATATCCTGAACTGTGCATGAACTTTCTGAATAGGAATAGAATGTTAACGTAATTTCGACAGTTGTAATGTTTTTCATTCAAAACTTCGTTTCAACTTTGAGAATGACCATAACCATGTCAGAAGTCAACTGAAATGCCATACATCAGTAACAGTACAAAGATATTCATTCAAAGTGGGAAACTTTATTTCTAAACAAAAGATATCCATGTTCTTGTCAGCTGAGTAAATCACTGGTGCTTGTACATTTGCAGATCTAAGTCATTTGATAATGTGTGTAAATACTTCAAAATAAGAAGTTTGATGACGATTAGAGATCGAATCGATTCAACGTTAATGCCAATACAAATATTCTTTCAAAAGATGAATAGCTTAGACAATATTTAAACAACAATAGCATATAAGGTAATGTGACCATCACTTGTTCAGTGTTCTGCTGTCTAAAAGGTAGTTTGAAGAACGTTTTGCGACAGGGTCGAGCCGAGAAACTAGAATGAAATTTGTTATATGTAGTGAAAAGGAAAACAGTGACGGTCTGTATTGATGAACCTTGTCAGAAGCCTCAAAACTTACTCTTTTCACGGCACACTGACTTATATTACGAATTTTGTTAATTCTGTTAGGTTATTGGAGAACAATTCTTCCGTCCAATTCTTCATTGAAGGCCTTTCAGTCTCACAGACTACTTAGGCAAATAGAAAATTATACTATAGCGACTCAGCATCCTATTCTTATCACTTATATAAAAAGGACCAGAGAGGATCTATTAGAATACTGACAATGAATGTAGAAGTCTAATTGGTGCTCACGGCCGTCAGTGTGACTGGTGAAATATATGAAATCCAGGTCATTAATTTGGGCTCTTTTGTAAATGGAAATATGATATCGATCTAAAAAGTAACATGATCTTTAACACTTAGGAATTTAAACTGGCCATATCTGGTCCAAATATTCGATCTGTTTTGTGTTCAAACCAACCAGATCCGGTCTCTCGCACCTATCCGACAATTTCATTCTAAAACTAAACACTCATATCATGAAATTTTCAAAGCTGTGAGATAATGCATGATTAATTCAAAACCATATGAATAAGGATTATATTTGACAGGGTAATCCGAAAGCTAAAGGGTTAAAGGTAATTGAGTCCATTTTGTTACGGAGAAAGAAATGTGGCGAATCCCTCTTATAAATGTGAAAGAATCTTTGGTTCTTGCCAATCGATATTGCAGAAAATTATCAATAACCGCTGAGAAGGGAATTGTAAATTTTGGGACTGCTGAAACTGCTGTCAAACAGACGACAGCTTATGACAGGATCATTTACTAGTTTGTCACTTGTAAACAATAAATTAGATTGAAAATTTTCCGCGATGAATAAATAAGCACCTTGATCATATTAGTGTATATATATATATATATATATAAATATATGAAAGAATGGAGTTGAACGACGAATTAACAAAATTCCTTTATTTTCGACATATGTTTCGAAGGATGCATATTCCTAATTGCGAAGGAATAAGGAGTATATTATGCCGCTTTCTCATCAGGAAAAGCAAGGAACTTATGTCAACATCAAGATGCACAAAAAACTTTTAGATGACTGCTCACACGGAGCCCATAGTGATTATCACTATGGGCTCCGTGTGAGCAGTCATCTGAAAGTTTTTTGTGCATCTTGATGTTGACATAAGTTCCTTGCTTTTCCTGATGAGAAAGCGGCATAATATACTCCTTATTCCTTCGCAATTAGGAATATGCAGCCTTCGAAACATATGTCGAAAATAAAGGAATTTTGTTAATTCGTCGTTCAACTCCATTCTTTCATATATTTATATTTTAAAATAAAACATACAAATTTCCACACGAAAGCACGTAACTTCAAACGTGTCTTCTCTGATGTGAATTTGCTACCCAGGTATCGGTTAACCGAATTATCCATAACAAGATAATTCATTCAACTACTCAAACATTCATATATATATATATATATATATATACAGTATCTCACAGAAGTATGTACACCCAATTTCGGTAAAATTGCCATCAGTATGATAATATCGAAGGAAATCAAACAAAATTTATACTGAATAAAATATTCTACAAAGTTGGAGTACAAAACAAGCATTTTTCAAAGATATGAAAAATATATTTTTTCAAACGATACAAAAATATGTACACCCTAAAGGATTATTTGCTATATTCAATATTTGGTGTAACCACCTTTGCTTTCAATGACTGCATTACGGCTTCTGAGCATAGAGTGGACTAAATTTCAGCATATAACCAATGAAATGGACCTCCATTCATTCTGAATGATGTCTTTCAACTGTTATATTGCGGGGGTTTTTTTTCTTTTCAACCTTCCTTTTCAAAAAACCCCACATATGTTCTATTTGGTTTAAATCAGGTAATATCATGGACCAAGACAATACCTTTACCTTTTATCTGATAAAATCTTAGTCGTCATCTTTGAAGCGTGTTTGGGGTCATTATTATGTTGGAACATGGAATGTCTTCCTAGTTCCTTGATGCTTTTCAACATTGTTTTCTGCAATATGTCACAAAAAAGCCTTGAATCCATTGTTCTCTCAATAAGTATGAGATCTCCCACCCCAAATGCACTCATGCATCTCCAAAGCTTAAGACTTTCACCGCCGTGTAGACACGGTGCATTTGTTGCCATTATCTTCACCTGGTGGTCGCCATACTCGTTTAATACTGACCCAAACAAATTGATTTGTCTCGTCAGAATAAAAAAAAATATTCCAAAACTACTTTCCCTTACACACATATGTATCGGCAAAAGAAAGATGACTTGGTAGTTAGGGGAGGCTTCCTTCGAGGAATGCGTCCATGAACACTACACTGGTTCAAACTTCGGCGAATTGCTTGGGCGGATACACACTTTCCACAAACAGAAGACATTTCTTGGGCCAAAGATAAAGCGGTACGACGCTTGTCATCCATCACGCAACGTTGGATGTAGCGAATATCACAGGCAGTTAATATAGAAGGACGACCAGTACGATGTTCATTGCTTAGCTGCCCCCTAACTTTGTAATTCTGAATTACTTTGGCAACTGTGTTTACGCTAATATGCATTCGCTTGCTAAGTAACTTGTATCCTAAACCATTCTTGTGCAAATTAAAAACATTTTTCTTCAAATCTTCAGACAATTATTTTCCTTTTGGTGCCATTTTAATGCCAATGAATACAATTTTCACCACGATATGCAAATCAGAATTCCTGCAGATGCAATAAGAATGACAGGTACAAAAATGCCAGGAGAAATGTTTTTTAGAATTGTAATTATCAGCTGTATCTGAATTTAGTAAAAAAAGTGGATAAAATATTGAATATAGCAAATTTCCTTTGGGGGTGTACATATTTTTGTAACGTTTGAAAATTAATATTTCGCTCATATTATGGTAAATGCTTATCGTTTTGTGTTCCAAATGAGTATAATGCTTGCATGTATAGTATACTTTATTTAGGATAAATTTCGCTTCATTTCCTTTGATATTATCAGAGTAATGCCAATTTTACTTAAATGTTTTAGGAGTGTAAATACTTCTGTGAGATACTGTATATATATATATATGTGTGTGTGTGTGTATATGTATGTATATGTGTGTGTATGTATATATGTATGTATATGTGTGTGTGTGTATATATGTATGTATATGTGTGTGTGTATATATGTATGTATATATGTATGTATGTATATATATATATATATATGTGTGTGTGTGTGTGTATATGTATGTATATATGTATGTATGTATATATATATATATATATATATATATATATATATATATATATATATATATATATAAGAAAAATGAGGGGTTTAGTCCAAACGAACAGGTACGCTGAGTAAATGCTATAATTAGCCATATGCTAGGCGCCAACTCCACCGTTACCTTAAATTATCATAAATGACTTGAGATACTCGTCCTGCCTTGGATTTTGTTGTCCTTTTCCTCTAATATATACATATAATCTAGGTCACTGATAGTCTTCTTTTCTCCATCTTTTATTTCCTCCACTCTCTTTCATTTAAATTCTCTCGCCTACTACTTCCCATCTACGTATGCATTCTCACGTTCTTTTGCGTTCACTATCAGTTGCAGCCATTTGAAACAGTAGATATAAAACATTTGTGTCTTTCCTATTTTCCAGTTATCACGAACCTGAAGAATGTTTCCAGCCGAAACGCCAGAATCTTCAATCCCTACGACAATATCACTTTACCCATTCTATAACTTTGTGTGTTCCCTCCTTAAAAACTTGCATGGAACTAAAAGTAGAAACAGTTTTAAAAAATCAAAATAATTTGTGAATTTATCCTGAGTTGCCATTCCCTCGTTTCATACCTATCACGCTAACTGTCACTCTCTCAGATCTGCTATCAGGCAACTCACACTTGCCTTTTTACACGAAAATAATCTAAAATGAATGTAGCGTAGAAGACATATTATTCATTCAAAATTCAAAACAACATGAGTAAGTATATGAGAGAGAGAAAGGGAGAATTTATACTTATGGTTATGTATGTGTATACGCAGACATCCACATAAATGTATGTCTGTGTATATAGAGAGTGTAATATAATTTGTATTTCTATATGAGAGAGTGTGTGTGTGTATGTATTTATCCATACAATTCCTACGCACCCAAGCTAATCATGCACAAGCACCTCACTATATGTGCAGCATGCTGGTTATATTGCCAATAAATGCAGTATATGATGAGCCTGGGTGTAATTAGGAATCATCCAGAGATTATATGTAACTACCAATAAATTTTCTTTGAGTAGTTAGATCACTTACTGTATAGGCTACAGCTATAAAATATCTGCTTGTTACTGGTGGTCGGGGACGAAGAAGGAAAGAAATGCGTAGAGTGAACATCAGCCTCCGTTGCTATGTTAATAGTTCTTTGTCTGTACGATAGAGGACTTGTGCTTATTTTTCCTTATTGATCGTTAGTTCTACTTTAGTGTTTGTTAATCAAACATTTCATGTATTTAAATGATAGATTTAGCATCGCCTGTTGTAAACTTATTTCCCATCATTATACGTTACAGAAATAATTTACAAATCTTAAGAAAATCTTTTCTCGTTCTCTATCATTTACAATTCTCTATCTCTATTGCACTCAATTCTCTCTCTCCCTCTCCCTCTCTCTCTCCCTCTCTCCATCTCTCTCTCTCTCTCCCTCTATCTATCTATCTATCTATCTATCTATCTATCTCTACTTCCACACCACTCTACCTGTTCACCTACCATTTATAATTACGTGCATAAGAACGGTCGGTCTGCCAGTTTGTAATGTAGGTCAGTGGAATGGTAGACTCGGTATAGCACCACGCAGTACACATATTTCTAGCTGTCGTGTGCTTCGAGTTCAAATCTAGTGGCCGTCACAATTATTTTTCCTTCTTCTGGGACGGATAAAATAAGTACCAGTTATGTAACGATAGCAATTTATTCGAGTTAATCACCAGCGGAAATGCTGTGACTAAGGTGGAAACCAGGTCTCAATGCTCTGATTTCAAATTCCTTTCGAGTCGCCTTAACTTTTAATTCTTCTCGGGCAAAGCGTTATACCTTAAATAAAAGTATCGTTCTTTATACGTTAATAGTAACTGTGGTTTCCATTGACAAGGTAGACTTTTCCTTTGTCTTTATCAGCATATACAACTACTTTGAAGCATATTTCGATTAATTACGTTTCATACGCATACCTACAACACATACACAAAATCGATTAAGTCCCAAAATGATGGCCTTCTACGTATATCAGAAACCAATAATATTGAGGATAGCAGTTGACAGCTAAAATCGATGAAGTGACGGACAAAAGCCCTGGAAGCATTCAGTTGCATGCATTTGCGTCTGACTTCATATGCCTCCAATGTCGACGTTTTTCTTTCGCTCGTCCAGGAATCGCACGAGCGCTCTTCTCTTTGGTTTTTCGGGCGCGGGAACACACACACTCAGAGTTCTCTCTTATAGGCACACACACGCACATACATCGAACGGTTAAGACGCTCGCATCGCAACTATGAGATCCCTGGTTCGGTTCTATCTCATGACATCTTAGACGTACGTCATTTTTTATTGTTTCATCTCATCCACGCTCTACCTTAATTGTACCTACCGTTTAAAGCTATGGCAATGTTTCACGCTGTTCTGGTGGTTCTTGCGCCGCAGAACCCCTTTTCCATATATATATATATATATATATATATATATATATATATATATATATGCATATGTGGGTACAGGACGTTGCGAAACGTGTACAACAAAACAATACCAATTTTGACCCTCCGCAGAATCTCAAATTTGATTTGCTTTGAGGGAGTAACCGTTTTATCGAAAGCGTATATTGTTAAATGCTCTAAATACGAAACTAGAAAAACATCCAATAACTGATGAGAGTCGTTCTTTATGTTGTTTGAATTGTTTCCCATTTGTGTCTTTCATTGTTCGAAAGAATAGTTCATGTTCCATGTACTCGTGCTTCGTATTTTTTCTTGTACACGTTTCGTGACGTCCTGTGCCCACATATGCAAATATATATATATATACGTATAGATGTAAGTATGTACATATATGTATGTATATATGCATATATATACATATATTATATATATATATATATATAATGTGTGTGTGTGTTTGGAAAGAAACGTATTTATACGTGTGTTTATTTGTTTTCAATGTATAGCGGAACACATACAAAGCGGATTGTATGGTAATATGTATAATTATATATGACTATCCCATTACATCAACGAGAAATAATAATTAGTGTTGTGATTAGAATATAATATAGTTTAATTACCAATGAAAGTACATATGAATTTATACCGAAGCTCATTACTTCTCTATAATTACAACCAACCAAAATGCTAGCACTACTTTTCTAATGCGCTTATATCACCTCTGTGAATATTCCTCGAATGTTATCCATTGTAAATAGAGCAAAGAACAGTGTTTGGATGCCGTAGAAAACATTCCCTAACATCTTGGAAAATACTAATACTCGCAGAATGAAAACCTATCTTACAATTGTATATTGTTTTATTTGCGCTGAAGAATTCACAAACGATTGTCGAGAACCGGCCGCGAAGCAACGAAGGAGTTTTTGAGCAGCTACACTCGTTCTGCTACAAATAGCAGCCATGTATCTTCGAAATCCTTATAAAAAATAAGAAAGAACATGTTGAACAAAGTAGTCTACCAATAAATAAGATGTTACGACTTTGAGAAAAAGTCATCTGCTCTATTGTCGCTGACCTTGTTTTAAGAGGAATTTCAACTGTGTTTCGTGGTCTGCTACCACAACAGCTCCTTTATAGGATCCAGTTAACTCAAAACATCATCAGGAGGAACCACGTCCGCTTTCGGTCCCTACTCTTCTACCGTTTTGACGTGGTGAAGCCCCGGCTTTCGGAGGTGTCTTCAGCTCTAGTGTTGGGTGCATGTCTTCTTTCTTCTTCTTTCTTCTATTCCTTGGCCTCTTCGATGTAGCGTCAATGAGTGTCAGCGGGCGACTGACTGCCTTGTCAATTAAAAAAGACAACAACAATGTATTCGAGATCTATGCTGGAGACGCAATGATCACAGACTAACTGGATTGCTAAACTAGTGACTTGGAACAATTAGAAGAGGTTAGTGTGATAAAACTCTGGGTTATTGAAGTTGAAAGTAAAATATGCAGAAAGGTGGACTTCCAGCTGAAAATGTGATTTTGGAGGTAAAGCTCTTGGAAATATGTTTAGTTTAAATGTAGTGTATGCAGTTAAAATAGAATCAAGTTTAACTATATGCAATGGCGAAGCCTTTACACTGTCCCCTGACTTGCTAGAAATAGCTTCTAAATTCACTCATATTATACCTATTTATTTACTACTCACAAGGGGCTAAACACAGAAGGGACAAACAAGAACAGACAAACGGATTAAGTCGATAACATCGATCCCAGTACGTAACTAGTACTTAATTTATCGACCCTGAAAGGATGAAAGGCAAAGTCGACCTCGGAGGAATTTGAACTCAGAACGCAGTAGCAGACGAAATACCGCTAAGCATTTCGCCCGGCATGCTATCGTTTCTGCCAGCTCGCCGCCTCACTCGTATTATACCTTAAGAAAAGATATACTAGGGAATGCAACCGAAACAGATTGGCTCGATTAAGGAGCGGCTATATGGTTTCTTGATCTGCTAGATACAGCAAATAAACCCTCTTCAAGTCACAAACTTGGATCTTTGAAGAAAAATAAAAACGACACACAGGAGACAATGTAGTCTTCCTTAACCACCAACAGACGAGATGAATTGTAAAGTGATCAGGATCGGTGAGAAGTGTGTTCCTTTTGAAACCATTCCGCTTCACTTGGATTGCTAAATGTTACATAATTCATTCGTAGTAACGACTTTGGTCTAATGAAAAGAAATTAAGTTGGAACAGCAGTAACATGTATATAGGAATTAAAGCTGAGATCGTAGAAACCGTCACAATAGTTCTACTCCTGTTGTCTTTTGTCCGTCCTGGAGTTGGAAGTGCATCGCTAATACATATGATCGAAATATGTTGATTCATATGCCATTGCCCCTTATGTACTGTCGCTAAAGAAAAGACATTTGACTCCCAAAGGTTGATGACATCTAAATAATGTATATAACTGCTATTTGCAGGTGTATTTTAACGTTGGAAGAAGGGGTGAATTGCACCATAAAATAATAGCCCATTATATGTGCCTCCAAAGGCGGCGAGCTGGCAGAAACTTTAGCGCGCCGGGCGAAATGCTTAGCGGTATTTCGTCTGTCGGTACGTTCTGAGTTCAAATTCTGCCGGGGTCGACTTTGCCTTTCATCCTTTCGGGGTCGATAAATAAAGCACCAGTTTCCCACCGGGGTCGATGTAATCGACTTAATCCCTTTCTCTGTCCTTGTTTGTCCCTTCTATGTTTAGCCCCTTGTGGGTAGTAAAGAAATATATATGTGCCTCCAATAATAATTACGTAATATCTACAACGGCCCGCCTATTCTGTGTTCACCAAACTGCACCTAAACCTTTTGTTCCCAACTATAAAGAGTTTTACTATCAGAAACATCCCACCGCCTAGGTCTAGTTTGGTTACTACTTTTTATAAGTAAACAAGTTTTACAGGTTTGTTATACCCTTACATCAAATATATTTATATATATATATATATACCTGTTCTCTACATAAACAGAATTTTTTGCATTGTGCAATAAAGAATTCCAACAGAAATCCGAAGCAGCATAATATCTACAACAGTGAGCAATCATTTCTAAATATAACAAAATCCATCAAATGGAATCTTAATCAATATTATTATTGTATTAATACGTCTCGGATTTTCTTCTGAACTTGTGGAATTAAAGCAGTTTTTCCTTTAAGCTAAGTTGTGTAATGGTTAATTAGTTAGTCACGTTGTTAAATTAGACAACTCAATTAAATTTATCCAACAGCTGGCATTTTTAGTTCTGCTGTATTTATTTGTTCCATGAAAATATCTCTGGGGTAACAATTCTGATTCTTAATTATTTCTAAACGCATTTCATACTGTGACAATAATATCTGAAGAATAATTTACATCTTGTTCTAAAGGAAAGTTTGTTTTGACTAAACATCTATACCGAAGTATGTAACTGTATTTTTTCTTATATCTTTACAGCTGGAAATCAAATCATGTTTGAAATTATTAACTTAAAATCACATTTCAGTCTTTCCAATAAACTAAAATGTGGAAATAAAAATGATATGAATGAAATGTTCTGTGTTCATATGTATGAAAGCGGACAAACATGATAGCACCCAGATTCAATAGCTCAAATTTCATTATTGGTCTAAATATATTCTCTTTCTCTTTTCTCTTTTACTTGTTTCAGTCATTTGACTGCGGCCATGCTGGAGCACCGCCTTTAATCGAGCAACTCGACCCCGGGACTTATTCTTTGTAAGCCCAGTACTTATTCTATCGGTCTCTTTTTTGCCGAACCGCTAAGTGACGGGGACGTAAATACACCAGCATCGGTTGTCAAGCGATGCTAGGGGGACAAACACAGACACACAAACACACACACATATATATATATATATACGACAGGCTTCTTTCAGTTTCCGTCTACCAAATCCACTCACAAGGCATTGGTCGGCCCGGGGCTATAACAGAAGACACTTGCCCAAGATTCCACGCAGTGGGACTGAACCCGGAACCATGTGGTTGGTTAGCAAGCTACTTACCACACAGCCACTCCTGCGCCTATATATCTAAATAATAATGTAATATCATTAACTAGATCGCCAAACGTTCATTAAAATATCAAGACAAAAAAATAAAAAAGTACGAATGTTATTCAAGCATAGATGTGTTTACAAGCATCTCAGTTTTATACATATGAAATATGACCAAATAGTCGAGTGGTCTGGATAAATTGATATCATTATTATCAATATAGGCGCAGGAGTGGCTGTGTGGTAAGTAGCTTGCTAACCAACCACATGGTTCCGGGTTCAGTCCCACTGCGTGGCATCTTAGGCAAGTGTCTTCTGCTATAGCCCCGGGCCGACCAATGCCTTGTGAGTGGATTTGGTAGACGGAAACTGAAAGAAGCCTGTCGTATATATGTATATATATATATGTATGTGTGTTTGTGTGCCTGTGTTTGTCCCCCTAGCATTGCTTGACAACCGATGCTGGTGTGTTTACGTCCCCGTCACTTAGCGGTTCGGCAAAAGAGACCGATAGAGTAAGTGCTGGGCTTACAAAGAATAAGTCTCGGGGTCGATTTGCTCGACTAAAGGCGGTGCTCCAGCATGGCCGCAGTCAAATAACTGAAACAAGTAAAAGAATAAAGAGTAAAGAGTAATATAATCGGTTTGCCCAAACACATTAATGGATGGAAGCACTCCGTCGGTTACGACGATGAGGGTTCCGGTTGATCCGAATCAACGGAACAGCCTGCTCGTGAAATTAACGTGTAAGTGGCTGAGCACTCCACAGACACGTGCACCCTTAACGTAGTTCTCGGGGATATTCAGCGTGACACAGAGAGTGACAAGGCCGGCCCTTTGAAATACAGGTACAGCAGAAACAGGAAGTAAGAGAGAGTGAGAGAAAGTTGTGGTGAAAGAGTACAGCAGGGATCACCATCATTCCATGCCGGAGGCTCGTGGAGCTTTAGGTGTTTTCGCTCAATAAACACTCACAACGCCCGGTCTGGGAATCGAAACCGCGATCCTACGACCGCGAGTCCGCTGCCCTAACCACTGGGCCATTGCGCCTCTACGTTATTCAAGCATAGACCTGTTTACAAACATCTCAGTTTTATACATATGAAATATGACCAAATAGTCGTGTGGTCTGGATAAATTGATATCATTATTATCAATATAATCGGTTTGCCCAAACACATAAATATAGTGGCTTTCATGATGTCTCTTTAAAATCTAATAGAAATTAACTGATGCTAATAAAGTGAACAGTCTCGTTGGCTGTAGTCGTGATCCGTCCTTACTCTGACCACATAATGAAAATTTCAGATCGATATCACTCGTAGTTATCAAAATCGTCCTTGCACCTGAATTATTGTATTGATTAATAGTAAACAAAAGAAGTTAATAACGTTGTCATCAATGAAACTGTTTTTGGTGAAATCATTAAATCGGTTCAATAATAATGCTAGCATGTATTAATTCTTGTTACATACATAGCCGTTTCGCATTATTTTTGTCATGATTTCCCTCGAGAAAGACAAGAATCTTACACAATCTCGTTTTCCTTACTTTAGAAACCTAAAGCTTTCTTCTGCTAATGTAGGAAACCAATATTAATGATTTTACTCTGGGCTGGTAGTAAAGACTGATTTCTTGCCGCTTGATTTACGTCTATTGTTCTTATTGCTTTTGTATTTCTATGTGAGTGACAAACGGTTCCTGTTTGAGTGCAGGTGATTCACACTAAAAAAGCATAAATATCGTAATTGTATCGATCGAATCATATCTGGAACAATGTATATCCTTCACTGATTATTAACCTTTTTCAGAGACACAATCAACAGTAATTAAATATCATTTAATGGTAATACATCAGCATTTTACTACTTGCTTCTGAAGAAATTAATTCAATAATGAGAATATATCATATTAAGCTATATTTAATGACTTTCACTAAAATTCACGCAGCGGTTGGTTTTTCAAAATCAACACAATTTTCGATTGAAATTATTATTCTAGAGAAGCAAAAATCATCAAAGAGGAGAGATAAAAGTTTGAATTTCTGTCTATAAAGCAAAGAGGCAAAATAAGAACATATATATATAAACTTTAAGGCGGCCAGCTGGCAGAAACATTAGCACGCCGATCGAAATGCTTAGCGGTATTTCGTCTGTCTTTACGTTCTGAGTTTAAATTCTGCTGAGGTCGACTTTGCCTTTCATCCTTTCGAGGTCGATAAATTAAGTACCAGTTACGCACTGGGGTCGATGTAATCGACTTAATCTGTTTGTCTGTCCTTGTTTGTCCCTTCTGTGTTTAGCCCATTGTGGGTAGTAAAGAAATAGGTATTTCGTCTGTCGTTACGCTCTGAGTTTAAATTCTGCTGAAGTCGACTTTGCTTTTCATCCTTTCGAGGTCGATAAATAAAGTAACAGTTTCGCACTGGGGTCGATGTAATCGACTTAATCCGTTTGTCTGTCCTTGTTTGTCCCTTCTATGTTTAGCCCCTTGTGGGTAGTAAAGAAATATATATATATATATAAACTCAATCTCTCTTTTGGTATATGTATGTAATTTATATCTCACGGAGGAAAAATTTCTGCTAAAAATATCATGTAATGCTGACGAAGATCATATGGTTCAGGAAAAACACAAGGGGATCTGTTAAAGGTGAAAAGCACAAGATTAGGTGAATATCCTGGGATCAAACTATGTGGACTGGATGTTGAAATTCCCATCTTTCTATATGGGCTTTAGACCATTTCGAAATCTAACGATAATTTTAATTATAATTTTCATGTGAAACATTAAACTTGACGCTCAATAGAAACACTGTTAAGTTCATTTTATAAAATATATTTTATTAAATTTTAAGCAACTTCACCTGTATCAAATGATGAAATATTTTTCTAAAAATTATACTGAAAACTTTAACTTCAGCTAACATAAATTCTTACAGGAACAGACGTAGACTTGATAACACTCTGTTGGAAAATTATAGCAATGAAGTTCAAAACAATATTTATTGATGCTAATATTTCAAATAAAATCTAATAGTTTTCTTATTCAACTAAACGTCAGATTATCCACAATAAAATTATAGGTTGAACTAATGCAACTTATTTGCATCCACCAAAATGTTGGTCAAGATACCAGTAACATTGTATGATCATATTCAAAGACAATAAAATATCTTTATCTTTATTGGAGACATGAAACTCTGAACAATTTTTCCATATGAGAAGTTTTACTTCAAGTAAAAAGTTTAATTCTTTCTCGCCTGTGTTTCCGAGAAAAAAAAAATGATTGAATATTTCCAAGACAGTAAATAACTTTCTTGACACTGCTAATTCATACCTAGACAATGTCTCTGTCTGTCTGTGACAATAGTGTTTTTGATAAAATTAGATATTTCAGACATCTTGATGAATGGAAATTTTCCCATTTGCAACCCCCGGCATATATTTACCTGCTTCTTCTTAGAGATGTACTTTCTCTGTCGACTGTGATCATTGAATGTCGTTCTGCAATTATAACACACACACAAATATATGTATATACACTCATGTATACGCATATATACATATGTATATATATATATATACATATGTATATAAGCCTGCTCGCTTAGCCAGCGGGGTGGCGTCATTCGAAGGCTAAAACAATGCGAACGCATTGTGACCAGCGATGTGTAACAACATCTGATGGTCTGGTCGGTCACGTGATATATACACGTGATATATACACGTATCGATGTATGTATATATATATATGCATACACACGCACACACACACATAAGATGATAATTTTTTTTCGAATATTGGGTAAATTACCCTTGCAAAGCGGAAAAAATTTCTCAACTAAGAGCCAAGGGACTCAAACTCACATTCCTCAAAGCTTCCGGTTGATTGCTTTACCAATGATCTAAACTACCCACGGACAAATTTATCCGCAAATTTAGATGCTGTAAAGCTAAATGCACAACTACATGAGTCCGATGGCTGTTTGCCGACAAATTTTTCCGCTTTGTAAGGGTAATTTACCCAATGTCTTACTGTTCCAATGGCGTTTCTCCTTTTAAAAAATTGTATCATATAATATACATTTTCGACACATAAAAAGCAAATGTTAGTTTGTTTATATATATATATATATGTATGTATGCATGTATGTATGTATGTATGTATGTATGTATGTATGTATGTATACATGTATGTATGTATGTATATATATATATATATATATATATATACATACATACATATACATTGCATATATATATATGTATATGCACGCATATATATATATATATACATTGCATATATATATATGTATATGCACGCATATATATATATATATATATATATATTATATATATATATATATCTTTTATATTTAATGTATATATATATATATATAATATATATATATATATATATATATATATATATATATACATGCAGACACACACATCCCTCCACACACATATCTGCAAGACTATTCAAATAAGGATAATTATATATCAACGTACTTTCTTTTATTACAGTCATTTATATGGTATATTTTTTTCTTGAACCTCTGGCCAACGTATGTTTCTGCTGCTAGGATATCTTGCTATTTGGCATTTACTTGTATCCTGTCGCTTCAGCTGAATCCAGATTTCATTCTGGTTAAAAACGTATGCAGTTTTATTTAATGTGTTGCTACTATTAAAATTTGAAACGAACTCAGGATTTATCCATCAAGTGAAATACGTTGGGATTCTTCACCATAAATAATCCCAGGTTATTCCATATCATTCGATACGGTTATCCAGAGTTTGGATTATACTACAGCGCTTGAGGTCTACCTTCCTGGATCAATCTATTTATCTATTTATCTATTTATCTATTTATCTATCTATCTATCTATCTATCTATCTATCTATCTATCTGTCTATCTGTCTATCTGTCTGTCTGTCTGTCTGTCTGTCTGTCTGTCTGTCTGTCTGTCTGTCCGTCCGTCCGTCTGTCTGTCTGTCTGTCTGTCTATCTATCTATCTATCTATCTATCTATCTATCTATCTATCTATCTATCTAACTAACTAACTAACTAACTAACTATCTATCTATCTGGCTGTCTGTCTGCCTGTCTTTATAGTGTGTGTGTGTGTGTGTGTATGTGTGTGTCTGTCTTTATAGTGTGTGTGTGTGTAATGAACAACTTCTTTAAAAACGCTTAGCAACAGCAAATTCTAAATCAAATGGTCTGAGCTATTCTATAATTCTTAAATATTTTAATGACCTGCACATTGGGTAGAAGAAAAGTTTTCAACTAATACAAACGATTTACCTTATATAGAACACTAGGCCGAGTTCTCATTCAACAAAAACATGCCATGTAAGTGCTTTTACGCACTACTTCAGTTAATTGTTAGCTGCATCTCTCACACTAACCTTGATACGGTAAATGCTTTATACCATCTCGGAAAATAAAAGGATGTTAGACAAAGAATTCGGTTCTCCAGTGTCACTTCAGTTTAGCCTCAAACAATTCATATAAATATCTATTACAATATCAAACATCAGCAATGGTTATATTATTCTCTTATAGCATGCATTGAAAGCTTTTCGGCTGATTGATCTAAAGTATTGTATTTAAAGCTATCTATATCGCGATCACGTTCTGTTTTCACTCATTTCCTCTGTTTCTTAGTTGATTTAATGCACTTAGTAACATAGTATGTTGTTAAGATTATATCCTATTCATTGACTAGTTATGATTTCCCAGACAAGACTACGCTATATTTAAAATCGTTCACCGACTAGCAAGATAATTTCACCCTATCGAAACATCTGTTTATGTAGTGTACACAGCAAAATAATCGAGCGCAGAATATCTTCATTGAATGATTAGCTGTTACAAAGATATTTCAACGAAACTCGACCTCTTTAAAAGTATTTATCTTTGATATAAGTACATCTGTAGATTACTGCTAGCGTGGTGGGGGTTGGCGAATTAAAACTACTGATTTCATTATCACGTGGCGTTGGCTAGAAATAAAACACGATGTTTACTATTGATTAAAGGTTAATTAGTATGGAATGACGTCATGCTAACGAATATCTGAAGTACATGAAACACTCATGAGTGTGTGCCATGTATATTCCCATCCACATCCTATTCCTAACAAAGTAGTTGAGCTTCTGTTAGTACATTCATAATGCATAGGAGATTACTCACTTGGAAATTAAAATAAATTTTGCAAAGTCGGTTATTTATAGAATATTTTTTAAGATTATTCAAATCATAGTTTGATGCAACTGGCATTAAATATAGGTAGTTATAAGCTTATTACACCACAGGGATTTAGATAAAGAACCAAGTAGAACTAAATTACAGTGGCATTTAAGGCGATTTAAACTGAACTAGGAAAAGCGGAATACATATATACACAGACATGCAGGAAGTAAATAGACACCTTTAATTTTCAAAATTTCTGATCTAAGCGTCTTAATATTTTCAGCGATGTAGAATTTACAATGTAATTATTCATTTTCCTTCCAGGTGCCATTATATTAAACATTTGCGAAGAGTAATCATGCCACGCACAAAAAATTCAGCAAAACTCACAGACTTTCAAAGAGGTCGTATTGTTGGGCTTTCTGAGGCTGGTCTTAGCAAGCAAAAAATTGCCGAAAATCTTCAAATTCCTCTTGCTACTGTTAATAGAATTATAGTGCAATTCAAAAGCTAAGGAAAAGAATCAACAGATTCTCGTCCTGGACGAGCTGGGCCCTCGGAATAGAAGTTTTCCATTCCAAGTTTGTACACAGTGCTATTGAATCAAGGTTTTTATTTAAAGTGGAATGACCAATTTTAAATACTATTGGATTTTACTCACAAGGTATTGGAATCTTATATGTATACCATTCTGCCTAAATAATGGATCTACAAATGCAATATCTCTGAATATCTCACATCTATTTTCATTCTTCCACTTCACTCTCTATTTCGTATCTCATCTAAATTAACTATTGCTTAATCATTTTCTCACATCGTCTCCGATGAAGGGATATAATAAATATCCTGGAAACAGCTGTAAGACCTTCTATTTATAAATGTTCTAACATTTTCACAGCCTTGGCTATTTATCTCATTCTGAAAAAATAATTTTTATACAAATGCTAATATATATTTCTTTACTACCCACAAGGGGCTAAACACAGAGGGGACAAGCAAGGAGAGACAAACGGATTAAGTCGATTACATCGACCCCAGTGCGTAACTGCTACTTAATTTATCGACCCCGAAAGGATGAAAGGCAAAGTCGACCTCGGCGGAATTTGAACTCGGAACGTAACGACAGACGAAATACGGTTACGCAGGTCGCCCGGCTAACGTTTCTGCCAGCTCGCCGCCTAAATGCTAATATATGACCTACGTTGGACTCCTTATTTGCATAATCACCGAGCCTTGAGCTTAAATATGGTCTATCCATAGCACTTACTCAGCATTACCTAAATGCTAAATGTTGTAGCGGAGGGAAGGAGACCTAATTGCTATCTATGCGGAGTACGAGGACACATAAGGACCGAGTGTGTCTTATATGAATTCACACAAAGCGAAGAGGCAGTGGAAAAGGAACAAAAGAAAGAACTGATGCAGGTGAAAGTACAAACAGAAGCATAAAAATTAGACAAGGACTGTACTCAGAAAGATAAAGACAACAAGAAAAGTGAAATGAAAGAATCAAAGGAGGAGAGCGAGGGAGTAATTAGCCCCCAAAAGAAGAAAGAGATCGAAGGCAAGGGAACACCCAGAAGAAAAAAACAAAAAATATAAGGAGAAATTTGAAACTGAGAAAAGGCAAGAGGAAGAAACAGAAAATGAACCGTATAATTTAAGGGAGCATTTATAACAAACAAAAACAACACCGGACACAGAGAGAAGAATAGCGAAAATGAAGGGACTGGTAAAAGTAAGGCTGTCGGGAGACACTTTTGACTCAAATGATGGCGGTATTTTGGTACCTGAGGAAAGTTACGACAAATTCATGGAGGGCTTCGCAAAGAACATAAAACTGGTTAAATGGTGTCGGCTACATGAACGCCCGCCTACCATAATGGACTATGAAAGACTAAAAAGACAAATTCAATTATAATTTTTGTGAAATTCAATTATGAAAAAGGAAAAAAAATAAATTGTCCGAATGTAAGCACTCGATTTCGGGGCTCGAGTGGGCATTGCGACTCCTTTATATCTTTTCATATTTTCATTTATTTTCTTTAATTTTTTCGCCTTCATTCATCTTTTTGTATTTTAAGTTCCCCGAGTTTATGTTTGTATTGCTTGTATTGTCCCATTCTGTGTATGGCCCCTTGTGGGTAATAAAAAATCAACTTACGCAGCATTACCTGACACCCTTGGATCTTAATGACACCATTATCTCTCATAACCTCTATATCTATACTTCTATATATATATATATATATATATATATATATATATATATATATATATATATATACTATATGCCTATACTTATATATATTATGTATTTTATTTTGTGTATACATGCGCATGTGTGTATTATATACTTCTAATCCGTAATTCTTGAATCAGTCATTTATCAAATATTATCTCCTTTAACGTGGTTAAAATAAATATTTTAGTGACATTTCTGATTTTTGTCATAGAATTTATGTCTTTGATTTTCTGCATGGCTAAGAAGACGGCACTGCATATAAGAATTACCATATCAACTTTTTTTCTGTCTTACTACTATCAGTGTCGATACATAGGAAAATCAGAGAGGGTGCCCATATTTTTTTTCCTCTGTAAAACAACCCCCGTCACAAAATGGAGATCTATTTAGTGAATCAAAGATATTGTGATAAAAATAAAATTGTAAGCGAAAGGAAGGATGTAGAAGTAGACGGGAAAAAAAGTATAATGGAAATAGGCATTGAAGTGGAAATTATAATGGAGAAGAAAGAATTAATGTGATGAAATCAGAAACAAGACGCCGTAATGGTTTACCGAAACATTGAAAATGAGTTAGAAAATATGAATTTGGAGAATGAGGTTCATATAGAAATTCACTGAAGTGAAAAAAAAAATCAGAAAAAATATTTTTTAATTAAGAAAAAAATGACCTAAAGTTAAGAAATTATATATTTGTGTGTGATATATATATATAATATATATATATATATCTATATATATATTATATCTATAGATAGTACGAGAAAGAGAGAGAGAGAGAGATGGATAGATATATACGTATGAATATATATATATATATGTATATGTATTGAATATTTATATATATATATGTATATGTATATGAATTATCATATATATAAATATGTAATAAATATCTATATATATATATATATAAAAACACACACACACATATATAAATATATTATATATATATATGTATATATATAATGTATATATATATAATATATATATATATACATATATAGATAATATATATTATATATATATATATATATATATAATATATATATATATAAGTATATATAAATATATGTATATATATGTAAATATATATATATACATATATATATGTATAAATATATATATAAGTATAAGAAAATATATATATGCAAATATATGTATATATATAATATATATATATATATACAATATATATGATATATATATGTATATATATGTATATATATAGATATACATATATATATATATATATATATATATGTATATATATATCTATATACATATATATACATGTATATGTATACATATACGTATATATATACTATATATATCCATATATAGGTACATACATACATATATATACATATATATATTCACATGTGTGTATATACATACATATAAACATATATATATATATACACACACACATATATATATATATACATATATATATACACATAAATATACAAATACATATACATATATATACGCGCTTATACATATACGCATATCATTATATACAATTATATATATATACATATATATCTACCACATATAGACACACACATGTACACATTATATATACACACCTATATATATACACATATATATACACATAAATATATCTATATACACATGTATATATGTACATATACATACACATATATACACATATATATACACACATATATACATATATTTATCTATATACACGTATATATACATTCATATATGCATTCATATTATATGCATACATTAGACACACACACATATGTATATATGTATATATACGTATATACATATGTATATATGTATATATATGTATATATACGTATATACATATGTATATATGTATATATACGTATATATACATACACATATATATACATATATATATATCTACACACACATATATATACGCATATATTTATACACATATATATACATACACACATATATATACACCTATATATGTACACACACATATATATACATATACATATATATACACACACACACACATATATATATATATATATACACATACATATATATATATATATACACATTTATAAAAATATACGTACACAGCCGAAGTAATACATCCGATATAATTCATTTTAACTGCATCGCTCTTTTATCGCTTCAGTTGGTCGTCCTTTGAGTGCTTTGAAGTTATTTTTCTGCTATACAAACAATCTGAAGAAATGTGTTTCATGAAATAAGAAAAAGCCTATTAAACATATATTTTATCAGATATATCTGAAGCAGTTTCATGTTGCCGTATTTGTCGCAATTTGCCATACGATGACAGGTTCTCAATATTGATTTTAACTGCCATTAAACCGAAACCTTATTAGTTATTTATCGAAATTTCCCGTTGTTATCTTCTGATTGTATAATTTATCAAATCATTACTTTTATTGTTTGTATTTCTGCACATACAGGTGCCATATCATATATCTACTTACTAAATATTATTATCCAATGAGGAACATTCCACGGTTTTATCGATATACAAGATGTGGTTTTAGTTGACATTGCACTATTATATTATGGAAGAGAACACTTGAGGTTAGAATTTGATCGAAAGGTCATATTGAATTCGAAAGATCGTATGTTTTATCATTTTGATACAAATATTTGTCCATTTACAATGTTAATTCACGAGGGATATCTTCATTTTGAACAGAAACATGATGATTACACGGACTTTAATATCCTGTCTTGCTATCAAATAGTCTTATTAAAGAATATACAGACAAGTCTTGCAATACTGTTTTGATAGTGTTATCTTATATTTAAACCAAATTATATATGAACATATCAAGTAATCTTTATGTCACGAAATATGGAGTATTTTCACGGTTTTCTTATATTTCATATGTAATCTAAACTGAAAGTTAATTCTCTTCAGAGGAAACTAATATTTTTGTAAAGATTTGCTATAATTTATAGATATGAAAACATAATAGTGTGATTATAAATCGAGAAACAATCCACTGGACAATTCTCTGTCTGCTACAACAATTCTATCAAAATTTGGTCTTAATCTTCTTATGCACACCCCATATATTTTTCTGTATGAGAAATCAACATTTCAACCATTATTTCTAGACCATGAATATTGTCCGCTTTACACTCTCTATTTCAGATCCCGCCAGTATATACATCCTCTCTCCTTGGCAGTTAGCTCTCAACATTCAATTTTTATACTTGGATATCAAAATTGGTTGCAGTTTCCTGATTGACATTCACACTTCTCAATTTCTTTAGACTCATTTATTTGTCCCTTACTTTCTGAACTCCAACAACCTGCAGTTATTTGACTCTCTCCCTCGTCCTGTATAGTGAAATTCTGGCACCATTACCCAAGCTGACTCCAACAGAAACAACTGCCCATACATCGATAACACTGTCACAGAGGTAAATCAGTACCTATCAGTGTCCTCAATTAGTTGGCTTTCTGATTAGTACACCAAAACTCTTGATTCTTTGCCTACTGCCAAACCAAATTATTATCCAAACATCACCGTCAGATGATCTAACAAACTCCTAATGAAAGCAACTCGTCTCATATCTTCAATCAAACACACCTTTGGCAGACGAACCTTGAATTATTGTATGTTTACAGAGGCAGATAGGCATCGACAGCTAGCAAGTCATGCAACTCCAGACTGATGACGAGCAATAACTCAGAAACTAGTCTCTGGTTGCTGGCTTTGATGAATGGAGGTGCTTATCACGCCCTTTCTAAACATAAGGGTACAGGAAATGTGTCAAGGCCGACAGGAAGCGGTGCTTCCTAGGGCTAAATAGAAGCAGTATTATTCTCTTTCATGAGACTGTCACATTTAGTTGACAACATACCACCACTTTGTCGTGTTACTACTGTATAAATCTCTCTGAGAGATTTAGAAAAGTGATATCGCTATTTTCGAAATCAGTGAATGTATTGCACTTGAATTATTATATGTTTACAGAGGCAGATAGGCAACGACACCTAAAGAGTCAAACTACTCCAGACTGATGACGAGCAATGACACAGAAACTAGACGCTGGCTTTGCTGGGTGGAAGTTCTTATCTCCCCCTTTCGTGTACGGGAAATGTGTCAAGGCCGAGAGGAAACCGTGCTTCCTAGGGCTAAATAGTAGTAGTATTATTCCCTTCCATGGGACTGTCACATTAAGCTGACAATATACTACCATATATGTTTATATATATCTACGTATATATATATTATATATATATATATATATATATTATATATATATATATATATATATATATATATATATATATATATCTACTTATATATATATATGTATATATATATATATATAGTATATATATATATACTTATATATATATTTATATCTTTATTTATATATATATATATTAATATATATATATTATATATATAGTATATATATATATACTTATATATATATTATATATTATTATATATATATATCAATATATATATATATACATACATACAAATTATATATATATATATATATATATACAAATAGGTATGCATACTTATATATACTTACATAACATCCACACATGCACACACACATAATATATTCATTTCAAATAGACATAGCCTTCCTGGGTAACTACATTGGCGCGATTGCTCTATGTTATTTATTTTCCGGTTGCGAAAAGCCTGCTCATGAAATGAACGTGCAAGTGGGTGAGCATTCCACAGACACGTGTACCCTTAATGTTGTTCTGCGTGCCACAGAGTGTGACAAGGCTGGCCCTTTGAAATACAAGTACGTCAGAAACAGGAACAAACAGTGAGAGACAGATGTAGTGAAAGTGTACAGCAAGGTTCCCCACCACTCCTTGCCGGTGCCCCGCGGAGCTTTAGATATTTTGGGTCAATAAACTCTAACAATACCCGGTCTGGGAATCGAAACTGCGATTCTACTACTGCGAGTCCGCTGCCCTAACCACTGGGCCATTGCGCCTCCCCCCGAGAACTACGTTAATTTCACGAGCAGGCTGTTCCGTTGATTCGGATCAACCGGAACCCTCGTCGTCGTAACCGACGGAGTGCTTCCATTCCATATATATATATATAGTTAATCCAAACATGAAAACACAACAACGCGAGGACGTGGAGCAAGTATAATGTTATTGGACGCTCAGTGAAGAAGGATGGTTTTACGTTTCGAGCGGAGCCCTTCGTCAGAAACATAGGAAAACGAAAGATCCAAAGAAGGGATATATATGTATATATATATAAGTGGTCAGTCCAACACTCAGCGCCACGAAGAACACGAACACACTGCACATCTCGTCTGTCACGCACCCTAACAAGGAAGTAATCCAAAGTATGCCATTCTTTAGATGCAGGGTGCATCCATGTAGTCTTAAATTTATTATTTTGTTGAAACATGGTATTGGTAACACACAGACACAGCTCCTCACACATCTGCAGCAGAAGCATGCCATTACTATTACACTTCCCCACCCTATGCTTTCCAATTACAGTCCATGTTTTGAAATCTCTACCCACTTTAGCATTAAAGTCACCTAGTACGGTAACTTTGTCTGCCCGAAGGATATTTCTTATAATGCCCTTCAACGCATGGTAGAAAGAAACCTTTTCGTCATCAGTATAGCAAATAGTTGGAGCATACACACTCACCAAGGTCACTTAATTTCCTTTAGCCAAAGGAATTCTCATGGACATAAGACGCTCGTTAATCCCGACTGGGAATTCTTCCGACTTGTCCACAAGAGTAGTCTTAACAGCAAATGCCACTCCAGCCTCTCCTCTAAACTCTTCATCCCTCCCTTTCCATAAGAATGTATATTTTCCACAAGATTCTGTAAGATAACCATCTCCAGCTAATCTCATCTCAGATAAAGCAACGATGTCAAGATCATAGTGTCGAATCTCTTCGCAACAAGCGCAGTCCTTCGTTCAGGACATTCAGAGGACTCACGGTCAAGCAGCGTCCGTACATTCCAACAGCCAATATTCAATATTTTATTTGGTTCTATCACAGTAGCATGATGACGGCCCGGTTCAGACTGTGATGTTCTGGAGCCCCAGCCGGGCCAGACTCTTTCATCTGATGTGGTTCCAGAGTCCTTACTGTCATTTATTTTATACAGCTTTGGTACATCATTGATTATTTGCATTTTAAGGCTACAGCCAGCCATTCGGTTGACACTCACAACACTATCAACAGTCATGAATTACTATCAACAATCATGAATTAGTTAATCAATTTAATCAATCAATAAATCAATCAATCAATGTTGTTATCGTGCAATGCCTGTGCAAGAAGACATTTGTTTAAGTGAGGAAAAGCCGTGCACTGAGTCAATCCCACTCACTAAGCAACAGCAGCCATAATCTGAAAAGAAGAACAAGTCAACATCATCGGTAACCACTGAGCCGCAGATTTTATGTCGGAGTTATCCCAGTTACCTGAGTTACCTTCTCCTAGAAGGATGCCCTAATAAAGACTAGGGGTCCTTCACACATAAGCGTTTAACCGCATGATCGGGTATTCAGTCCGATTATTTCTGTGTCCACGCGCATGATACAACAATAAGCTGGATAAGATAGATATAAGGAAAAAAAAACATATGATATATAAAAATATTGATATACAAAATATACATAAAATATACGATGTGAAGTATATAAAAATATATATAATGAGCAAGCTATAAAAATATACAATATATAAAATTAGTGAGAAAAAGGGAGATATACAGTAAATATATAATTACACATAAATTGGATGGCCGTTGACTCTCAAGAGTTCATCCGCCCTTTGACGGGTTTGTTTTTCATCCCGCAGGGTGTCCAGTAAACACCCTCCCCACCAAGCAAGCTTGGTCGGGTTGCCGGTTTAGTCGACGACGACCCGACCATGCGACGGGTTGTACTGGGTTACATGTTACCAGTAGTACTCGAAAGTGACCTGACATACCTATATATATATATATATATATACACATATATATACATATATATATATACAAATATATACGTATATTGATATATACATATATATATATACATATATATATATATACATATATATATATATACATATATATATATATATACATATATATATATATATATATATATATATATATATATATATATATATATATATATATATTATATATATATATATATATACATATATATACACAGACACACATATATATATATAACTTAGATAAAACTTAGGTATAAAATTGTTACTGAATGACACAATAAACATTCTAGTGGAGTTGAACAACTTATCTGGCCACCACAGTCCCCAGGTCTCAATATTATTGAACATTTATGGGACATTTTAGAAAAACAAGTAAGGAGTCGATATCCTCCACCATCACGACTACAAGAACTGGAGGCTGTTTTAGCTGAAGAATGGACAAAAATCCTTTGGAAACAATTGAAACTTTGTACGAGTCCATACCTCGTAGTATTCAAGCTGTAATTACTGCCAAAAGCAGTCCTACCCCACATTAAAATAAATTTGTTTCAAATGTTTAGGTGTTTCCATTATTTTGTCCAACCACTGTATATATATATGCGTGTTGTGTGTGTATCCATATGTGTGTATGAACTTATATGTATGTATATCTGTCTGCCTGTCTATCTATCTATCTATCTATCTATCTATCTATCTATCTATCTATCTATCTATCCATACATACATGCATGCATACATACATACATACATACATACATACATACATACATACATACAATCATACATACATACATACATACATACATACACATGAGCAAATATTTTCCCTAAATACATTCTTCACTTTTTAAGAAATCATACGAAAATCTAAAATACACTCGAATAATTCATGCACATGTGTATTCATGTGTGTTGTGAACGGAACCCTGGAACTTCTGATCAGTTATTTTAGTGTTATCTAAATAAATAATTCATCAATATCAAAAATAGATTCAGCCAACCCCTACCACATATCCCCAAACTTTTCTACGATCTCTGCTCCATTTCCAGCTTTCCTAACACTGTTTATTTTATTCAGGCTAAGGTAACAAGGAAACCTTATCGATTTACATTGGCTTGAAATATAAAACAACACATTGGTATTTTATTTTGGCTCGTTTAGCTTTTATTATTAATTATTCATTATAGCTACTTTAAACGATGGTCAATCTGGTCTGATCAGGTTATGAGATCGATTAGACAATCACACAGCATTAACTGAGAATTGAAATCTGATGATAAAAGCGACTGAGTTCTTAGGAGCCGATTTTCATTGTAATAGTAAGTTTTAAAAGGTTTTAAATTATGAAATCGTGTTAATGATAGTTATTTAGTATTGTTGCCTAGCCCCGGGTCAGACATGATTGAGCAGACTGATGATTAAACGGAATTTCAGCCTTGTCCATCAAGTTTTTAGATGTGTCAAGAACTAAGTAATCCAGCATATGTTGCTCTTTTTGCACCTTCAGTAACGCATGATTTGGGAGATTTAGCTACCATTTCTAGGAAATTAAATTATCACAAAGAGACACCCTATTTAGCTCATAATGTAAGGACTAAAATTATATAAACTGAAAAGCAAGGTACATATGCGGTTAATTATGATAGGAGGAAGAGAGATGAATGTAGCGAGAAGGCTGATTTATTTTGCTTAGTACAGAACATAGGTTTCTGTTGTCGGTTTTACTAAATGCTACCCGATAAAAATATATCAGTGAGGACGATTGTGCAACTTCTCTCAATCTGAGTTGATTGGTGGATAGATAAATCTCATACACAGATAAAAGGAATATGATAGCGTGCACTCTGGAAATACTGGTCTTGCTGACAGGCATCATATGTATACCTATTGATTTGCGGTCGTTATGAAAATGACTTAACTTCCTGACCAATCCCAGGCTCCGTCTATTTACAAAACATAATACTTGTACGTGTGGAAACAGATATGAAATAGGTCATTCCCCTCGCAGAATAAAGAGTACAGCTTGAGAAACGTTTGTCATGTCTCTATGGACTTCTGTTGATTCAAACAATTCTGATTTCTACTGAAGAGTTCCTTGATCTTCTACTTTTGCATTTCAAAGTCTTTGCATTTGTATTTGTTCTCGATCAAATCCTTATTCTTTACTCTTTAACTGTTTTACTTGTTTCAGTCATTTGACTGTGGCCATGCTGGAGCACCGCCTTTAGTCGAGCAAATTGACCCCAAGGCTTATTCTTTGTAAGCCTACTACTTATTCTATCTGTCTCCTTTGCTCAACCGCTAAGTTACGGGGACGTAAACACACTAGCATCCGTTGTCAAGCGATGTTGGGGGGGGGATAATAGTGAGCTTGTAAAAGTTTGGAAATACGTCAATTGCGTTTGAAATAAGAACTCTCAGTATAGAGCATCGATGGAGTAGCAGCGGTGAAACTGTTAACAAGTTTAACAACAGTAGTGAGAAAATTTGATATAGATACTCCCAGCTCGATGTTGTCGGATTCTACTCTTCCGTCCCCAAGAATTATTTTTCTGGAAATAGAAATGACACTTTGCGATATAGCATTTTTGACATGACCGTGCACGCCAATAATCGATTGTTTTTCGAGAAAATGTGTTTGGTTAATCGATACTAATGACCTATTTGATGTCATTATGGGTTATTGTGGTAGATTACATTACATAAATAAGCTTAAACTCAAACGATACGTTTTAGAGACACACCTGTGAAAAAAGCAATGATGTGATTATTTCTAGCCATATGAAAAATACGAAATACATATTTCTACGTTTCAAAAATTATGCTTTAGTAACACGCGTGGCTTTGTGGTTAGGGTGTCAGCATCATGATCGTAAGATTGTGGTTTAGATTCCTGGACCGGGCGACGTGTTGTGTTCTTGAGAAAAACACTTCATTTCACGTTGCTCCAGTCCACTCAGCTGGCAAAAATGAGTAACGCTGCGATGGACTGGCGTCTCGTTCAGCTGGGGAACACATACGCCATTGAAACCGGGAAATCGGGCCCATGAGCCTGGCTAGGCTTTAAAAAGGGCGCATTTATTATTTTTATTTTAACACAACTAATAAGGCAACAGTAGCTGACTTCCAAGTACAATGCATGTAAACAACCAGAAGTGGAGGCGCAATGGCCCAGTGGTTAGGGCAGCGGACTCGCGGTTGGTGGATCGTGGTTTCGATTCCTAGACCGGGCGTTGTATGTGTTTATTGAGCGAAAACACCTAAAAGCTCCACGAAGCTCCGGCAGTGGGTGGTAGCGACCCCTCTTGTACTCTTTCGCCACAAATTTTTCTCACTCTCTCTTCCTGTTTTTTGTGGGGGTGCATGGCCTAGTGGTTAGAGCAGCGAACTCGCAGTCAAGGAATCGGGGGTTCGAATCTCAGACCGGGCGATGTGTGTGTTTATAAGCGAAACACCTAAGCTCCACGCGGCTCCGGCAGAAGGTGATGGCGAACTTCTGCCGACTCTTTCGCCACAACTTTCTCTCACTCTTTCCTCCTGCATCTTGCAGCTCACCTGCGAGGGACTAGCGTCCCGTCCAGGTGGGGAACCTATACGCCAAGGAAATCGGGAAACCGGCCCTTATGAGTCAGGCATGGTTCAAGAAGGAACAAACAACAAACAATCAGAAGAAATAGCGCAATGCATTATGTCTAAGGTTCTAAAGATTATGCTAATCCACTGTCTTAAATTTCTAACATAGATACGTGATCACAAGTTCCAGAGAACGGTTAATCGATTAAATCAGCCTCAAAACTTGATTCGTACTTTATCAACACTTGGTACACGAACGGCAGAGTTGACCTCAACGAAGTTCGACAGGAATTGAATTCAGAACTTAAGTAGCCGTAGCTAGATACCACAAAGTATTTAAGTTCGGGGTTGTAAGTTCACTTTATGTTGAGTAATCCAAAAGCAACCGGTGTTGGTTTTGCCTTTCATCCGTCCAGCTTTAACAACAGCTGCAAAATAAGTACTATGTGACGGTTTTCAATCCTCTCTCTATATATATCTATAAAACATCTGCACTGTGTCAATATAAGAAATCGATACTGAACATTTTCAGAAGAGTTAGATATAACAGTAGAGCGCCGGACTACTTCTTTCATGTAACTAATTGCTTATTTAGCATTCCGAGTTCGAAAATTAGCAAGTAGAATAATTTTGCAATATGTTCATGAAACAACTTCTTATTGAAACATTTTTTTCATTTACACTGTAACAATATTGCTCAATATTAACAATATTATTAATAATAATATGGATATATATGTTTACACAATGTGTACACACACACACACTCACACACATATATATATATATATATATATAAGTGTTTAGGTATATACAGTATGTATAGGTATATGCAAATGATATATGTTAATATATATCTATGCATAATCTTTCTCTCTCTTTCACTATATTGATATATATATATATATATATATATATATATATAATATTATTAGAGACAAACCCACTATTTTGCAAAACAAACAAGGAAAGGCTTAATCAATACATAAAATTTTAATAAAAAGTCAAAAAAAACCGCCACTACAATTATTAAAATTTTATGTATTGATTAAGCCTTTCCTTGTTTGTTTTGCAAAATAGTGGTTTTGTCTCTAATAATATTATATAATATTTTACTATAAAATTGGATTTAATCCTAAATCTGATTTTTTCCCTGTAAATTTGGATTTATTCCCTAATATTTATTATATATATATATATATATCTTTGTCTCATTCTTCCATTCCGTTTCATTTCTTCTTTCTCTCTGTTCTCTCTCTCTCTCTCTCTGTTCTCTCTCTCTCTCTCTGTTCTCTCTCTCTCCCTCTCTCTCTCTCACGCTCACACACACACCCAAACACAGCGTTGTTATATACACGTACACAAGTACGTTAAAATACATAGAGGAAACATGATTAATGCATGTTATGAAATATTAATTTACAAATAAATCAATATCTTTGTTCTTAGCGCCAATAGATTTATTCATGTAATAATGTGATGAAAGACCTCACTTTATAATCGGTCGTATACACCCATAATATATTATACACACAACGGAATTGAACGCCATTTCACACGCACATGTGTGTGTATGTAGACATGTTTTTATAGGTGTATCCATGTATGTATATTTTTGTATACTCACGCATAAGTATATATGTATATACACACGCATGAATACACACTTATATATAATACTCACATATATACATACACACATACACACACGCTACTGACCTGAAGTTTTATTTTCATTCTATCATTCAAACTTGGCTTATTCATTTACAGGTGAGCATTTTGAGAAGCGAGGTGCATTTTATTTGATATGAAATAACTAAAGAAAAAAAATTGTTCTCATTTCTGTGTTTGTTACAGGAATGTTATTTATTCGAATTGATATTTGTGGCGGGGTGGAGAAAAGTTCTGCAGTACGAATGGAGGTGCGTCTATGTGGTTACTCGTTCTGCGAGAAACAACCATCAAATATCCATCGTATTACATCACACGTTATGAAATGGGAGGGATTCACTGTATTAATGTAATCCTAGAATACTCACTGTCCGGAGAAAGGGTGATGGTTGACATGGTTGGAACGCCTTCAGTTATAACTCAGCGCTGACCAGGGACTGAACAATAATATCAAAAGCAGCAATAAACAGTGTCTGGAGAAAAGGTGATGGTGGTCATGGTTGGAACGCCTTCAGTTATAACTCAGCGCTGACCAGGGACTGAACAATAATATCAAGAGCAGCAATAAACAGTGTCTGGAGGAAAGGTGATGGTGGTCATGGTTGGAACGCCTTCAGTTATAACTCAGCGCTGACCAGGGACTGAACAATAATATCAAAAGCAGCAATAAACAGTGTCTGGAGAAAAGGTGATGGTGGTCATGGTTGGAACGCCTTCAGTTATAACTCAGTGCTGACCAGGGACTGAACAATAATATCAAAAGAAGCAATAAACAGTGTCTGGAGAAAAGGTGATGGTGGTCATGGTTGGAACGCCTTCAGTTATAACTCAGCGCTGACCAGGGACTGAACAACAATATCAAAAGCAGCAATAAACAGTGTCTGGAGAAAAGGTGATGGTGGTCATGGTTGGAACGCCTTCAGTTATAACTCAGCGCTGACCAGGGACTGAACAATAATATCAAAAGCAGCAATAAACAGTGTCTGGAGAAAAGGTGATGGTGGTCATGGTTGGAACGCCTTCAGTTATAACTCAGCGCTGACCAGGGACTGAACAATAATATCAAAAGCAGCAATAAACAGTGTCTGGAGAAAAGGTGATGGTGGTCATGGTTGGAACGCCTTCAGTTATAACTCAGCGCTGACCAGGGACTGAACAATAATATCAAAAGCAGCAATAAACATGTCTGGAGAAAAGGTGATGGTGGTCATGGTTGAACGCCTTCAGTTATAACTCAGCGCTGACCAGGGACTGAACAATAATATCAAAAGCAGCAATAAACATGTCTGGAGAAAAGGTGATGGTGGTCATGGTTGGAACGCCTTCAGTTATAACTCAGTGCTGACCAGGGACTGAACAATAATATCAAAAGCAGCAATAAAGAGTGTCTGGAGAAAAGGTGATGGTGGTCATGGTTGGAACGCCTTCAGTTATAACTCAGCGCTGACCAGGGACTGAACAATAATATCAAAAGCAGCAATAAACAGTGTCTGGAGAAAAGGTGATGGTGGTCATGGTTGGAACGCCTTCAGTTATAACTCAGTGCTGACCAGGGACTGAACAATAATATCAAAAGCAGCAATAACAGTGTCTGGAGAAAAGGTGATAGTGGTCATGGTTGGAACGCCTTCAGTTATAACTCAGTGCTGACCAGGGACTGAACAATAATATCAAAAGCAGCAATAAACAGTGTCTGGAGAAAAGTGATGGTGGTCATGGTTGGAACGCCTTCAGTTATAACTCAGTGCTGACCAGGGACTGAACAATAATATCAAAAGAAGCAATAAACAGTGTCTGGAGAAAAGTGATGGTGGTCATGGTTGGAACGCCTTCAGTTATAACTCAGTGCTGACCAGGGACTGAACAATAATATCAAAAGCAGCAATAAACAGTGTCTGGAGAAAAGGTGATGGGGTCATGGTTGGAACGCCTTCAGTTATAACTCAGCGCTGACCAGGGACTGAACAATAATATCAAAAGCAGCAATAAACAGTGTCTGGAGAAAAGGTGATGGTGGTCATGGTTGGAACGCCTTCAGTTATAACTCAGTGCTGACCAGGGACTGAACAATAATATCAAAAGAAGCAATAAACAGTGTCTGGAGAAAAGGTGATGGTGGTCATGGTTGGAACGCCTTCAGTTATAACTCAGCGCTGACCAGGGACTGAACAACAATATCAAAAGCAGCAATAAACAGTGTCTGGAGAAAAGGTGATGGTGGTCATGGTTGGAACGCCTTCAGTTATAACTCAGTGCTGACCAGGGACTGAACAATAATATCAAAAGCAGCAATAAACAGTGTCTGGAGAAAAGGTGATGGTGGTCATGGTTGGAACGCCTTCAGTTATAACTCAGTGCTGACCAGGGACTGAACAATAATATCAAAAGCAGCAATAAACAGTGTCTGGAGAAAAGGTGATGGTGGTCATGGTTGGAACGCCTTCAGTTATAACTCAGTGCTGACCAGGGACTGAACAATAATATCAAAAGCAGCAATAAACAGTGTCTGGAGAAAAGGTGATGGTGGTCATGGTTGGATCGCCTTCAGTTATAACTCAGTGCTGACCAGGGACTGAACAATAATATCAAAAGCAGCAATAACAGTGTCTGGAGAAAAGGTGATGGTGGTCATGGTTGGAACGCCTTCAGTTATAACTCAGTGCTGACCAGGGACTGAACAATAATATCAAAAGAAGCAATAAACAGTGTCTGGAGAAAAGGTGATGGTGGTCATGGTTGGAACGCCTTCAGTTATAACTCAGTGCTGACCAGGGACTGAACAATAATATCAAAAGCAGCAATAAGCAGTGTCTGGAGAAAAGGTGATGGTGGTCATGGTTGGAACGCCTTCAGTTATAACTCAGCGCTGACCAGGGACTGAACAATAATATCAAAAGCAGCAATAAACAGTGTCTGGAGAAAAGGTGATGGTGGTCATGGTTGGAACGCCTTCAGTTATAACTCAGTGAGCGCTGACCAGGGACTGAACAATAATATCAAAAGCAGCAATAAACAGTGTCTGGAGAAAAGGTGATGGTGGTCATGGTTGGAACGCCTTCAGTTATAACTCAGCTCTGACCAGGGACTGAACAATAATATCAAAAGCAGCAATAAACAGTGTCTGGAGAAAAGGTGATGGTGGTCATGGTTGGAACGCCTTCAGTTATAACTCAGTGCTGACCAGGGACTGAACAATAATATCAAAAGCAGCAATAAACAGTGTCTGGAGAAAAGGTGATGGTGGTCATGGTTGGAACGCCTTCAGTTATAACTCAGTGCTGACCAGGGACTGAACAATAATATCAAAAGCAGCAATAAACAGTGTCTGGAGAAAAGGTGATGGTGGTCATGGTTGGAACGCCTTCAGTTATAACTCAGTGCTGACCAGGACTGAACAATAATATCAAAAGAAGCAATAAACAGTGTCTGGAGAAAAGGTGATGGTGGTCATGGTTGGAACGCCTTCAGTTATAACTCAGTGCTGACCAGGGACTGAACAATAATATCAAAAGCAGCAATAAACAGTGTCTGGAGAAAAGGTGATGGTGGTCATGGTTGGAACGCCTTCAGTTATAACTCAGCGCTGACCAGGGGCTGAACAATAATATCAAAAGCAGCAATAAACAGTGTCTGGAGGAAAGGTGATGGTGGTCATGGTTGGAACGCCTTCAGTTATAACTCGCGCTGACCAGGGACTGAACAATAATATCAAAAGCAGCAATAAACAGTGTCTGGAGAAAAGGTGATGGTAGTCATGGTTGGAACGCCTTCAGTTATAACTCAGCGCTGACCAGGGACTGAACAATAATATCAAAAGCAGCAATAAACAGTGTCTGGAGAAAAGGTGATGGTGGTCATGGTTGGAACGCCTTCAGTTATAACTCAGTGCTGACCAGGGACTGAACAATAATATCAAAAGCAGCAATAAACAGTGTCTGGAGAAAAGGTGATGGTGGTCATGGTTGGAACGCCTTCAGTTATAACTCAGTGCTGACCAGGGACTGAACAATAATATCAAAAGAAGCAATAAACAGTGTCTGGAGAGAAAAGGTGATGGTGGTCATGGTTGGAACGCCTTCAGTTATAACTCAGTGCTGACCAGGGACTGAACAATAATATCAAAAGCAGCAATAAACAGTGTCTGGAGAAAAGGTGATGGTGGTCATGGTTGGAACGCCTTCAGTTATAACTCAGTGCTGACCAGGGACTGAACAATAATATCAAAAGAAGCAATAAACAGTGTCTGGAGAAAAGGTGATGGTGGTCATGGTTGGAACGCCTTCAGTTATAACTCAGTGCTGACCAGGGACTGAACAATAATATCAAAAGCAGCAATAAACAGTGTCTGGAGAAAAGGTGATGGTGGTCATGGTTGGAACGCCTTCAGTTATAACTCAGTGCTGACCAGGGACTGAACAATAATATCAAAAGCAGCAAAAACAGTGTCTGGAGAAAAGGTGATGGTGGTCATGGTTGGAACGCCTTCAGTTATAACTCAGCGCTGACCAGGGACTGAACAATAATTTCAAAAGCAGCAATAAACAGTGTCTGGAGAAAAGGTGATGATGGTGGTCATGGTTGGAACGCCTTCAGTTATAACTCAGTGCTGACCAGGGACTGAACAATAATATCAAAAGCAGCAAAAACAGTGTCTGGAGAAAAGGTGATGGTGGTCATGGTTGGAACGCCTTCAGTTATAACTCAGTGCTGACCAGGGATTGAACAATAATATCAAAAGCAGCAATAAACAGTGTCTGGAGAAAAGGTGATGGTGGTCATGGTTGGAACGCCTTCAGTTATAACTCAGCGCTGACCAGGGACTGAACAATAATATCAAAAGCAGCAATAAACAGTGTCTGGAGAAAAGGTGATGGTGGTCATGGTTGGAACGCCTTCAGTTATAACTCAGTGCTGACCAGGGACTGAACAATAATATCAAAAGCAGCAATAAACAGTGTCTGGAGAAAAGGTGATGGTGGTCATGGTTGGAACGCCTTCAGTTATAACTCAGTGCTGACCAGGGACTGAACAATAATATCAAAAGCAGCAATAAACAGTGTCTGGAGAAAAGGTGATGGTGGTCATGGTTGGAACGCCTTCAGTTATAACTCAGTGCTGACCAGGGACTGAACAATAATATCAAAAGCAGCAATAAACAGTGTCTGGAGAGAAAAGGTGATGGTGGTCATGGTTGGAACGCCTTCAGTTATAACTCAGTGCTGACCAGGGACTGAACAATAATATCAAAAGCAGCAATAAACAGTGTCTGGAGAAAAGGTGATGGCGGTCATGGTTGGAACGCCTTCAGTTATAACTCAGTGCTGACCAGGGACTGAACAATAATATCAAAAGCAGCAATAAACAGTGTCTGGAGAAAAGGTGATGGTGGTCATGGTTGGAACGCCTTCAGTTATAACTCAGTGCTGACCAGGGACTGAACAATAATATCAAAAGCAGCAATAACAGTGTCTGGAGAAAAGGTGATGGTGGTCATGGTTGGAACGCCTTCAGTTATAACTCAGTGCTGACCAGGGACTGAACAATAATATCAAAAAAGCAGCAATAAACTGTGTCTGGAGAAAAGGTGATGGTGGTCATGGTTGGAACGCCTTCAGTTATAACTCAGTGCTGGCCAGGGACTGAACAATAATATCAAAAGAAGCAATAAACAGTGTCTGGAGAAAAGGTGATGGTGGTCATGGTTGGAACGCCTTCAGTTATAACTCAGTGCTGACCAGGGACTGAACAATAATATCAAAAGCAGCAATAAACAGTGTCTGGAGAGAAAAGGTGATGGTGGTCATGGTTGGAACGCCTTCAGTTATAACTCAGTGCTGACCAGGGACTGAACAATAATATCAAAAGCAGCAATAAACAGTGTCTGGAGAAAAGGTGATGGTGGTCATGGTTGGAACGCCTTCAGTTATAACTCAGTGCTGACCAGGGACTGAACAATAATATCAAAAGAAGCAATAAACAGTGTCTGGAGAAAAGGTGATGGTGGTCATGGTTGGAACGCCTTCAGTTATAACTCAGTGCTGACCAGGGACTGAACAATAATATCAAAAGCAGCAATAAACAGTGTCTGGAGAAAAGGTGATGGTAGTCATGGTTGGAACGCCTTCAGTTATAACTCAGTGCTGACCAGGGACTGAACAATAATATCAAAAGCAGCAATAAACAGTGTCTGGAGAAAAGGTGATGGTGGTCATGGTTGGAACGCCTTCAGTTATAACTCAGCGCTGACCAGGGCCTGAACAATAATATCAAAAGCAGCAATAAACAGTGTCTGAAGAAAAGGTGATGGTGGTCATGGTTGGAACGCCTTCAGTTATAACTTAGCGCTGACCAGGGACTGAACAATAATATCAAAAGCAGCAATAAACAGTGTCTGGAGAAAAGGTGATGGTTGTCATGGTTGGAACGCCTTCAGTTATAACTCAGCGCTGACCAGGGACTGAACGATAATATCAAAAGCAGCAATAAACTGTGTCTGGAGAAAAGGTGATGGTGGTCATGGTTGGAACGCCTTCAGTTATAACTCAGCGCTGACCAGAGACTGAACGATAACATCAAAAGCAGCCATAAACTTTCTATAAAAGAACAAAACAAGTAGAGTTAAATATTATATTAGCCATTTTAAACTCAGCAGATTTAAACTATTCCATGACCTACATATTTAACTGGTATCAAATGTTAAACCGAAAAATTAAAATTAACGATTACGGTTTCTAGTGAGTCGACAAGGGATGCTATATGTGGTTTTTCAATTTGTTGGAATTAAATCTCCCACGTATCACACATGTTACCATCTTTCTAATGTACATCTAGATACGCTGATATCAGGTGAAAGTAAGAGATGGTTGTAAGAGAAAGTAAGAGATATCAGGTGAAAGTAAGAGATGGTTGTAAGAGAAAGTAAGAGATATCAGGTGAAAGTAAAAGATGGTTGGAAATGTGTCAATCGTATATTTGTGGAATCGAGACCTAATTTGGTGCTAATCAGCAACATCTACTAAAAGTGGAAACAGTCGATACAATTAACAGATCGTAGTACAGGACAGGCGCTTTAATAGAAATATACTGTCTGGAATATTAGTAACAGAATTGTTGCAGAGTAATACAAAATAGGTTCATGTGTTAAAGTACGCTTCCAGGTCCATCACAGAGGTCAATTCTGTGTGTGTGAAAGAGAGGGGTGGGGAGAAAGAATCAACCATAGTATTTGCATATTTATCGACCTCAGAACGATGAAAACGAAATGCAAAGTTGTAATTTACGGGGTTTACCGGTACAAATACATATTTCCTTACTACCAACAAGGGGCTAAACATAGAGGGGACAAACAAGGACAGACAAACGGATTAAATCGATTACATCGACTCCAGTGCGTAATTGGTACTTAATTTATCGACCCCTAAAGGATGAAAGCAAAGTTGACCTCGGCGGAATTTGAACTCAGAACGTAACCGCAGACGAAATACTGCGAAGCATTTCGCCCGGCGTACTAACGTTTCTGCCAGCTCGCCGCCTTAAACCGGTACAAATACCTATTTCCTTACTACCCACAAGGGGCTAAACACAGAGAGGACAAACAAGGGCAGACAAACGGATTAAGTCGATTACATCGACCCCAGTGCGTAACTGGTACTTAATTTATCGACCCCGAAAGGATGAAAGGCAAAGTCGACCTCGGCGGAATTTGAACTCAGAACGTAATGGCAGACGAAATACCTATTTCTATTTCTTTACTACCCACAAGGGGCTAAACACAGAGAGGACAAACAAGGACAGACAAACGGATTAAGTCGATTATATCGACCCCAGTGCGTAACTGGTACTTAATTTATCGACACCGAAAGGATGAAAGGCAAAGTTGACCTCAGCGGAATTTGAACTCAGAACGCAGCGGCGGACGAAATACCGCAAAGCATTTCACCCGGCGCGCTAACGTTTCTGCCAGCTCGCCGCCTTAAACCGGTACAATACCGGTACAAATACCGTTAAGTATTTATTGACGCTTCAGTGATTCTTCGCAATGACCAATTCAGTCAGTATAAACACCAACATTGAATGGCTTTGTTACAAATCAATAATGCTGTAAACTTGAATTATTGACAGTTGTGGCTAGTAACAGGAAGACTTGGTGAATACAAAAATGAATAATTAAAAAAGTTTCCCTACAAAAACATTGTAATGTTGCATGAAGCATAACAGTTGAAGTAAACGATAGAAATTAACATTGATTCACTAATAACGTTTATTAAGGTACATAACTCTGTTTATATCGTTTAAGTTTCCAAACTGTGGTCAGACTAGGTCATCAGGACACATACATCCACGTAATTTCGAGAGAGAAGAGAGAGAGAAGAGAGAGCGAGACAAAGAGAGAGAGAGGGGAGACAGAATGAAAAAGAGAGAGAGGGGGAGAGACAGAGAGAGAGATAGAGAAAGAGAGAGAGAAGATAGAGCGAGACAAAGAGAGAGAGAGAGAAGATAGAGCAAGACAAAGAGAGAGAAGGGAGACAGAGAGAGAGAGAGAAGGTAGAGCGAGACAAAGAGAGAGAGAGAGAGGAGACAGAGAGAGAGAGGGAGAGACAAAGAAAGAAAGGGGAGACAGAGAGAAAGAGAAATAGATAGATAGATAGAGAGAGAGAGAGAGCGTAGCTTAGAGTATTTATGAAAGGTTGTATGAATAACTAGCACGACCATTTAACCAGAGAAACTAAGCCAGATGGTGTGTGTGTGTGTGTGTGTGTGTGTGTGTATGTGTGCGTGTGTGTATGTGTGTGTGTGAGTATGTGTGTGAGTGTGTGAGTGTGTGTGTTTGTGAGTGTGTGTGTGTGTGTGTGTGTAATATATATGATGATGTTATCTTCATTTTCCGATGATGAAGATTTGGTTGTTCGACTAACTGAATTACCTGCTCATGAATTAACGTGGCTTGGTATTCCTCAGAAAAGTAATCCGCTGGGAGAATGAGTATGACACATCGTGTGACAAGATTACACCACGTCAATCATAGATCCATCCGCTCGACGAGCTTCAATGCAGTTTACTTCACAAGAAATGGATCGATTTCGAGTTATAGAAAATTACATTGGTCCAAAATGTCTTGCTGTAGAGTCGAACCAGAAACCACATTAACCGTGCGAGCATACTTTACCTACACATTATATATATATATATATATATATCTTCTATTATATAAAATCCGTTCTGTCTGTCTGTGTGTGTGTCTTCTAGAATCTTGGGCATCCTCCATCCAATTGCGCTCAAATTTGATATGTAGATACCAACGGTATCAGGGCGTGTATAAGTTTTGAACAAAATTACAAAAATCGATTCCAGATGAGAATGCGATCGATAAAGCCGTGAAACGTGCATTTGTAAAATCGTTTTTCTTGAAATAGAAAAAAGTCTATCTTTATTTCTTTTTTTTTTTCTTTTTGCTGATGTCTCAAATTTAGGTTAAATCAGTGTTTCTCAAAGGGGAGGCCTATGGGACGGTCGGACAAGTTGTTTTGAGAAAATTTGGTTTACATGTTTGACAACTCAGCCCCGTCCATTGGACGGTGGGGGAATTTTGCTTGTATATATATATATATGGTGGCTGCCCCCTCGTTATCGAGTATGGCCATTGTTATCGTGCAATGACTGTGCAAGAAGATATTTTTTTAAGTGAGGAAAGGCTGTGCACTGAGTCAATCCCACTCACTAAGCAACAGCAGACATAATCCGAAAAGAAGAACAAGTCAACATCATCGGTAACCACTGAGCCGTAGGTTTTATGTCGGAGTTATCCCAGTTACCTGAGTTGCCTTCTCCTAGAAGGATGCCCTAACAAAGGCTAGGAGTCCTTCACTCCCAATGGTTTAACTGCGCGATCGGGTATTCAATCCGATTATTTCTGTCACCGCGCATGATACAGCTTTAAGACATTTATTGGATGGCCGTTGACTCTCAAGAGTTCCTCCGCCCTTTGACGGGTTTTGTTCTTCATCCCGCAGGGTGACCAATAAACACCCTCCTCACCAAGCGAGCTTGGTGGGGTTGCCGGTTTAGTCGCCGACAACCCGACCATACAACAGGTAGTACTGGGTTACATGTTACCAGTAGCACTCGAAAGTGACCTGACATATATATATATACATACATACATACATACATACATACATACATACATACATACATACATACATACATATGCCTATCCATCGGGGAAGATATGGTCTGACATGAAATAAAAAGAAAATGAAATGAAAACATTCTACTGTGAAAATTTCCCGACAACGACGGCCTACTCAGTATGTATAGAAAACATATTTTTCGTAAGAGTCTTTACTTTTGATTATTCACGTATTCTGTCACAATATTTGCAATCTATTATGAAGGCAGGGACGTTATAATAAAGGGTATTAATTGTTTCAACTGAGCCAGGACTCTGTTAGTATGAATGGTCTTTCTCTCAGGCACTAAAGAACAACTAGATAGCATGGTTGAACCTATTGCATGGATAGCGGATGAATCAAAACACGATTGGCTTATGAGAAAATACGGACTTAAAATTCGCTGGTCTTCAATCGTAGAAATGTGAACATGAACATACACAATGAGACGCAAATACCAGCCTATACCTAAAGTTAGTGCGGAAAAATATGGAGCGAAGGATGCATGGGAAGAGAAAAGGAGTTTATATACAGCTGTTCGTCTGTCGTACGTGCATTCAGAACCAGATGTGCTTTAAGTAATCCTGGAAAGAACAAAATATGCAATTAGAAGAGAAGGTAGGTTGAGGATTAGGCATAAATAGCTGATCGTTCTTTGCACAAATATACATATGCAAATATACTTTAGTATGCATGTATACAGATCAGCGTGAGGGCGCGTGGCTTAGTGGTTAGGGCATTCGGCTCATGATCGTAAGGTTGTGAGTTCGATTCCCAGCGACGCGTTGTGTCCTTGAGCAAGACACTTTATTTCACGTTGCTCCAGTCCACTCAGCTGGCAAAAATGAGTTGTACTTGTATTTCAAAGGGTCAGCCTTGTCACTCTCTGTGTCACGCTGATTTTCCCCGAGAACTACGTTAAGGGTACACGTGTCTGTGGAATGCTCAGCCATTTGCACGTTAATTTCACGAGCAAGCTGTTCCGTTGATCGTATCAGCTGGGACCCTCGTCGTCGTAACCGGCGGAGTCTTTTTAAGATACAGATCAGCAAAGAATAACGTGGCAAGTCCCGAGCTAACAGTCGAAAATGGATTGGAAAGTAGACAAAGAGAGAACAGGGAACACATGCACGCACATACTATGATAGTAACATTACATCCAATTACCCAGCAATTATTGCGAATAAGGTTGAGAAATATCATCCGCGTTGCACGCTGCACAGAATGCAATGTCCGTTGCATCATCAGAAGAAAACTTTTAATCCATCTCGGAGTGGGACAGGTCAGATTTGGTATTGAATAGTCGTGCGCTAATCAGTGTGATAACTTCAACATAGATCCTGAAGCACCCAGTTCCATGGAACTGACATTGAGATTTTTAATATGGTTCAATATAATATAACATTACTGTAAAGCACGATAATGCGATATGATATAACATGATATAATAATACTAATCATAATACCGGGTGGCAGGTATGAAGTTCATATTGCATAAGCCAAAATACCAAATGCGAATATCAGAATCGGAAAGTTCAATGCTGGGTTCCTAGATTGGACATCAGATTGTGGATGATTTGAATTTTCAGCACAGTATTATTAAATATGGGCTACTTGCTACGTTTTGGCTATTTAAACATGGTTGTGGGCTTGTAGGGGTAACAATTCCCTTTGCTTTCTACTTTATTTGCATATATATATATATATAGATATATATATATATATATATATATATATATACATATAGATATATATAAATGAGATTTTAAGACAATTAGTAACTTTTATAAGACAATTAAATGAAATCTGCTTTGCCATATTTTAAAATATCTTTATTCATAATGCTTAATGAACGCACAATCTTGAAAAAGAAAAAAAAACAAGACACATTTGCTTTCGAATAACTATGTAATAATACTTGATGCAGTATTTTACTAAATGCTGAGGGCAACATTCCACGAACTTTTCCCATTGAAATTTATTACTTTATTGATCATTTATAAACGATTATAGCACAACACTAGCGGCAACAGTGCTATCAATTACATTGTACATTCTGAACAAACTTTTGAAGGAGTTTTACCTGCGATTTAATATTTATAAAAAAGTATTCTCAACAAATATCCAATGTGCAATTGTCATATTCTTTAAAATTAATTTTAAACTCAAAATATTTTGATTAGAAATACATTGTTATGACATTTATATATGTTACATAATACCTGAATCCATTGGAAAATCGGTTCTGTTAATAGCACCATTTGGCAACGGTTTGTTACTGGAAATAGGCTTCTTCTGTAGAAGTGTGGAAAAACCGGAAAAACATTATCAAACTTACTTGGTGAGGAAAGATATTTTCTGATCCTATGTAGGAACAAAACTTATCATAGATTAAATGAACTCGGGAGAGACAATGGCCATCCAATATTGTGTATTTATACAAATTTAAGATGCACGTGAAGGAAACCAACTACCACTGGTCAAGCTCCAAAGGACGGGGTGTCGATCTCCAGCAATGTCACTTCGAAAGGTGTACCTCAAGAACCATGAAACGCACAATCACTTTAGTCATGAAACACAATTACGGCTCCATCTACCGTTGTTGTGTGGTCGTTTTCAAAAACGAAGGCCGAACAACCAATTTTATCACGCTACATTAAAGACACCGGGCTGACATATTTTTCAATGTATCCCTCTTTCTGATGCTATAAAGTGTAAATTCAGAGAAAGTTGGCTATTACTTTTAGCATATTGGGCAACTACGTAGTGGATCCTTCGTAAAGTATATAGTAAAAGATGTTGACGGCAGTTACTTTAATCATATGATTGGCGCATAAAAATTTAATTATTTTAAAAAAAGTAAATCTCAGTTGCTCCCAAACTATATACACTTATAGAATGAGTTAAATAGTGTAAATACGAGAAAATCGTGAAAGATCCAGGATAAAGGATATTCATACAGTTTTCAAATTGAGTGAAAGTAATATATCAAAGTGTGATAAAGCTTTATATAATGTACGCAATGCTGAAATATGAGTTCGCAAAACCTACGTCAGAAAATAAGCTTCTTCAGTTCAACATGCAGCGAAGAGCAGCAGTAAACTCAAATTCACAACGAATTCTAAGAGCAGTTTTTTTTCTTCTTTTCAAAGTAAAATAATTTACAGTTAACAGCATTTATAGATTGCTATGCGCATAGCATCGATCATTTGGGTGAACTTATCAATATACTCTCTCATGCACCAAATGGCAGTTACTAGAAAGCTTTCGTGAAGTGAAACCAAGCAGCAACACCAAATGGCGGTGCCCCAGCATGGCCACAGCTCATAAGCTGAAACTAGAATCAATCAATCAATCAATCAATCATAGGAATACCATCATCTTGAAGTATAGCTGGTGGAGACTGCATAGAATAAAATGTGCAGCGCCTGTAAAAACTATTGTTGCTCTCCATCCTTACTGAAAGGTATAAGTAATTGTCAGTCTTCTATGATTTGAAGTGGGTCAACGAACATTGTGAAAAACACCCCTGTCTATTACGGAGATGTACTTGCATAGCGAGTGACTTGATCTGAGATCGTGTGCTGGAACGAAAAGAATTGCAGCGTGGAAGGTATTTATAAGCCATTTAAGAAACACACAAAAACCGTTAGATTCACTTCAACATTTAAATTTAATTTGTCAAAATATTTTCGTCGCTTTGAGACCGCGACCTATACTAATAAACGACAAAATAAAACTGTGTCGGGGGTTTTAGGGCTAATTTATCTTGCAAAAACTGTTGAAATATTGCAACAAATTGTAATAAAGTTCTTAGAAATGAATTGATATGAGACAATCCTTTGCTGTTGCAATAGGGAGAACTTCAATCTTTCGTAATGTAAGAAATTCTCTCTACACTTTAATGAAATTAGATTATCAAAACTTGACTCTCATAAAATGTAATTGCCTTTCTCTGCATTTAACATGTTGACGTGGTTCCGAAGAAGTACCTCGACAATCTGTTAAGGAAACTTAGAGCTGGCTCCACAATCAACCCTTCGAAAATAATAATAATAATAATAATATATATATATATATATATATATATCTGTAAATGTAAATTCCTCTATTTACATAATATCGAGGTCTCTTTCATTCTTTTGTTGTCTTAGCAGCTTTATAAATATATATATATATATATATTGATAAAAAGCGACGAAAATATTTTGACAAATTAAATTTAAATGTTGAAGTGAATCTAACTGTTTTGTGTGTTTCTTAAATGGCTTATAAACACCTTCCACGCTATATATATATATATATATATATATATATATATATATATATATATATATATATATATATAATATATATATATGTATATATATATATTATATATATATATATATATATATATATAAGAAAATAGTAAAGTGTGAAAAAACGACAGAAGGCTTAAATGTTAAAAAATATATATATTTGTGTCAAAATGTCTGGAGGAGAATATTGGAAAAATTTTTTTTCCTTTCCTTAAAATGACATAATTTTTAAAATTTTTAAAGAAATTACCGGTTTCGCGTGTAGCTTTTCAAATTTCTTGTGACGTTATGTTTATATTGCATGGAATTATCGTTGTTTTTGTTTCCAGGAGATTTCTAACTAAGGGGAGGTAGTGAGTGATTTTTTCCGGTGTAGGGGAGATAATCGCTTAAAATTTTTTTTCCCTTTTTCCTTGTTAATTTCTCTGTGTCAGTATGTTCGGATGGTTGAGTCTGGGTTTGTACTTTTCAATGAAGAATGTTTCCTTGTTCAGTCTCATTTGTGTTGATGATCCGAAAGCACATTGGTAAAATGGGAAGATTAAAAATTGTGGCAGTAGTTGCTTTGCGCATTTCTCAATGTGCTCACTAAAAGGTATCATTCTATATTCTGGGAATGCAATCTGTTGTCGATGCAGTGTGCATCTGCGCCTGAGTGATAGTCCCGTGGGGACCTAAAACTACGACCCATTGTAGCTGGCCCAACCTGTGAAACACACAGACTAAGTCTACTTATGGACATCCTCTTGAAACCCTTCCTTAAACATATCGATAGCCATATCAGAGATGACTTAGATATGTTAAACCACCTCCCAAAAAAAACCAAGGAAGAAACAATCCTGGTTTCATTTGATGTAGTCAACTTGTATACCAGTATTCCTCATAATTATGGACTGGAGGCAATACAATTCTGGTTAGACCAATTTCCGGAAGAAATACCAAAAAGGATCAGTAAGGAATTCATTACTAAATCAATTGAATTCATCCTACACAATAACCACTTCATGTTTGACAATACATTTTACCGTCAAAAATCCGGAATTGCTATGGGTACAAGGGCAGCACCAGTCATTGCGAACTTAACAATGGGATACATGGAAATAATCATTTACCAGGAATCTCTATCAATCTTTGGAAACTCCCTCTCTCAATACATAAAAGAGAATTGGAAACGATTCCTAGACGATTGTTTTCATTCTCTGGAATGAAAACATAGATAAACTCCTAAAATTTAAAAACCTATTGAACAGCATAAACCCAAATATACAGTTCACAATGGAATACAACCAAAAGGAGCTCCTTCTTGGATATACTAATTAAAAAAATTAACCTTAAAATAGAAACAGACATTTTTACAAAGCCACAGACGCCAACAATACCTTCTTTTTAATTCATGCCACCCAAGACACACTAAAACAAACATCCCCTTCAACCTTGCAAGAAGGATATGCACAATAGTGTCAGAACAAATACCAGGAACTTTAGACTGCAAGAACTCAAAAACACCCTAATTGACAGACATTACCCCCTCAACTCATAGAGGATGGGATCAGACGTGCAACAGAAATCAACATAGAAACTTTAAGAAAAGTTCAACACAACAACACACCTTCCCCGAAAATACTACCTTACATATCTACATACAACCCCAGAAACAAAGAAGCCTTCACCATCATCACCCATTTACCAATACTTCATAAAACCCAAAATTAAAGGAAATTCTAAACATACACCAAATCATTAAAGCTACAAACAGCCTAAATCACTTAAAAAGATTCTCACAAAGGCAAAATTGTCTTCTAAAATTACGGATGCAAAAGTAAAAAAATGTTAGATCGAACTGTGCAACATGTCCTACCTATTGGAAGGATCAGAATTCTTCTTTAAAGAGGGACAGAAATTTAAGATCAAATCTAACTTTACTTGTGCCTCTGAAACATAATTTATGTTATTAAATGCTCGGGCTGCCACCAAGACTACGTGGGTTCCACGGGACTATCACTCAGGCGCAGATGCACACTGCATCGACAACAGATTGCATTCCAGAATATAGAATGATACCTTTTAGTGAGCACATTGAGAATGCGCAAAGCAACTACTGCCACAATTTTTAATCTTCCCATTTTACCAATGTGCTTTCGGATCATCAACACAAGAGACTGAACAAGGAAACATTCTTCATTGAAAAGTACAAACCCAGACTCAACCATCCGAACATACTGACACAGAGAAATTAACAAGGAAAAAGGGAAAAAAAATTTTTAAGCGATTATCTCCCCTACACCGGAAAAAATCACTCACTACCTCCCCTTATTTAGAAATCTCCTGGAAATAAAAACAACGATAATTCCATGCAATATAAACATAACGTCACAAGAAATTTGAAAAGCTACACGCGAAACCGGTAATTTCTTTAAAAATTTTAAAAATTATGTCATTTTAAGGAAAGGAAAAAAAATTTTTCCAATATTCTCCAGACATTTTGACACAAATATATATATTTTTTAACATTTAAGCCTTCTGTCGTTTTTTCACACTTTACTATTTTCTTATATATTCACCCACGTGCTTTACCAAACAAACTTTCTTATCTATATATATATATATATATATATAATTATCAATGGAGGTGAGGAATCATTGAAAACTATTCCATTGCTATTTCCTTTTACAAAAGGGACCTTCTAGTTGGGACAATTATGCTGGAAAGGAATTACATACTCTGTACTCGGATGCAACTAATTAACTTAACGATTTATGATGTCTGTGTTGAGAGAATTTGAACAAATTTGCTGTTTCAGAAATATATTTTGGACCATAATCGTGTCTTAGCTGAACGGTACAGTTTTGCATTGATTATGCTAAGAGGAATGTTATGCCGTCAATATATAATTCTTGAAACGAATTTAGACACATTGAAATCTCAGTATCTCTCAAATAAAAAAATTGATTTTAGATATGAGTTTTCTAAAATTTCAACATAAAATTTCTGCCAAATAAATTTCCCAAGAACAAGGAAATACTGTTCAAAAACAATGTCTGAGCTTTTGAGGTGAATGTGCGAAGAACATTTAAGCCATGTACTAAGGAATATTGAAGCCAAACCATTTAAAAGAAAGTCTAAGAATTCACGACCTCGACCTCCCACCACCACCACTACCACTACCACCTAAAGCTTGTTTAAACCATATTTGCCTAACTTTTGCAACTCTTCAATTTTGGCTGATCAATCTAAACTTCGGGAAATACACTTGTGCGAACTACGAAGACTCGTTTGGTAAAATATATTTCCTGAGGGGGTCAGAACTTTTGGTATGAAGCAGCAATAAACATGCAAATGGTGAACCTGGATTTTCACATTTTGCAGAATATGAAGTGACAATTTACAGTGCATCGCTAAGCATTGTTATAGTTTGAAGAAAATTTTCAAATGTAACCTCCTTCGGACCTAAACTGAGAAATAAGAGTAGAATCTAAAACTGTCTACATTAAAACTAAAACTGAAACTTGAACAAAGAATTTTCTACTATGATTTTATACTTAGAGATACAGTGCTCAAGTACGACTCCGGTATCTGCAAAAAAAAAAAAAAGAAAAAGAAAAACAAAATTAGTGAAGGGGAAAATGGAAGTTTTCATGCGAAAATTTTAAATGAATACTTTTGAATACTTTTGAATACTTTTGAATACTTATAGATACTTTTGAAACCCCGATTAAATTATCAACTATGTAAATTAGAAGCAGCATTTGATGTAAAGAAAAACAAATAATATTAAATTGAAGGCTTACTAAATACTTACTTGTAGAGTACGTATTTCTTTGTAACAATAATGATTCATACTTCATGTATATATATATATATATATATATATATATATATATATTTGAGTAGTTGAATGAAGTATCTTATTAAGGATCATTCGAATTAACCGATACCTGGGTAGCAAATTCACATCGGAAAAATATTCCTTATTCCTTCGCAATTAGGAATATGCAGCCTTCGAAACATATGTCGAAAATAAAGGAATTTTGTTAATTCGTCGTTCAGCTCTATTCTTTCATATATATATATATATATATATATATATATATATATATACATATAAAGTTAATCCAAACAAGAAAGCACAAAAAAAAACACAACAACGCGAGGACGTGGAACAAATATAGTATTATTGGACGCTCAGGAAAGAAGGAAAGAAGGAGCGTTTAATGTTTCGAGCGGAGCTCTTCGTCGGAAACATAGGAGAAGGAAAGATCCAGAGAAAAAAATCGCCAATGGTACACACGAGGTCACATTTTGAAAGCTATATATATATAAATAGAGAGAAAGAGAGAGAGAGAGAGAGAGAGAGAGAGAGAGAGAGCGAGAACAGCGTGTACGTACACCGCTATATATATATATATAAAATACAACCGACCATCATTAGATAATGCAGCTGCAGAAATACACTAAAAAAGGAGAGAAACCAACAGTCATATATTGCGGTTGATATTTCTTTCGCCGTTAGTTTACTAAATCTGATTCGACCTGGAGTTAAACAAGAACCCCTTAAAGGCTCACACATTGGCTCTTTTTAATCACGTTATTTACAGTTATGTAGCATGAAACATTTACATGCGATCTACCTTTCTCGATGCAAAGCCAGTGACGTCAGACGAACACATTAACATAAAGTCTACACCTTATCCGCTCTCTCTCGGTCAAAGCATCATTTTTTTTTCTCTATAAATCCTGATGACTACATTAATACTATATATAGAGTATGAATTGACAGGACAGTAAAGGAAACGATGAGAGAAAGAAACAATAGATTCTACGGTTCGAGTACGTTGATAAACAGTACGAATTAAATATGCCAGCCACCATTGCAGGAATTGCAACAGTGAATCAGCTCGTTATGAGCGTCCTTTCTCTGTTGTTAAAGAACAAATAGAGAAACTTGCTTTAGAATGTAAACACAAAGCTTCATTTGTGTACATTTATACATACCTGCAAACACAGGAATATTACATATACCCGAACTCATATGCTTGAACATACCTATACGCATACAAACACAAGCATTCCCGTGCGCACGCGCGCACACACACGTACACTCACATACACACACACACGCGCGCGCACACAGACACACACACACTCACATACACACACTCACACATGTTCTTGCCCTCTCCATTACACACATACAAACATGTAAAATTCGCTCTTTCTTTCTCTGTGTATGTGTGTGAATTATATATATATATATATATATATAAGAGAGAGAGAGAAAGTGAGAGAGAGAGAAAGAGAGAGAGAAAGTGA
>NC_042998.1:193167703-193192703 GCF_006345805.1 Octopus sinensis | reverse complement strand
TAACGTAAATTCTAACATAATATAAATTGCTCCCGTTTAATATAAATTCTGACATAATAATAATATACAATAATGAAATTATTGTATACAGTGCTCCGTTGCAACACAACTTGTCAAAAGTGTGTATAAAGTATATGCAGTAATGTACAAATGTCTGGAAAGTGAACAGTGTATGAGTCAGATACATGCTTGCGTGTGTATGGAGGGGGAAAAAATCAGGTGTAGTGTTGGCGAATCTCAGGAAGCATGGAAGTTTTGAAGGATGTAGTGCGCCGACAACTAACAAGTGATGCCGGCAGTTTGTTCCATGCTTCAGCAACTCATAGTGTGAAAAAGTGTTTCCAAAAGTCATGAGAGTTGTGCTCTTTTCTGACTTTGTAAACATGTCCACGGGTGTTAGACAGATGGAGTTTGAAAAGGTGCTCAGAGTTATTGTTAGTAAGATGGTTAATAACTTTATGGGTGGCTGCCAAGTCAGCTGCCAGACATTGGAGTTTCAATGTATCCATGCCCAGGGAAGTAAGGCATTCAGAATATGACAAATGCCTGATGGAGGGTATTCTCTTGGTTGCACGTCGCTGAACGGCTCCCAGACGATTAATATCCTGGGCAAGATAGGAGTTCCAGACCGGTGAGGCAAATTCCAGGTGCGGTCGTACCACAGCTATATAAAGCCGCAGATAGACAGCCGAAGAGCGGCTCACAAAGGACTTGTAAATTGCTGTCGGTTATTAGATATTATTATTTCAAGTATTTATATAAGTATAATTAATCTTTCTTATTTATATAAGGATTTATTTAGTTATGCCTTATCATAAGATTTTAAACAGGTTTCTTGTTCTGAGTGAAAGTACTTTTTAGCTCTAAATTGGATGAATTTTGGAGGAATTATAATGAATTGTAATAGAATTTTGATGAATTATAATGGAAGATTTACTGAAAAGGGTACCTTTTGCGTTGTACCATTTTTGAAAAATAAAAATAATGATACCTCAAAGAATTTAAATTTTGATCATTACACAGGAAGCAGCTACTTCTCAAAAGCCGTTTTGAGTTCAACTCCAACGCAGAGAGCTGGGATTCTGTGCGGCTATGGTTTGAGAGGACATTCAAGTAAATTCTGGTATGGCCCTAATAATCAGACGTCTCCGTTTTAGATGTCTCCACTAAATAAAATTATTTTTAAATGATCACCATTTGACAACCTATACAGGTCAAGAGAACTCGAATTAAAATTTCTTATCAAAAATTTGCATCAACATTAGCATTTTATTACACTTCAATATTTTTCTGATTTTCCAGTAAATTTCACACACAGTTCAAGTGACATTAACCTCAAATTTCTATCAAATAACATGCATGAAATTAGCAAAAGGGGTTCAAAATGATAACAGGGTTGAAAAAGACAATCAATATTTCAATATGGTGTGGAATTAATTATTAATGATATAACATTCAATAAAATGGGAATTGGATTTTATCAAAGTTGACAGAGGGCAGCAATCAGATTTTTTTAACTGTCTTATGAAAAAAAATGAAAAATGAAAAAACACGAAACAAATCATTTCATGACATATCTAACATTAAATTAAAAAAAAAACATCAAGCATACATTTATCATCAAAAGAATGATGCTTTCCAGATGATGAGTACATGACAGAATTTTCATAAAGGTCATTAGGAAAAACACATCAGGAATATCATTTTGATTAAACCTTGTGTTTAATACATAATATTGATCTCTAAAATTATGACTGTAAAGTGTTGGTTCATATATCCTTTACTCAAAATGCGTGGAGGCGCAATGGCCCAGTGGTTAGGGCAGCGGAAGACCGGGCGTTGTGAGTGTTTGTTGAGCGAAAACACCTAAAAGCTCCACGAGGCTCCGGCAGGGGATGGTGGTGATCGCTGCTGTACTCTTTCACCACAACTTTCTCTCACTCTTAGTTTCTGTTGTACCTGTATTTCAAAGGGCCGGCCTTGTCACTCTCTGTGTCACGCTGAATATCCCCGAGAACTACATTAAGGGTACACGTTTCTGTGGAGTGCTCAGCCACTTACACGTTAATTTCACGAGCAGGCTGTTCCGTTGATTCGGATCAACCGGAACCCTTGTCGTCGTAACCGACGGAGTGCTTCCACTCAAAATGCTCGCCAGGCCGACATGTTTTTTTAAAATCTATTTCTCTGTTTTGTAATGTTACAAACTAGAAGCGAACTGAAGCATATCATCAGATAACATATTCCTCTCAAAAGAATCTGTTTTGTTTGACTCGGTACATGATTTAATACAGACATGGGTTTCATGTAGATACAAAGGATTTATCATGTACAAATACATCATGGCCCTAGCACACATTGGATTTTCTCAGTGAATTTTTCTCTGTGACAGCAGGTGGCACCTTTCTTTCTAATTTCAGCTCAGAGCTGCGGCCATGCTGATGCACCGCCGATAAGGATGAAAGTCAAAGTCGACACCAGCGGCATTTGAACTCAGCACGAAGACAGACGAAATACCACTAAGCATTTCGTCCGGCATGCTAACGGTTATGCCAGCTCACTGCCTTCTTGACAAAGTTGAGATATGTATACGCCAACGTATGTAGAGAAGAAAATATCAAGATATATGTTAATATATAGTGAGGATAAAAGGGAGTGGATATATGGGCAAGATATTACAAAATAGTGAAATTGGTGGAATCAGCCTAAGAATTTTAATAAATTAAAACTATATTTTGTGAAGAACACAGATATCTAAATTGATGGAGAAATGGCAGAGAAGACAAGCTAGAAATTTAATTAATTGAAATAAATTAATACAGAATACAGTGGCGAATGATTCTGACATGTCTAGCATTTCAGTCATAAATCTATGCATGTTTCAGTCTAATTAATCCTCATCAGTGAAGCATAATATAACTGAACGACAAGAGAGATAGAGAATTTTGTGAATGAACATTGATTGGTATCAATACCGAAAAGAATAATAGAGGGAAAACACGAAGGGGTTCCTACTGCATAGTAAATAATGAAGTGGACGCTGATATAGAAAGACAAAAACTTGTTTACTCTTTTACTTGTTTCAGTCATTTGACTGCGGCCATGCTGGAGCACCGCCTTTAATCGAGCAACTCGACTCCGGGACTTATTCTTTTTTGTAAGCCCAGTACTTATTCTAGCGGTCTCTTTTGCCGAACCGCTAAGTAACGGGGACATAAGCACACCAGCATCGGTTGTCAAGCAATGCTAGGGGGACAAACACAGACACACAAACACACACACGCACATATATATACGACGGGCTTCTTCCAGTTTCCGTCTACCAAATCAACTCACAAGGCATTGGTCGGCCCGAGGCTATAGTAGAAGACACTTGCCCAAGGTGCCACGCAGTGGGACTGAACCCTGAACCATGTGGTTTGTAAACAAGCTACTTACCACACAGCCACTCCTGTTTAATTAATTAAAATCATACTCTTAGAAACACTTCATGTTTAACGCTGTCGCAGCTCATTAATAACTCTCTTCCACGATTTTCTGCCCTCCATAATCTTGGCAATAGTGTTTTTTCAAGGTGTATATCCTTCAACAATTACTGCACATTTGTTCGATAAAATTTGTCTCTTTTACCTTACAGTAATGGCGTACAATTTCATTTTTCTCCCCACCATCAGTGTCCCAAAAACCATAGTCTCTGTTACTTGATAGTTTCTTTTAGTACATTTCTATGTAATACGCTGCTAAATGTAATTTGCTTCCAAGACAAGTTCTTTACCCACTTACACATTTTTGTGTATATGTTCCATTTAGCCTGCTTTCTCAGGCTTTTTAAAGTGCCCAACATTCAAAGAGAAACTAAAAAAAAATAATAATAAACTGTTTTGCGGGTTATTTTGTTTCTAGATAACTAATTCTTGGGGGAGAGGAGCACACAGGTAAATAAGATTGGGGGCTGAATAATATGAAAATATATAGTGAAAGTATAGTGTCGTAAATACTTAGCATAACGAAATTATATATATATATATATATATATATATATATATATATAATATATATATATATATATATATATATATATAAAACTGATAAGAAAAGATATTAGACCTTAATCTTAGCCATAATAGATATAGATATATACAGGGATTGAACAAAATAATCGAAGCACCTAGCATCATAGCATCATAATTTTGAAATATCTATAAAACCGTGTAAAGCTTGTTTATTTCTGGTTTTTTTTTAAAAATTTCTTATTAGTGTTGCTTAATATGTTTTGCTAAAATCCCTGTTTCTTTTCAGACCGAGTGCAGATATGAATAGCATATGGGAACCGCTATTAAGGAAGGATAGGAAAATATTAGATGTATAAGCCCTAAAATTCACTCCATAATTGCCTACGGGCATATGACATAGTGGTTAAGAGCACGGGCTACTAACTCCAAGATTCCGAGTTCGATTCCAGGTAGTTACCTGAATAATAATAATAACAACGGAAAATACCTTATGAATGAGAACCCAAGACACCTGATGAAGGCTGGAGGGTATATGAGCGCGTTAACAACAAGATGAGGACAAATATCCGTCAAATGTAAATAATGTAAATTAGTGAGGTTATTTAAAGTAGTGAATCGTATAAAGTAGTAAATTACACAGGGTAATTAATACAGAAGCTCAGTCTTTGCTACGTTATAAAGCAATGAACATAAAGCATGACGTGGGATGGTGAATACAGAGAAAGGGGAAGGAGAAGAGAAGATAAAGAAGAGGAATGAATTTAAAGCCACCAATGCCATGAAAAACATGAATGCAAACAATAGCTAAAAGTGGTAGTCATGGTAGGGGTGGGGTTCGAAGACTCTTGTTATCTGTGGAGGGATAGGTAGATAAAAAAAAACGTGGCACAGATACTATTCTTGGAATTGTGCTGGGATTGACCTAAATATTCCAAAAGTTACTTCAATACTAACTATTAGCAGGGTATGCGATAGGAGTTGGTTCTGAGGCTTAGTTACTGAACTTATTTTGGGGGTCTATGATGATGACGTACCCCACCCCTTCGCAAACAAGTGCATAGATGCCGATATATATATATATTTGTGAGTTCGTGTGTGTAATATGTTTGTATGTGTGTGTCTGTACATATGTAGGTAGACACACAGCAGGAGAGGTAGAGTTAAAGAAGCCTTTTGCAAGCATAAAAACTGTGAACGTTAACTGAATATAAAATAACCTACTCCAAATTTAGTGCAATATTAATGATATTAAGATGGTGAGCTGGCAGAAACGTTAGAACGCCGGGCGAAATGCTTAGCGGTATTTCGTCTGCCGCTACGTTCTGAGTTCAAATTCCGCCGAGGTCGAGTTTGCCTTTCATCCTTTCGGAGTCGATAAATTAAGTACCAGTTATGCACTGGAGTTGATATATGCGACTTAATCCGTTTCTCTGTCCTTGTTTGTCCCCTCTGTGTTTAGCCCCTTGTGGGTTGTAAAAAAATAGGTATTTCGTCTGACGCTACGTTGTGAGTTCAAATTCCGCCGAGGTCGACTTCGCCTTACATCCTTTTAGGGTCGATAAATTAAGTACTAATTACGTACTGGGGTTGATCTAACCGACTGGCACCCTCTCCCAAAATTTCGAGTCTTGTGCTTCGAGTAGAAATTTTAATGATAGGGACTTCGAAGTTTTACCGTTCGTCAGGTAGACAGAATGAACTTGTCACGCGCATACACACACACACATAGGCATGCACGCAGAATGAGCTGTAGAAAAGCAAACGCAAACAAATATGGAAAGAGAATAAACAGAACAAGCTATCAACACACAGAACGAGTTATAGAGAGAGGTGGGGTAGGATAGAGAGAGAAAGAGGGAGAATACGCTAGAGACACATAGAGAATGAACCAGAGGGAGAGAAAGAGAGAGAGAGAGAGTAACAGAATGCGCTAGAGAGAGAGAAAGAAAGATAAAATGTAGGAATATTTTCAGTCAACAAACTTGATTATATATTTTATTCTGTGTTATTAATGGGAAATAGGGATTGAAATGGAGCGGTGGATTATCGAATCGATTGCTGTAAATTATCCACATTTCCTGCAGATGTTTCTCCAGAATCTATCTGCATAGAATTGAAGAATGAAAGACTAGAAGAAATCTCTCTAAAGCCACACATGAAGATGGAACCACAGAAAATTGATCAAATGGCTCGGAATTCACGCGTTGGATTTGATCTAAACAGAAGTATCAAAATGGCATGGCAACATAATGTGGAGTCTTCTGTCTGTGAATATGGATCAATTCAAAATGATGGTCATCTGAATATTTTTCATTCTTTTTCTTGTTTCAATATTTAATAATAATAATAATGAAATTATTGTATACAGTGCTCAGGTGCACCACAACTTGTCAAAAGTTTGTATAAAGTATATGCAGTAATGTACAAATGTCTGGAAAGCGAACAATGTATGAGTCAGATACATTCTTGCGTGTGTATGGAGGGGAGAAAATCAGGTGTAGTGTTGGCGAATCTCAGGAAGCATGGAAGTTTTGAAGGATTCAGTGCTCTGACAACTAACAACTGATGCCGGCAGTTTGTTCCATGCTTCAGAAACTCTTAGCGGGAAAAAATGTTTCCGAAAGTCATGGGAGCTGTGCTGTTTTCTGACTTTGATTAGATATCTAACAAAAAGTAAGAAATACTTGATGTTATGGGACTTCAACATTCAGACCTACAGAGTAATAAAAAATAGAAGGCCTGATTTGGTAGCAGTAGATAAAGAGAATAGAAAGTACCAGACAATCGAATTTACAGTCCCGAATGATGAAAACATTAATATGAGAAGAATAGCAAAGTACCAGGACCTAGCGATTGAATTACAGAGACAGTGGAAACTGCGGGAAAATGTATCCCAGTAGTTATAAGTCCAAAGGGAACTATCCCTAAACATATGAACAGATGGATAGAAGAAATAAGCGTAAAACCCAGTGTAGTACAGTTCCAGAACACAGTATTATTAGGGACGGCTAGGATACTGAGGAGGGTTCTCGGTTTCTAAGGTTACTTGTTGTAATCCCATGTTAGGATTTTTTTTCTTTTCCAACAGATTTGCTGAGTCTGACATAAAAACATTCTGACAAACTCTCACAATTAAGCACACATCATGCTACAAACATGAATGTTTCCGGTGCTAAACTGTTTTAAATAAATACAACATCCTAAATTACGAAAACAAAACTAACAAATAAAAACCCATCGATGATAATGATTAATGTAATTTTTTTTAATCATTAAATGCTTTGGCGTGTATTATAGTTCATTAATAATTTCTGTTAGAAATCACTTATGAATCTAAGGTCAAGGAATGAAATTTTAATTCTGCACACACAAAGATCACTATTAGAAGTTTTGTCAGATAAGCATGCTTACAATGAAATGGAAACCACTTAAAGGTATTTGTCATTTCAAGTCTGTTATCTTCTAAAATCTCTGATTCATTTAAACGAACTACTCAACAATTGGAACAGCTGGCTCCATTTTTACCATATAATCTGACAGTTTATCCTCAATTTCTATCTATTTCTCATTCAAAATCAAAACTATCTCTGTAAAGAAAAACAACAAAACCAAGAACAAGAGCCTCTTCAAGGAATGTCTCGACCTCCTTACGCTTTCCTTAATAGCGACTTAGCTTCGTTATTCTGGAGTATTTGCGATAAGAGCGAACAATGAAAAGAATGGTTTCCACATGCACTATTAATAACTTGAATTTCATGCGTTTTCTTCTTTTTGTTCTTGTTGTTGTTATTTGTTATAATTGCTTGAATCAAGTCTATGATGACTGCCATTGATGAAAGAAAGAGACAGAGAGAGAGAGAGAAATAGAGAGAGAAAGAGAGAGAGAGCATGAAGTAAACTGCAGCCATTTATTATAACTCAACTCGAAGTGTTGATTTTTATATACCAGAAAAATATAAAAAAGTAATTATCTTTCAAGTGCCTTTTTCTTGGTTATTGAAATAATTGAGGAAGATTTCTTGCTGCTTCTTTGTTTTAACTCAACAACAATTTAGGAAACCACAACACTGAACAAATCTTTGTTCTGCTGAAAAAAAAAAGAAAGAAAAAAATTATCCATCTCTTTTATTGTTGCATAGATTAATGGCAAAACTGACTGAGCAAGGATATGATCAAAAGCATTCCATCCATGAGCATCCCGTCAAGATGATAAAGTCTAAGTTGACAAAAAAATGTAACTGCCACTTTTACCAAGTCGAGCCACTACATAATGGCTCCCTATTTGGCTCGTATATTATATTTCCGCTGCTGTTACTAATCCCCAGTTCAACCCTGATCGAAAAGTAAAACCACAGCAACCCTTTTCCTTTCATTTCTTGTGTGTGAATGTTTCAAAATTACATAAGCTGATGAAATTTCAGTCATATTTGTTTACTACTCTTAGTAGGTCGAATGGCTGGCTGCTTAGAACAGGGATGTCAAATACATGGCCTATAACAATGTTTTTGACTGGTCCCCATCCAAATTTTAATTTCATAATATTCATTTACATATCGCCAGTATGAGTTCACAGTCAGTATGAGTTTACATATCGCCAGTATGAGTTCACAGTTATGATTTACATCGGTTCCGATCAATCAAATCAGTGTACTTTAGGGAATCTTTTCTTATATCAACTGCATAGAACAGGGATGTGAAATACATGGCCTATAACTATGTTTTTGACTGGCCCCCGTCCAAATTTTAATTTCATAATATTCATTTACATATCGCCAGTATGAGTTCACAGTCAGAGCCCTACTACAGTTATGATTTACATCGGTTCCGATCAATCAAATCAGTGTACTTTAGGGAATCTTTTCTTATATCAACCAATGGAAAAGGAGCTTATGAATCTAAAAGTAGGAAGATATGACTTACTTCTTCTTCGCTTTGTCTATACAGTTCAAGCCAAACTGTAATTTGTTCTTTTTAAGGCGGCGAGCTGGCAGAAACGTTAGCACGCCGGGCGAAATGCTTAGCGGTATTTCGTCTGCCGCAACGTTCTGAGTTCAAATTTCTCCGAAGTCGACTTTGCCTTTCATCCTTTCGAGGTCCATTAAATAAGTACCAGTTACGCACTGGGTTCGATATAATCGACTTAATCCGTTTGTCTGTCCTTGTTTGTCCCCTCTGTGTTTAACTCCTTGTGGGTAGTAAAGAAATAGGTATTTCGTCTGCCGTTACGTTCCGAGTTCAAATTCCGCCGAGGTCGACTTTGCCTTTCATCCTTTCGGGGTCGATTAAATAAGTATCAGTGAAACACCGGGGTCGATATAATCGACTTAATCCGTTTGTCTGTCCTTGTTTCTCCTCTCTGTGTTTAGCCCCTTGTGGGTAGTAAAGAAATAGGCATTTTGTTCATTTTTGTTTTTTAAATTTATGCGCATAAATTTTGGCTAGTAGACTTTAGTCATAGTAACGGTTATCCAGTTCTTTCACATTACATTACTTGTTTTTCGTAGAGTTCTGATATCCTATGCTCCAATGATCCCTTTCTTTGTGAGTTTAAATTTCAGGTGTTTGTTTGCAAAGCAGTAATTTTCGAACCCTATCCTGCTTCAGTTAAATGAAAAACCTGGCCGTTATTTATCTGGCACCCGACTGGTCCGGTGTAGAATTAAATATTGGTGCAACTTCGATTCCCTTGTATTAGGTAAAGCTAGTGTCACGCTCCAAACTTTGGTAATCTTGGTATTTTACTTTAAAGACTCCGCCGGTTACGACGACGAGGGTCCCAGCTGATACGATCAACGGAACAGCTTGCTCGTGAAATTAACGTGCAAATGGCTGAGCATTCCACAGACACGTGTACCCTTAACGTAGTTCTCGGGGAAATCAGCGTGACACAGAGAGTGACAAGGCTGACCCTTTGAAATACAAGTACAACTCATTTTTGCCAGCTGAGTGGACTGGAGCAACGTGAAATAAAGTGTCTTGCTCAAGGACACAACGCGTCGCCGGGAATCGAACTCACAACCTTACGATCATGAGCCGAATGCCCTAACCACTAAGCCACGCGCCCTCACTATTTTACTTTACAACCCTGCTGAGTGCCCACACCTTCTCCTCATAGGGCAGACTCAGTTGCGAGGCCTGTTTAGACGCCAATCTCTTAAGCAAGGGCATCTGGCAGAGAATTACAAATTAAGGCGCTTATACAATCTACAATGGCTACTAACGACCATTGTGCTGTTTGGATGTGAGCCACGAAGATGCCCAAAAAACGTACAGAGGAAATTCTCAGCATCGGAAGCTTTTGCAGAATTATTTGCATCATTACTAGCAGAAATTCTATGGGAGCGAGTAGTCTTTATTATGTGATTATATATATATATACATGTATGCACATACGTATGCGTGTTACACGAGCACAGCATGCATGTGTATAAGTATGGATACTTATGCACATGTCTATGTATGTATGTATGTATGTATGTATCTATCTATCTATCTATCTATCTATATATCTATCTATATCTATCTATCTATCTATCTATCTATCTATCTCTCTCTCTCTCTCTATATATATATATATAATATATATATATATATATTTATATATATATATATATGTGTGTGTGTGTGTGTGTATGTATGTATGTATGTATGTATCTATCTATCTATCTATCCCTCTCTATATCTATCTATCTATCTATCTATCTATCTATCTATCTATGTATCTATCTATCTATCTATATATATATATATATATATATATAATATCTATATATATATATATATATATATATATATCTATATATATATATATATATATATATATATCTCTATATATATATACATATATATATCGATCATATATTCGTGATTACAGTTACATGTTTTTCCATTTCTGAATATCTGATCTTTTTTCAATATATTTCGCATAGAAATCATGTGTTCTAGTCCAGTGGTTACCGCGGCCGGACTTAAATTCCTTTCATCTGATTCCCTGGACACACGGACACACATGCACACACATACATGTAGACATACACACTACGATCATAACTTACATTTCCGTATCAAAGCCGAAACGCTACGCAAGTAAGAAATAACCGTTGCCACAGTTACAGGTAAAAGTGTAAACTATCTTTATTAAAGCGTTTGATGTTGCCATTATTCGTTTTTATTGATGCTAAGGTAAACTCCGCCCGTATATCATTCTTGCTTTCTCCTGAGGTTAATAAAACAATGATGAATGAAAAAGATGTGGAACCGAAGCTACAATTCTAATGGTGGACGTTTCTGGAAACTTTTGAAGCTATACAGTGAATTGTTGATTAATCTATACTTCAATGACATTAGATACTAACATTATCAGCTCTACTAACCTTATTCATTGTCTACCTCATCTTTCCTACTTTAATGTTTCAATATTATGTGCATACCTACCGACAACCCTATTCGACGCCAGCACCTTGGCATTGTATCTAGCACTATCATACAAGCACGCAGGCACACACACAAGCACAAGCATATAATAGTTGCATATATACATATAAATATGCGTAGATACACGGTATATGAATATGTATTATGTATCTATCTATCATAAATAGCCTTACCCTGACTACTGCTTTCATCATTATCATGATCCCAACGCCAACAGCAGCTGCAGTAACAGCACCACCACCATCACAGCCACAGCCACCGCCGCCGCCAAGATAACTACATTTACCATAATCCCACCATTTTCCTTTATCATGGCAACCAAACTTTCATTTTGTTTTGAACACCTATTCTAAACCGTAGATATATTTCCGTATGTATGTATTTCATTTGAGCAAATAATTTTTGAAACGGAACTAGCATAGTCGAGAGAAAGAACATAGGTAGATATCGTTTCATTGCACTTAATATCCGCCTCAAGGACAAAGTAAACGGGAATGGGATATGAACTCAAAACAGTGGAAGCTGAAACATATTTTCAAATCATTTAGTCCAGTGTTTTACATCTGCCATTTTTCTACGGAAGTTATAGAAAAAAATTAGTACCATGGCAGCGACAATGGATAGCAGCACCGTAGAGTACCTTCCAGCATTTAGTAAGGCTTCACGCCGGGCGAAATGGAGGCGGCGAGCTGGCAGAAACGTTAGCACGCCGGGCGAAATGCGTAGCCGTATTTCATCTGTCGTTACGTTCTGAGTTCAAATTCCGCGAGGTCAACTTTGCCTTTCATCCTTTTGGGGTCGATAAATTAAGTACCAGTTACGTACTGGGGTCGATATAATCGACTTAATACCTATGTATGTCCTTGTTTGTCCCCTCTATATTTAGCCCCTTGTGCGCAATCAAGAAATAAGTTATGCTTACACGCGTTTATAAAAGTACTTCTCATAAAATGCGTCGCATGTTCTGATATGAGCCATTCATTAAACTTGACCTTTCTGTCTAGTAAAAAGGAAGGTTACGTTGCAAGGCCGGATTAAGACCCATAAAGGCCCTAAGCACTTAAAAGGTTTTGGTGCTCTCAAGTATATGTAAATGGTTCAAAATTTAAGTAAAAATAACTCAAAATATAAACAATAAAAAAAAACCAGAATAAATTTGTATTTTTCAAAATGAAACAAAATTAGCAATAAGATGGAAAATAATGTTTATTTTTGTATGCTTCGACTTCATTTATATTTGAAAAGTGTTCTCTTCATTTTTTTATATATTGATTGCAAAGACTTCGATAGTATTGTTAAAATTAATTTTGCGTAAAACTTCTGCTTCTATACTGATAAGATATGAAGCACTACGAATTTTAGTAAGTTTAAAGTGATTTCTTTCGTGCCGTAAACCATTTTCAATTCTGTGGTGATTATTTTGCTTAATGGGTTAATCCAGCACTGGTAGGTTGGATAATATACAGAAAGAACAGGATAGGGACGGTTGAAACATCTTTCATGTTTTCTAAATCAGGATGGACCTGTGGTTAAACCAAGAAAACCACAAAAGCAACACTAACACTGTTGGCTACAAGAGGCTTCTAATTCTATAAAATATCAACTTGGTCACCCGTCTATATTTGCGTGTATTTTCACTGTTTTATGGCCTCCTCAAATTTCGTGAATTTTAACAGTGAATTCTGTTCGTATATATATATATAATATATATATATATATATATATATATATATATACACCAAATGGTTTAAAAGCTGGGACTAAGGTACATACAGGAGTGTTAATTTGAAACACCCGAGACTGAGGAAATCAGCAAGACCACAGTGGTGCCCCAGCAAAAACCACACCTGCATGGCTGAGACCGGTAAAAGAGTAATACTCACACACATATGTGTACATACACATATTATATATATATGATATTCATCAAATCTGGAAAGCTCTTCTATCCCAAAATAGTTAATATATCTTTTTAATTATCTAATTTAATTGCTCTTAAAATGTTTGATTGAGATCATTTGGTATGTAACATAGATATTTCAGGACAGATAAGTTTTTGGTAAGATTATTTTTAGGATACTTGCATAAAGCTTAAATCCTTTTACATCCTTGATTTATTAGATAGATATTAACATATTTCTCCATTTTTATTTACTCATTTCATAGTGATACGACTTTGCGTCTTTTGTGTATAAATTTAAAGGAAAAGTACTTATTAATTCTCTAACCTGGATTAATCACTTATTTTCTAAGAGGAATGGACATAGGCGCAGGAGTGGCTGTGTGGTAAGTAGCTTGCTAACGAACTACATAGTTCCGGGTTCAGTCCCACTGCGTGGCATCTTGGGCAAGTGCCTTCTGCTATAGCCTCGGGCCGACCAATGCCTTGTGAGTGGATTTGGTAGACGGAAACTGAAAGAAGCCTGTCGTATATATGTATATGTATATATATATATATATGTATGTGTCTGTCCCTCTAGCATTGCTTGACAACCGATGCTGGTGTGTTTACGTCCCCGTCACTTAGCGGTTCGGCAAAAGAGACCGATAGAATAAGTACTGGGCTTACAAAGAATAAGTCCCGGGGTCGATTTGCTAAAGGCGGTGCTCCAGCATGGCCGCAGTCAAATGACTGAAACAAGTAAACGAGAATAAACGAGAATCTCTCTTAAACGTGACCCCACACCCATTGCTTTTATGTATGCTTCGTTGTTATATCAACCTGAATATTTTTGATAATACTTACTAACGTTATTGATATCACCTATGAATGTTTTAAAGAGATATACATTTGTGTGTGTGTGTGTGTGTGTGTGTGTGTGTGTCGAATATTATGTATGAAGGAAGCAATTAAACTTACTTAGGACGTGCGAGAAAATAACACTGCTTCATATTGAATTGTTTAACGAAGCCATTGAAAAATGTATCCCAATTGGCGGCATGAACTGAAAAGTTTAGATTTGATTTTAAGCGATAGACATACCCAAAACCTGCTTAGAGCTAGGAGCGAACCGGTTTGTAATAACGACAATTAGACACAATAAAGAAACAAAGAAACATATCTAACGGTCTAGTATACTGTCAATGTTTCTCAATGACTAGAAATTATTGTCTTTAGAGCAAGTAACAATCAATAAAATAGTATTATTTCCCAATTCCGATTTCATTCAGAGATTTAGGCGTCAATTTAAACATTTGTCCGCGACAGAATTTGCAACAAAAGCTTTAAGAAATTGTTAGAGTGAAATTTAATATAGACTATATCAATGCTATGTTCAACAAAAACATTTTGCTTTCTGGTAACACTGGCTGTTAGTAGATATAAAATATGTATTATTTATTGTTGTCATTATGAATGCAAAATATAATAGCCTACCAAGATGTTTGCATAAGAGTGATCAATAATTTCTCTTTTGAATTGAATGAACATGGCTTTATTATCAACTCCATATACAATTTAAATATAGACGACTTTGTTATTAAGTTGGATTGTTCTTTATATATTTCATGCTTTCTGTAGGTCATTGTAACATCTTTGTTAAATATTTCTAAAATTTTGCTTGTTCTTTCATTATGAACCTTATCACAATGATGCCAACTTAGAATTCATTATATAATTAATCAACGTTGCACTCCTCCATCTAGATGACACCTAGTTTTGGTTAATTGACTGAGGCCTACATTTTAAATTCCCATCGATAATATTGAAATACCACCTGAAATTATTTCGGAATTTAATTTAAAGAAAAAGGTTTAAAACGTTGAAAATGTATCTCAAGTGCTATTTTTTTCAACTAGTCACTTTGTACCATTAAAGTTTGAGAGAAGTAGGAAATTATCCTCAAACCTGACTCAAATAATTGCCACTGAGTGGACTCATCTAAAGTTGTCCTAGGGAGAGGTAAGGGTGTGAAACAGAATGTCGGATGTAGCCTACCGAGAAACGGGTTGATGATGTTCAGAATCCAGAAGAGGTGGAGGTAGGCAAGAATATGCTGTATGGAGAATCATTTCACAAATAAACGTCTTTAGAATCAAAGAATGACAAATATATTTTCAGTGTAGAGGTAGAACGTGTCAATTTCTGAAGGGAATAGTCCATTGTAATAGAAGGGTAAATAACTTATAAATAGAGGGACTTCTAACATAAAGGGTAGAGAATAAATGTGGGAGAGATCGTTGATAAACTTGGGTATATTATTATTTATTATTTTTTATGTAAGAGAAAAAGGAAAAAACGCGAAAACGATATATAGACATCAATTTATTGGAACATAATACAATTCTGAGTTATATCAAACTCAATATCACCTACAGCTGTTTCCATGGCCAATTGAATCAATTTCAGAAATTAAATTAAATTAAATTGAATAAAATTTCCATATCGAATATCGTTCATTGGGTATTTCTTCAGGGGAAGAATTTAATAGAAAGGGGATGCATTCCGATGTGTGCATTTCAGCAACCAATGTATTTCAAAATACCGTTACTTATGTATATGTAAATGCAAACTTGTTTAATGCATTTGTACACGTGCACACAACCCCACTCCTAAATATTCTTTAGTTAGCTTAAACGATATTTCGATACAATTACTTTAAACTAGAAACTAGAGAAAAAGAAATAAAAAAATATTATTCCTAAATTACATTATTACTTATGATAGATCGAAATGTCATTAACGTATTTAATCACTTAAGAAATTTAATTATAAGTCACCCAATTGCAACTAGAAATTACAGTTAAAAATATAAATTATTATTATTAATATTATAAATTTTAATTTTAAAACCATAGTTAAGTATATGTGATATTTACATTACATATTTGTGCTTGTGTGTGTTAATATGTTGAAAGCGACTAGACGATGATGAATGAAAACTAATTGCTAATTATCATTGCTGAATATTACGTCATCAATATTTGTGCATAATACATTTATTTACATAATAGTGTGAACAGATATACACGAGCTTAGTTGAAGAAAGCCCTAACGTTAACAAATCAAAATTAGTTAAATTAATAAAAATTAAAACCATTATTGAATTAATAAACTGCAGTAAATTATCTGCTACAGAACTGTTTCCGGAATTTAGCGCGCCAGAACTTAGACATATGAAAATAACGCCTATGTAATTGGTATTAGTTTTTCAAATTATATTGAATTTGGAACGATCGTACTGACGAGTCTGCGGCCGAAGGATTACGTAAGAAATTTATTCGGTAATAGACAAAACCGGTATACGATTAATTCTTGATTTTTATATAATTTTCATGTCTTGCCCGCCTATGTTCTGGTGTTCGCTGAAGTTTCTCTGGAGAACATTCTTTCTTTGTAGCTAGATCGTATGTGATCTTCTTCTAGCGTATGGTTATCCACCTAGTGGTTTTAGCCCTAAATATACACATGTATTGAAATATATATATATATAATATATATATATACATACATACATACATACATACATACACACATACACACACACACACACACGCACACACACACACACATATATATATATATATATATATATATATATAGCGTGCAAACCTTGATGCAACCTTCTCCTATGCAGATCTCCAAGGCAACCTTCTATAATGCATATCTTCGATATAGACTTGACCGATTGTGCCCCTAGGAGATGTTAGGACTAGATCAGGATTAGTCGCTGCCTTTTAGAGGCTCCCGAGCTCCCTTTCGCTAGGGTACCTTAGGCTTAGGTTAAGGCTTAGTTGTGATCCGAATATAGCCTCTTCTGACGCAGAGGATCGGGAGCCCTTTTGAGCGTTCTATTTTCCTTGCCGGAAGGGCAAGATGGGTTAGATGATGGGGTGGTGCTTTCGAAAGGGTCGGTATGTGCAACCTCGTCACCTCTGCCGGTCAAACTTCCAACCCATGCGTCCCCGTCACGACACTGATTCTGTAGGACTGGGTTGGGTATGAAAATTCAACTTTAAAGTATAAATATAGATCTTTAGAATCAGCAATGTTGTGTTCGGTTAAGTCCCATTTGGAGTGAAAATCAATAAACAGATTCCTTATCGAGTTTTCCATTCAATCAGGATGAAAAATCGATAAACTGATTCCTTATAGGATTTCCCACTAAAATTAGCTTCACCCCATTTTCAACCATAACTTTTACCAATTTTGACGTATTTTGTCCAAACTTAATGCCGGCGTTACTTAAGACTCATGGGATCTTTGAATGCTTTAACTTATCCGAAAAACATCTATAAGTGGAAAAATCGATTAACCGATTCCTTATAGGGCTTCCCAATCAAATTGTCTGCAACACATTTTCAACCAAAAGTTTACCAATTTCAATTGATTTCGCTCAAATTTCACGTTCGTGTTACTTAGTTTGGTTTGAAACAACGCGCTTGATTAGCTAATAATCCTAACTGAATCCTGGGCAATACCGGGCAGTACTGCTAGTTGTTAGTATATTAGTCCTGAGATACTGCCAACATTTATAGTCCTGGTAACTTTCACATTGTATTTAATGGTACTTTTTAAAAACATGTTTATAAGCGTGAACACAGGATATCCCCACCACCTCTCTCCTTATATTAAGGAGTCTACGTTTGAATTTTAATATTTAGTATAATTCTTCTATGCAAAAAAAACAAGAGGCATTACCAATTTTATAAGCACTAGCTCTGCTTGTTAGCTCCTACTCCTCAGTAAACATTTTATTCTTATCCTTTAATCCCTTAATAAATTTTCTTAGACTGCTATAACAACTCTTATTTTTATTATGAAATGTATAATTGTGATTAGCGATGCGTTTTTTTATATAGTTTTGCGTAGCACTGATGTAAAAAAACATTCATACCTTCAGAATTCACTTTACATCTATACACTACGTTTTTTTTTACTATTATTATTAAACAAACAGTTACTTCTATCTTTGCAACCACAATATATATTTTCATTTCTATTCATATTACTGTTAAGATTTACATGATTTGATTTAATATGATTATTATTTATAACCTTACTTCTATTCTAAGATGAGATTTTAAGTGGGTTGTTTCTTCTCGTACATTAGAAAAATTATTTTTTCCATTTTTCACTAGAGTATTTTTGTTCGATTTAATCGAGTAATTATTGTTATAAAAATTTGATAATTTCCCCTCATAAAGGGAAGTAATAATCTGGGACATATTCTTCGAAACAGAAAAAAAAACCACACGGAGAAAACTGGCGTTAATTACATCATAATATCTATTTTCTTTGGTGAAATGTATAGAAAACAGTTTGTATAAAGATCCAACTAAATTGTTTTTAGTTTGCTTAGCAAATGGAATAATGATCCAAATAATATGATTCTTATCAGAAGGTAAATTATAAGTTTCAAATATTTTCATCTTATACAGAGTGTGTCTTTCAATTCCATTATTTCTATTAGTAATTTCATGCGCGTTATCCGATGTACGATACAATAAATTGGTTTTCATATTCTGTATATCATTTTTATCTATAGGTCGTTTCTTCTTATTGTTTTTTCTATCCTTATTTCTATTTCTATTTCTATTATGTCCTTTACAGTTTTGGCTATCGTGAATAAACTCCATGTTATTAACGTCAGCGTGGTCGACATTTTGAGCATAATACTTTAACTTCTGGTTATACCCAGCTTTGCTGTGCGCCATATAATAATAGTCATCATTGTCTAGTAGCGTTCAACCCATTAACACACACAAGCAAAAATATGTAATGTAAATATTAGATATATTACTATGGTTTTAAAATATAAAATAACAATAATAATAATAATAATAATAATAATAATAATAATAATAATAATAATAATGCCCTGATGCAGTACCAGGCAGTGGCTCTCATGGCTTCTGATCTTAACTGATTGGAAGTGTTATCATGTACATTGTTTTGTCTTGGTATAAAAGATGGGCTACAGCAAATATTCTGCTCAATACCACAGATTTGCTTGTCAGTTGTTTGACCGTAACCAATTGAGCATGTCCTTAGTGGCTGACGATATGTGCATCTCTGATCACGAGCAGAAGTAGTGGGGGAGCATCATAGCCATGTGTTGAGAGGGATTCTTTGGGGTTTTAATAATTCACCTCTGGAAACATGGGTGTTTCGTTCAACGTCCTTAAACAACCCTTATTTAGGGACCTTTCGAGTAGGATGGGTTACTCGACATGAAGAAAATTCTAACTGGGCCCCACCTGCAAGGTCATGTGCTGTTTATCTTGATATGAGATCACCATGTCGCGCACATATGGTTGTAATGCATGTGCCTGGTGTACCCTTATCAGACGGGTAGTCATGATGGATATATTGGGCTTCGTATATTTTACCCCAGTGTCACTTTGATGGCATGAACTGCTCTCTCACTCAATAATAATAATAATAATAATAATAATAATAATAATAATAATAATAATAATAATAATAATAATAATAATAATTTATATTTTTAACTATATTATTTTGATTGCAATTGGGTGATTTATAATTAAATTTCTTAAGTGATTAAATACATTAATGACATTTCGGTCTATCATAAGTAATAGTGTAATTTAGAAATAATGTTTTTGTTTCTTTTTCTATAGCTTCTAGTTTAAAGTAATCGCATTGAAATATCGTTTAAGCTAACTAATGGTGGGGTTTTTTTTGTGCGCATGTGTACACATGCATTAAACAAGTTTGCATTTACATATACATAAGTAACGGTATTTTGAAATACATTGGTTGCTGAAATGCACACATCGGAATGCAACTCCTTTCTATAAAATTCTTCCCCTGATGAAATACCCAATGAACGATATTCGATATAGAAATTTTATTCAATTTAATTAAATTTAATTACTCAAATTGATTCAATTGGCCATTGAAACAGCTGTAGGTGATATTGAGTTTGATATAACTCAGAATTGTATTATGTGCCAATAAATTGATGTCTATGAATCAGTTTCTCCGTTTTTTTTTCTCGAACATAATAAATGAAAAATAATATGTCCAGGTCTATTAATGCTAAGCTAGCATCTTTGGTTTCCTGAAACGTACGTAGTGTTATATTTATTATATTATATTATATATTGATCATTCATTTAATACTTTTTGAGATCTAGTTATAAGTTATATGTTTTATAGATATATATTATTTTTTTTATTTATGTATTGGTTTATGCCTATCACTGTTTGAGTTGCACAATAGTGGTTTTATCTGTAATTTACATTTTTGATATATATATATAGGTGCAGATATGGCTGTTAAAGATCTCGCTTTGTAATCACGTGGTTTCGAGTTTAGTCTCTCTGCATGACACGTTGGGAAAGTGCCTTCTTGTATAGCCCCAGGTTGACCACCAATGAATGACTGAAACACACACACACACACACACACACACACACACACACACACACACACACACATATATATATATGTATGTATGTATGTATGTATATATATATAGTTAGTTAGTAGTGGAGAACGATCAATCGAATTAACAGTCATACGTTTGTTGAATTTATAATGTAAAAAAAACAACAACTAAATTTGCAAGTTATAGTAAGCGAAGCTTTAATATAATGAAATATAATGAAAGTTTCGTATAAATACAGTATGGGAAAATTGCCAGTTGTCACTCAAGGACGATTCTTAATATATATATAGAATAGGAATGTTATTGAAATATAAAGAACAAAAATTTTGTTTTGTTTAAAAAAACCGCAACACTTCAGATAAACACGAGATGACATACAAAATCTCTTGTAGACGTATCTATAGATACGTAAAACTGTTTCAGAAAAAGCAAACGATATTATAAAATGTGGCTAGATAATTAAATTTAGGTGGTATTATGAGTATATAGAAAAGAAAAGGCCTCAAATGGTGAGATTTAAAATAATTATAAAACTGAAATGTTCATCTAATAAATATGTTGGGTATATTTAGCTGTATAAGGCGGCGTGCTGGCAGAAACGTTAGCACGCCGGGCGAAATGATCAGCAGTATTTCGTCTGCCGCTACGTTCTGAGTTCAAATTCCGCCGAGGTCGACTTTGCCTTTCATCCTTTCGGGGTCGATAAATAAAGTACCATTTCGCACTGGGGTCGATGTAATCAACTTAATCCGTTTGTCTGTCCTTGTTTGTCCCCTCTGTGTTTAGCCCCTTGTGGGCAGTAAAAAAATATATTTAGCTGTATAAGATGACAGAGGTAACACCTTCAGATTACAAAAATCTCTTGGAGGTGAGATTAGTATATCTAATGTGAATGTATGTATGTGTGTATGTATGTATGTATGCATGTCATTGTTCAGTTTTATTTAAGATTTCTTGCCAGTAGAGAAAGAGCAGGTTTCTAATCTAGATCCAAGTTTCCTTCATCGGAATTTCAACATCAACAGCAAAGTATTTTTGTAAGTATGTATGTCTATATGTATATGCGCAGATTTATGTGTTTTGTTTTATGTATGTATTCTCATGCACATAGTTGCATATCTAGATATGCTCATATATATGTTTAAATGATAAACTTCTGGAAAATTCTGCAGATTTTTACAGTCCCAGTGATGGATTGGATCTGTAGTCTTCGAATTAGCTTTCTCCTTTCTGGTTTTGAGAAGCCTAATTTCTCAAGATTGGTGTTTAGGCAGTGTGTTACATATCTCAGGGCCCCAATAATTACAGGTATAAACCTGAACTTGTAATCTGGATAGAGTAACTGCAGATTTCTCAATAGTTCAGCATAGGTGTTCCCTTTTTCACTGATCTTCAACTTTATGTTAACATCCGCTGGGCAGCTGATTTCCACAACTGCAAACAGTTTCTCTTCTCTATCCCAAATTATTATGTCAGGTCTCTTATGCTTACATTTTACTGAGGTCTTCACTGGGACATTCCACCAGCACTCCTTTTTATTAAGAGTGGCCATGGCTTCTACCATATTGTGGGTTCTTATTTCTTTGTCCTCAGAGTTATCCTTCCGATGGATTTCATTAAAGAGTGTTCTAGCTACAACATCATGTCTCATCGGTAGATAACAACGTGTTGACATTTTCGGACAACTGCATGTGATGTGGGTGATACCTTCGGTGTTAACTCCACAAAGTCTGCATCGGTTATCACATTTTATGGCTTTTCCTGCACCTCTATCCCTTTTGTGAATCAGGTATTTGGTTGATATTTCTTGTTCCTGGATTGCAGACACATACCCTTCAAAGTGGGAGGAAAGTATCCGGCTATTGGTCCATGATAGACTACTTTGATGATCAATGTTACAATCATCACGGAGCTTTCTACTAACATATCCATGCATAGTCTTCTGCTCATATAGGCATCTGATAATACGTTGCGGTAGAGTCGTGCGACTTCTTTGGGCATGTATTCTAGGTTATCTGACAAGGAATGTTGCTCAAGGAGCTGCCTTCCAAGTCTTATGATGTTATCAGCCTCATGTATACAAACTTGGTCAAGGGATGCACTTCGACAATTGGTGGTTTAAGGACGTTGCCGAAAGGATAAGATACGACATTCAAAGACATTTTTGATCGATGTTAGCCTATGCTGCCTTGTTTTCGCATTAGTTTGAGGCGGTCTACATTACTGTTTAGGTGGAAATTATATGTGCTTGTTAGTATTTTTCGGGTTTTCACATCAATGGCTCTGATCTCTTCGAGCATCCAATCAAACAACCCAAATGTTGGTATGAGTACTGGCACTGCAAACACATTGTAGGCTACTGTTTTATTGAATGCAGAGAGTTCTGAGGTCCAAATGTATGTATGTATGTATGTATGTATGTATGTATGTATGTATGTATGTATGTATGTATGTATTATGTATATATTTATGTAACATAATGCATGTAATGTAATGCATATCTGAATGTACGAATGTGCGCGCGGCGCGTGCGTATATATGTGTGTGTGTATACAAACCAGTATTAGATATGGATTAGATATTAACATTATTTATAGTAGTTAATTTGTAGAATTCACAAGTAAAACAAATTGAAATTAAAACATGCAAAAACATTGAAAGTCTAAAATAAATGCAGAACACACTCACAAAATGAAAATTAATGGAAGTTATTGTTTAATAATAATTTATTAACTGGGGTGGGAATATTTAAATACCCAACCTCCTGCTAGTTGAATCATTTTAAAATGATTCAAAATGAACACACATTGGATACTCTTTTACTCTTTTACTCTTTTACTTGTTTCAGTCATTTGACTGCGGCCATGCTGGAGCACCGCCTTTACTCGAGCAAATCGACCCCGGGACTTATTCTTTGTAAGCCCAGTACGTATTCTATCGGTCTCTTTTGCCGAACCGCTAAGTGACGGGGACGTAAACACACCAGCATCGGTTGTCAAGCAATGCTAGGGGGACAAACACACATACACAAACACACACACATACACACACACACACACATATATATATATATATATACATATATACGACAGGCTCCTTTCAGTTTCCGTCTACCAAATCCACTCACAAGGCATTGGTCGGCCCGGGGCTATAGCAGAAGACACTTGCCCAAGATGCCACGCAGTGGGACTGAACCCGGAACCATGTGGCTGGTTAGCAAGCTACTTACCACACAGCCACTCCTGCTTTAAATGTAGTAAAAAATGATGACGTTTTATTAAGGTCAAAATTCTTATTTTATAGGATGTTGAAATTTTACCAAGTTGAAGAGCCATATTGATTGAGAAGCTCCAATTAGTTTTTAGTTATACATTTTGGGTGGTGATGAATGCTATGTTGGAGGAATTGATTATCTATTTGTTTGCAATTTGAAAAAAAAATGATAGGATAAAAAGACTATTAAAAATTTTACCAATATATTAAAAATTATTGTTGGTCTATGAGATAAATTATTTGCAAGAAAAAATTATGTTCTATTTACAGATATAACTGGCTTAAAGTGTCTAAAAGTCTAGCAATCTTGTATCCAAAAGATTAAACTAATTTTAATTGAGTACATGGTCTTTGGAAAATCAGATTCCATATGATTCTAAGATAGAGAACTCTTTTACTCTTTTACTTGTTTCAGTCATTTGACTGCAGCCATGCTGGAGCACCGCCTTTAGTCGAGCAAATCGACCCCAGGACTTATTCATTGTAAGCCTAGTACTTATTCTATCGAATTCCTTTTACCGAACCGCTAAGTTACGGGGACGTAAACACATCAGCATCGGTTGTCAAGCGATGTTGGGGGGACAAACACAGACACGCAAACATATACACACATATACATATATACGACGGGATTCTTTCAGTTTCCGTCTACCAAATCCATTCACAAGGCTTTGGTCGGCCCGAGACTATAGTAGAAGGCACTTGCCCAAAGTGCCACGCAGTGGACTGAACCCGGAACCATGTGGCTCGTAAGCAAACAACCTACCACACAGCCACTCCTACGCCTATAGAACTGACACTAATTTTTGATTATACTGCTTGATAAAAAAATCCAGTATATATATATATACGTGTAAAGGAAAGTGTGGTATTGACTTTTCTAATCAAGTTCGTAAATGTGTGAATGATAATATAATTTA
>NC_042998.1:193135203-193162703 GCF_006345805.1 Octopus sinensis | reverse complement strand
CCCACGCCTGGGATGCTTCCTGAAGCGTGGTTTCGTTTCCATAAACTTGTTATATGTAATGTGTTACTAGAATAAAAGAAAATGGCGTCAAATGAAACACAATGCTTGGTGAATACCAAATACATCTCGTGTAAAATATTTGTACCTTTCCTATACATAGAATATACAAAGGGTTTCTCGGAGATTCTTCCCTTATTAACCAAATCATATATGCTTTTGTCGCTGGCAAACAGAAACTTTTCATCTTTTGAAATTGAGAAGCTATTGTATTCATTATACTATCTAAAATATTTTATTCTTTTCGTATTTCGTATTGAAAATATTAGCTGTATACTGCTCTTTCATTCTCGTTATAACTTGTATCAATAAATGTTTATGAACACAACTAAAATTCGTATATATTTTGTTTATATTCTTTAACTTATTTACATTGTTGTAGTTGTTCAGGTTTAGATTAGTTATGATTGAGCAAACCTATCCTCAAAGACAGTCCAGCCAGGACCATCCTATCTTTTAAGAGTATGTGAGATCACATTACCCAATGTGTCTTTTTATTCTATACAGTAGAATGTAGCTTGAGGGAGCTTTGGTTACGTTTTCTAGCACACCTAGCGACTACATAAAAACCCCCGCATCAGTCTCACAATCTTGAGATAACTATTTTGCAAATGATATTAAATAATATATACATCTGCACAGTAATAATGGGAAAGAAATAATAAAATTAGCAATGACTATTATTTCTAGATTCAACGAAGAAAGTGCAAAACGACACAATAATAAGCAGTAATTTCATGGTCATTATCATAACGCATTGGATCTGATGAGGCTCATTTCCATCCTAATATACCCAGCACAAACTTTCTTCCATTTCAAACAAGCATACTTCGAATAATTCGATTACAAACGTGAAACAAAATTCGCTTCCGTTCTATTCGTTGATTACGTCGTCCTCCGTTTGTAAAGTAGACATTCGCTAATCCAGAATTACCGAAAAACGCGCACACACGAATGCGCACGCATACACACACACACACTCGCACCGTGTGTACTTTTTAGCCATGCGTTTTGTGAGCAGTAACTTTGTTGGTTATACGTGTCCAATCACTCAGTTATTGGTATCCTATATTTTCCCTAACGCTGGCGATACAAGGTGGTTGCGCATGTCTTCTGAAAACCTGAAATTCGTCAACTGTGATAGCGCTTGTAGAAGTTTTTCTAGGAGTGCGTTCAAGTTACCGACAGTCAAGTGCTGAAAGCTTCTGCCTAGAGCGTGTGTGTTTTGAGTCTTGGGAATGCGATGCAATCCATAGACATTCTCTGACGGTTGTAGCATCGTTCCAAGTCATCATGAGCTGCGGTTTACGTATAGTATATAGAGAACTATTGCCGCAGCACCCTATCTCCTTATCACAAGCTGTTGATAGTGAAAGTTTTCGAATTACCAGCACCAATAAATTTAAAAGCATTCTTTAGTACGACAGTGATATATTTAAGTGTCTATTGTGTAGTATCCATTCAGTGTAGGCAGGTTTACCTTAGCATAGTTATGACTTTGTCCTAAAGGTTGAGTATGCTGTGTATTGATCGATATATGATTATGGTCTGCATCGTAAACAAACGTAATAGGTATTGGTATATCTAAGTAAAATTGCGTTACTTATTCCCTTGTGAGCGTGCGTTTCTGACGTTTCAGATTAATTTCCTTGTCAAGAAAGAGAGCAGTTTCATACGTCTTTTCTCGATTCTTGGCGCTATTATATTTTTTAGCACTAAGATATAAATATATAAGTAAATACATGTGTACATACATACATATGTATATATATATATTATATATATATATATATATATATATATATATATATATATATACATGTGTACATACATACATATGTATATATATATATATATATATATATATACATGTGTACATACATACATATGTATATATATATATATTATATATATATATATATATACATACATGTGTACATACATACATATGAATATATATATATATATATAAATTTAAAATGAGGGTGAGAAATTTGATATTAATTCAATCAACATCAATTTCACACTAGTGGTCTAGCATATAAAAAAAACTGAAGGTTCAGTAAAATTGTATTATATACATATTTGAGGGGTAACCACTATGTGGACACGCTTATGCTAGAAGTAGGTCCGCTATGGTCTAACCACTAAGAAATGTTCTTGAGAACATTTCTTAGTGGTAAGACCATAGCGGATCTACTTCTAGCATAAGGGTGTCCACACAGTGGTTACCCCTCTCATATATATATATATATATATATATATATATATATATATATGGAAGCACTCCGTCGGTTATGAATATATATATATATATATATATGCTTAAGGTAACTGGTTCATATGTACCTGCATATGTGTGGGCATGTATTTTCATGCTTTAGTTCGAAATAATCTATTCATGTTTGTGTGCGTGTGTATAAGTGTGTTTATACTTCATGATCAATGTTACTTTTGTTTAAAATGTACAGTTTCGAGTAAGACCATCTATCAAAGAAAAAAAAAAGTATTAGAAATAACTGTGGAAAGTAGTGTACTGCATGCGTAACCGAATAAATTGATTTACATTTTTTCTATAAACCGATTCATAACCTATATACATTAGATTTTATTCGGTTACATATACAACACTTCACAACTCCTCAACCATACGCCTTTGATCATCTGCCTACTCGGTAAGGGTTAACCTGGGCGCTAAGCCACAACAACATGAAGAAGTTTTTTTGTTTGTTTGTTGTTTTTTTTTTGTTGCTTTCATGCCTTCTCTATAATTATAGTTTTCTATTTGTTAAAATATATTCTTTAATATTTTCCTATCTGATTTATGCAGAGAGGCAAACCATCACTAACATCTATTTTCTAACGACAATGCTTGACACCAAAATGAGCTGCCATTTGAAGTATTACCTAAACATTATCTAAAGATGGTTATCAAATAAGGTAGCGGAAGAAATTATTATGAAATCGCGAATAGAAATTAAGCTCGAAAACCAACAAACTCGTACGGACAATTTTCTATCTCTCTTTTACTCTTTTACTTGTTTCAGTCATTTGACTGCGGCCATGCTGGAGCACCGCCTTTAGTCGAGCAAATCGACCCCGGGACTTATTCTTTGTAAGTCCAGTACTTATTCTATCGGGTTTTTTTTTGACGAACCGCTAAGTGACGGGGACGTAAACACACCGGCATCGGTTGTCAAGCAATGCTAGGGGGACAAACACAGACTCACAAACACACACGCACATATACATATATACGACGGGCTTCTTTCAGTTTTCGTCTACCAAATCCACTCACAAGGCTTTGGTCAGCCCGAGGCTATAGTAGAAGACACTTGCCGAAGGTGCCACGCAGTGGGACTGAACCCGGAACCATGTGGTTGGTAAGCAAGCTACTTACCACAAAGCCATTCCTGCGCCTATTCATATACATTTGTTTTCTGTTTTCTTTATTTTTTTTCGCCTAGTCGTATTTAGGAGACTTAAGGAGAATTAGATATCATAAAAGATAAAAATCGTCTGTTTTCACGCCGTTCAAGTGGCTTTGTAAAACTTCTCATTCGTGATTTTACCGTCTCCATATTTTAGCGACTCTCTTCTAATTATTGTAGTTAGAACGTTCAAATTAATCAACTGGGTGAGTAGGCGCAGAAGTGGCTGTGTGGTAAGTAGCTTGTTTACCAACCACATGGTTTTGGGTTCAGTCCCACTGCGTGGCATCTTAGGCAAGTGTCTCCTGCTATAGCCTCGGGCCGACCAAAGCCTTGTGAGTGGATTTGGTAGACGGAAGCTGAAAGAAGCCTGTCGTATATATGTATATATATATATATATATATGTATGTGTGTGTATGTTTGTGTGTCTGTGTTTGTCCCTCTAGCATTGCTTGACAACCGATGCTGGTGTGTTTACGTCCCCGTCACTTAGCAGTTCGGCAAAAGAGACCGATAGAATAAGTAGTGGGCTTACAAAGAATAAGTCCCAGGGTCGATTTGCTCGACTAAAGGCGGTGCTCCAGCATGGCCGCAGTCAAATAACTGAAACAAGTAAAAGAAAAGAAAGAAAAGAAAGAAAGGTGTGTTTGTTACAGTGAATGAGCGAAGGGAGCTTCTACATGGCTGCTAGAGTTGTGAGAAATAACAGCTGAATTGCTCTCAAATCTAGTCCTATCACCTAAGGAAAGACACGTCGAATGATGTGTTCCTGGATTCTCTGTAGTAATATAAAAAATGGGATTATCACGACTAGAACCTCTTTGATAGCCGGTCTGCTCGATTAGGGATACCTTGGGAGTAATCAATAACTGAGGATGTATGCAATATTGGGACCCACGCATGTATATATGTAATTGTTTTCTTTTTAATTATTTGAATTCTTTTTACACTTAAGGAGCTGATTTCTAACAAAGAAACAGCGCTACGACAGTGGGATATGAGTAACATAAATGAAAAAAATGTTACCTGTTGAACTTGAGTAAAGTATTGGATATTTTCACTATTCCGCATATCGATTGTTTTTGTGAGATGTGTGCATGTGTGTGTATATATTTCTGGTGTGTGTGTGTGTGTGTGTGTGTGTGTGTGTGTGTGTGTATCAGGTCATCCGTGGGTCTCTCATGTATACTACTGATAACATGGAATCCAGTACAATCCGTTGGAATCCAGTACAATCTGTTGCATGGTTGAGTCGTCAGCAACTCAACCGTCATCTCTACTAGGCTAGCCTGGTGAGGAGGGTTGTTAGAAATCCAATATGAGTAACAGCGAGTCTGGTCAAAAGGATGGATGAACCCTGGATATATTCAACCACTAAACAACAGCACAAGCAGTCAGAAATTCCGGATTGGCGTCCAACGTACTGGGAGTGAGGCACCCAGGAAAAGGCCACTCTAATGTTCGTATTTGGCTCAAATGAAGACAGACACACCAGTCAAAAACATTGCTGCCTTGTGAACGATCTGAAAGTATATGCTAAGCATTAATAATACTGCAATATTCTCAATAATATAAGAATGGAGCTTAACCAGGATAAATGTTCTTACTACGTTGTAAAACGAGGTAGAACTACAAACCAGTCTAACTACATCTTTTCTGAATGACTTCAATATTCTCCGAAATCTTTTGGGGAATGATTCAGATAAGTAAGGATGAAGGAAATCCCACCTATGATAAAATAAAGAACTTGTAACTAGAGAATATTACAGCCGGATTATAAAGTATATTCCTCAAAACTCTATGTAAGCAATAAATCAGTATTGCACAACATGTTTGCTGTATTCGTAACAACAATTTGGCTCTTGGTTTGGAGGCTAGAGGAATTCTACGCTACTGATGTGCGAATCCGAAAACTATTCACCAACACAAGAACTTTCCTATCAACAGTTAAACATCCTCATCCCAAAACGAACATTCTATGAAAGAAGCTTAACATCGATTCAAGGAGCCTTTCAATTTTGTATGGTATTCCTTAGACGACCTCTTCTAACTTATACAGAGAACATGCATAAGTCAGGGAGAACACATCATGAAGGGTTGGACAGAAGCCCCAAGGAAACCATAACTAGAGATACAACCTCAGAAGTTGCACAAATGTACACAATAGTATAGAAATAGGCTATATAAGATGAAAAACTGTATTCATATCAGCAGAATATCGTTCATGGCTTTGCCTCTAAAAAGTTTAGAAATGACTGCAATATGGATGATAATATAATCTACGTTGGACAAACAACTGGAATTTTAGCTCCTAATTTTAAAGGGTAAGTTTACGAAATACAAGAGCAAAAAATAAAGTATCTGATGCGCAAAAGCGATATGAAAGGACTTAAAATACCCTGATGTCACAACTGATGCAGAGTCTGGGAATTAACACCGAGGATGTCATCAAAATCAAAGCAACCGTCCGAAAATCTTATCTCTATGTAATCTGTTAATGGGACATGATGTCCAAGTCAAAACCTTTTACAATGCAATCCGAGAAAAATAATGTTGGGAATAAAAAGGATCTTTTCGGTTTGAACGGCAGTTTTTTCTAGCGGTGTCATATGAAATTGTCACCCGTAATTATGACCCTAGTATCGATCTATTGCATTTCAATCTGTTTTAGGGTTACGGTTAGTTAGGGTTAGGGGTTGGGGAAGGGTATCTTTTTTTCTTCAGAAATGTAAATAAACCCAATCTGTTTCTTAAACGAGGACATATTCATACGGCACAGAATGTTTTCAATTCAATAGACGTCATTGATTGGTTGAAATTGCAGAAATTGAAGAAAAAAAACAATAAATATCTTACAAACTATGGAATTTTCTCAATAAAGCCAAGAGAAAAAGATGTTTTATAAACACATTCTACCAGTATACGAAGTTTAAAAGTGTTTAGTTACGTGGAAATTATTTAAAAAAAACTGCCAGTCAAACCGAAAAGATCCAATAAAAATGAAGAGGTTACTATGATATGGAGAGACAAATATTCATAGTATGAAAAATACTGGTACAATATTCATGTGAAAGCAGTAAAATACAAGAATAATTGACAAGACGTAATGATCTAGGACAGAAATACATAAATCGTACACAACAGAGTTTTCCTGCAAAATGTTAGGAATTTTATTGTATTAGTAATCTCTAAGTGGAAATTATTCAAAAATCCTGAGTTACATTACTCGAACAATATTTTATGCTTACAACTTACGGGACACATAGTGGGGAATTTCAACCGTATTTCGTGGTCTGCTACCACAACAGCTCCTTTATAGGATCCAGTTAGCTCAAGACATCATCAGGAGGAACCACGTCCGGTTTCGGCCCCTACTCCTCTACCGTTTTGACGTGGCGCCCCCCCCACCCCTTTCGGAGGTGTCTTCAGCTCTGGTGTTGGGTGCATGTCTTCTTTCTTCTGTTCCCTGGCCTCTTCGATGTATCGTCAACGGGACACATGGGTATGTAATTAACTGTTTCAGCATCGATATCGAAAATGAGCTTCTCAAAATCAGAAAGAAAATTAAAACATTACATCTACTGAAACCAACCTCACAATGTTACCGGTATTATATTTCTTCTCCTCCCGTGGCAAACACTAAATATAACCTAAAACCCTGTAATTTTTATAACTTCATTCTCTTCTTTTGGAATATACTTTAGGAAACTGGCCGTTTCTTACTTGCAAGTGAATAGTCTTGAGTTGACGTAATATATGATTGACATCATATGTAATATCGATAATAAAGCAATTATCAGCTATTCCATTAACAGATGGACTTAATGCCATCAGTATTAACACTTATCCCATTAAGTTACACAAAATTAAGCTGGATTCGCGCTAATCCATGTAACATTGTACAATCTTTATAAAGAACTTTTTACGTGCTTAGTCAGATAATGATATGAATCTTCACACGTAAACTTAGGCCAAATATTCCGGAATTATTGGAATATATTCTCGCTAGAATCTTCCTCAAACTTTATCAATGTAAACTGATTTCAAGTATAGCCTCAGCGCAAACCTACTCTTTACTCTTTTTTTTTTACTTGTTTCAGTCATGTGACTGTGGCCATGCTGGAGCACCGCCTTTATTCGAGCAAATCGCCCCCAGGACTTATTCTTTGGAAACCTAGTACTTATTCTATCGGTGTCTTTTGCCGAACCGTTATGTTACGGGGACGTAAACACACCAGCATCAGTTGTCAAGCGATGTTGGGGGGGGGGCAAACACAGACACATAAACATATACACACACAGATACATACATACATACATATATATATATATATATATATATATATATATATATACGACGAGCTTCTTTCAGTTTCCGTCTACCAAATCCACTCACAAGGCTTTGGTCTGCCCGAGGCTACAGTAGAAGACACTTGCCCAAGGTGCCACGCAGTGGGCTGAACCCGGAACCATGTGGTTCGTAAGCAAGCTACTTACCACACAGCCACTCCTACGCCTATACTGTGTATTCTGCCGTAGCACATTGTATCGTTGCACTGAAAACATCACTCTCTATCAAAAACGTATCAGAAACCTCCAGAGACAACGTTTCTGTAACTTAACCCAACGTGTACGAAGTGGACCACCAGTGGTCCATACCGGGGTCTTGTTGGTCCATATCGAGAAGAAGCAAGTCGCTAATTTTTTTTGCATAACACAGTCTAAATTTTAAAACAAAAATTTGCGTATATCGTACTATATAATGCATGGTTGATATTTTAATTCAAAGTAGTTATATCCTACTCGTCGCTTTATATGAATATAAGTAAATCATATTTGGTAGTGTATTCTTTACCTTCTTTTACTTGTTTCAGTCATTTGACTGCCGCCATGCTGGAGCACCACCATTAGTCGAGCAAATCGACCCCAGGACTTATTCTTTGCAAACCTAGTACTTATTCTACAGGTCTTTTTTGTCGAACCGCTAAGTTACGGGGACGTAAACACATCAGCATCGGTTGTCAAGCGATGTTGGAGGGACAAACACAGACACACAAACACACACACATATATGCATACATATACATATATACGACGGGCTTCTTTCAGTTTCCGTCTACCAAATCCACTCACAAGGCTTTGGTTGGCCCGAGGCTATTGTAGAAGACACTTGCCCAAGGTACCACGCAGTGGAACTGAACCCGGAACTATGTGGTTGGTAAACAAGCTACTTACCACAGAACCACTCCAGCGCCTATGAAGTTTTCTCCATGTGTATGAAGCTCTCTCTATTAATTTTGTATATTGCGTTCTGTAAATGGTCGTACAATCACTTGTTAGTCAGCTTTCTTCGTAAGCAATCCTATAAAACAAGATTGAGTTGGAAAATTATTAGCGTTGTAGCTTAATTTAGTTTGATTCAATCTACCAGCATCTTATGACAACACTTCATCCAGAATAGTCGTCTATGTTTAAAACCTCAATATCGGTATCATGCTCTAACCCAGACCACCTTGCCCGCTTCAACTGTTGCTTCCAACGGCATTTATTGATAAACAGAACCGAAAGCTAAGGAGATTTTTCTGCCTGGTCCCTCTACCTACAAGAATTAGTATCCAAATTTACCTCAGATTACAACCTTAAAAATGAAAACGTATTTCGGTAATGCACGTTCGAGAAAGATGAAATTGTCGGGTTAGAAAGCCTTTGACGATAGATCTGTTCTATCGCGACTGATCTATCGAAACTTAAGAACAAAAACAGGTATTTAGATGAAGCAACAAAGAAGTCCCTACGCGGCTACTTGGCCTCCTAGAAACAGCAGTTAAATTTTTTCCAGCTCATATCCTAGAGTCTTGGATCATGTTGTCCAATATACAGCACTTAAAAAAAATACAACGAGCTTGTCAAAGATTTAGTTTCTTCATAACAGCTCGCCTGGGGTTAAAGAACCACAGCATCAAAAATACACTAGACATGAGAGAGAGAGAGAGAGAGAGAGAGAGAGAGAGAGAGGAGAGAGAGAGAGAGAGAGTAGACAACGTCTACAGACTGCCATACTGTACTCTACATAGTTTAGACTTGCATGTCAGAGTTGCAGTGTGGTTATCTTTTACGTAGGGGCGTAGTGCGTCTTTTTTGTAGCATTTGTCAATTAATTGAAGTATTTCAACTTGTATTCCATACTGTATTCCTATTCACAATTACAATAGGCTCCTCTGGGGCATTTTACCTTATACATGTTGTTGATGATTCGTAATCAGCAACATGGCCTAGAGTAGCGGACTCGCGGTCGAAGGATCACGGGTTCGAATCTCAGACCGGGTGATGCGTGTGTCTTTCCTCATGCATCTTGCAGTTCGCCTGCGACGGACCGGCGTCCCGTCCAGGCGGGGAACCTATACGCCAATGAAACCAACCGGGAAACCGGCCCTTATGAGCCAGGCATGGCTCGAGAAGGAACAAACAATCAGCAACATTATATTTCCTCTATTTCTGTATATACTCATCGCTTCTAACTATGGTAACTGAGTAGAATATAATTCACTGACGAAGTTCAATAAGACCAAAGCATGTTCGTTACTTTCACCAGTTGGCTTGAAGACTATAGCCACTCTCACACTGCGTTTTCTATGATTTTCGAAAATGCTTTGAATAAATGACATCAATCTTGAGGAAAGTAACTAGGCTACTGTTTTACAGTAACTTTTTAAACTTAGTTATATAACAGCTTTATGTTGAATTGTATAAATTAGAAGTATCTAGAAATGGGTGGATAAAAATATTGAGTTCAGGAGAGAGACAAATGAAAGCTGAAATGGGAGTATCTTCCCGAATACTACTGGGAAAAAAGAAAGAAAACGCTTTAACATGACATAAAAATAGGTCACTTCTATATTTATTGAAATCTCTGGAAACATTCCCGACGATCCTGAAATATCTGGAATCTTTAGAAACCTATAAATTCAACAGTTAACTTATCCCATTCCAACAGCAGGTAAGCTTCCACCCAGAGATTTTGGTTTCATAACAGACTCGAGTTGGACTCGTACCTTTTTATGTTTCCAGTAAGAGAACTAGTGTCACAGTACCATATTAACTCCATTATTTCTGAAACAGAGATTAGCGAAAAACAAAATATAAAAAAAAAAAAAATTGGAGAATGGACACTGGGAATGAATTTGTTGACATGGTCTCTAATCACATGAACAAGATAAGTTCTCTCGCCTATCTCCCCTAGAAACACTCAGGTTTCATGTCCACATAGATAAACAAAAATATAACGAGTGCTACTAATATAATTATTCAAGTAAATATTTGAAGTAGAATCCATCTGAGAAAATCAACAGGTGATGATTCAAGATACCTTCTTCAAGAAGCAATCCTCAAACATAAACCAGCAGCAGCAGCACACTCTCTTAATTGTATATATGCTGTGAGAGAGATACAGTAACATAATTTCTACGTGTTGAAATATAAACAATATGTTATAAAAAAATATGTGGGATTATACAGATATAAATAGATCTTTCCGAGAAGGAGCGAAATATGTATAAATAAGTTAATTCTCAAGAAGAATTAACGTAAAGCAATATGTGATAAGGTTATATCTTTGAATTATAGATAGAATCAATCCGAAGTTTGCAGATGCAGAAATATCACTCATATAACCTGGATCTAACCTGGATCTGTATATATATATATATATATATATATAAGCTGAAGTTGTCTGTGTATGGTAAGTTTGATAGCCTTCAACTAACACTTTCTCCTCCGAAACCCTGCGGCACAAGTTGACCAAAATTGAGAGTATGATAGAAGAAGGCTTGCTCTTCCTTCCATAGAAGAAAAAATTCAAATCATATTAACACCCAAAATTATTTACACAAAAGGGTGCTTTTTTTTCTATGAAAATCCCTATTTTTTACGAATTTTTGACTACTGTGTTGCCATTTTTCGGTGTATTTCAACCAGAAAAATGTTCACTTAAAAAGAATAACAAGCTACATAATACAAAACTTTTACTTTTCAAGAATTCCGATTCTAAAGGGTCGAAACAAACCCGAGCAACGCCGGGCGATACTGCTAGTATATATATATATATATATATGTAGGTCCCGGGTTGATTCGGGGTTAACCACAGTAAATAAGGTACTCAATACATAGCAGAGTAAAATTAATTTATTATATAGAAGGAGCTTCTACAGGACTAGAACTGTTTCATTCAAGAGAAATCTTCAGGAAGCTAGTTAACAAGAATTGTATTGGCATTTATACATTTAGGCAGGTTTAAAGGGGTGTTGGTGGGGGACTTTTTGGGGGGTAGGCATAGCGCAAAAAATCATACTTGGGGGAGTGGTCAAGGAGTCAGTGTTAAATTAGATAGGAGAATAAATAAAAAATAAAAAATAAAAAATAAAAAATAAAAAATAAAAAATAACAAATAAAAAATATAAAATATAAAAATAAAAATAAAAAATAAAAAATAAAAATAGAAATAGAAAATAAAAAAATTAAAAAAAATATATGTAAAAAAAAAAAAAATAAAAATAAAAAATAAAAATAAAAATAGAAATAGAAATAAAAAAATATAAAAAAATATATGTAAAAAAAAAAAAAATAAAATAAAAAATAAAAAAAAAAATATATATATATATATATATATATATATATATATATATATATATGTATAAAGGGGGGGAATAGAGTTTTAGGTAAATAAGGAGATTCTCACTTATACCTCTACACATACACACATATATATACACAATCACACATACATATACATATCTACACATACACATATATATGTATACATACACACACTCACTTGCATACACGTATACACACATGTATATATACACACACGACCACACATACATATACACACAGAAAAAAATATATATACACATACACACACATCTACTCACATACACGCATACACACACAATATATATATATATATATATGCTCATCCACACAATGAACACATGTGTATCTTACATGTACACATACAGCTCTATATACAAATATACTTCAATACCCCTTTTATAAATATATGCATACGGCAATAAATATATAAATCAGATAAATGAACATACAATTAGAGCCCTTTAGATACAAAATTATGCAGCGAGATAGACTAATAGAAATATACAAAAGACAATCCCAACAATTTGTATTTATTACTCCTAGAAATGCTTTATTTTTCATTTTCAATCCGATGACTTTGTGTAGATATGCATCTAGGTAATTTAGCAGAAAACAAAACATGTCTATGGATTGAGTGCAAGCAGGATCTGCTATGATTGCGCGCTAGTAGACATAAAGCTGTACAAACCACCGTGTGGAGGTGCAATGGCCCAGTGGTTAGGGCAGCGGACTCGCGGTCATAGGATCGCGGTTTCGATTCCCAGACCGGGCGTTGTGAGTGTTTATTGAGCGAAAACACCTAAAGCTCCACGAGGCTTCGGCAGGGGATGGTGGTGATCCCTGCTGTACTCTTTCACCACAACTTTCTCTCACTCTTACTTCCTGTTTCTGTTGTACCTGTATTTCAAGGGGCCGGCCTTGTCACTCTCTGTGTCACGCTGAATATCCCCGGGAACTACGTTAATGGTACACGTGACTGTGGAGTGCTCAGCCACTTACACGTTGATTTCACGAGCAGGCTGTTCCGTTGATTCGGATCAACCGGAACCCTCGTCGTCGTAGCCGACGGAGTGCTTCACACACGAACCACCGCATGTTTAGGCTTCCACCCATTCGAACACGTGTGTGTATGTAGTGTGTGTGTGTGTATGTATGTGTGTGTGTGTGTGTGTGTTATATTATATATGTGACCGCGTGTGTATCGTTAGCGATTTTTTCCCTCCGTCTTCCCTTCCTTGGACCTTTCCTTTTTCTATATTTCTGACGAAGAGCTCCGCTCGAAACGTTAAATCAGCAGGCACACCTACAGATACTCAGTAAATACACATTTAAAAATCTATACAAACATATACTCACACACTCATATATATATACACACGGACCTATATTCTCACACCTGTATATGTGTGTATGTGTGTATCTGTCTGTCTGACTCTCTCTCACACACACACATACACTCCCTCTCTTTCTCTCTCTCTCTCTCTCACACACACATACACTCCCTCTCTTTCTCTCTCTCTCTCTCTCACACACACTCCCTCTCTCTCTCTCTCTCTCTCTATATATATATATATATATATATATATATTTCTTTATTGCCCACAAGGGGCTAAACATAGAGGGGACAAACAAGGACAGACAAACGGATTAAGTCGATTACATCGACCCCAGTGCGTAACTGGTACTTAATTTATCGACCTCGAAAGGATGAAAGGCAAGGTCGACCTCGGCGGAATATATATAATAATCCTTTCTACTAGAGGTACAAGGCCTTAAATTTGTGGGGATGGGATAAGTCGATTACACCGACCCCAGTGTTTCACTGATACTTAATTTATCGACCCCGAAAGGTGGAAAGGCAAAGTCGACTTCAGCGGAATTTGAACTCGAACATGAAGACAGACGAAATACCGCTAAGCATTAGTCTCAAATAATAGTCTCAAACTTTGCCACAAGGGCAGCCATTTTGGGGAGGGGATGAGTCGATTACATCGACCTCAGTGTTTCATTTGTACTGAATTTATCGACCACCAAATGATGAAAGGTAATGTCGACCTCGGCAGATATAGAACTCAGACCGGAGCGACGGGCGAAATACCGCTAAGCTTTTCGTCCAACATGCAAACAATTTTGCCGGCTCGTCGCCTTAATATAATAATCATAACAATAATAAGAAAAAGAATCGGTTATTATATATATATATATATATCAGTGAATTTATTTCACTTCAAATTCTATGTTTTCAACAGCGATTTAGCACCGACTGCTAGCAAGGCCAAGCTGCTCCAGACTGATGAAGAGTAACTACCCTGAAACTAGTCTCTGAATTGCTGACTTTGTCGGGTGGAGGTATTTATCTCCCCTGTTTGAAAACTTAGGACAGAGAACACTTGTGTTACGTAGCCAACTAGAAACGGTGTTTCTTGGGGTTAAATAGCAGTAGCATTCTTCCCTTTCCTGGGACTTCCATATTAGGTTGGCGACAAACCATCACTTTATCGTGCTGCTACTGCATCACTCACTCTGAGTGATTTAGAAATGCAATGTTTCTAATTATATATATATTATATATATATATAATATATATATATATATAATAAAGTTAATCCAAACATGAAAACACAAAGAGAAAACATAATAACGCGAGGACGTGATGTGTGTGTGTATGTGTATATATACGTATATGTACATATGCATATATATACATATACATATATATATACATATACATATTTATACACACACATATATACATATATATATAAGCATATATATATACATATATATAGACAGATATGTATATATATGTATATATCTATATATATATATATGCATATATATATACATATATATAGACAGATATGTATATATATGTGTATATATATACATATATATATATACATATATATATATGCATATATGTATAAACACACACACACACGCGCACACACACACACACACACACACACACACACACACATATATATATATATATATATGTGTGTGTGTGTGTGTGTGTGTGTGTGTGTGTGTGTGTGTGTATGTATATAGATAGATAGATAGATAATGATTCAATCAAATACGATTACTACAGCTTTTATCTTCTACTACTAACTATAGACAGAACCATTATATTATCTGCAGCCAAATGATGTACGTTGCGTGCATCGTAAACATAAATGTATTGGTGAAAATATATTCTCCTCTGTTGCATGTAATAACACTTGTATCATTGTTCTGTCTGTGCACTCTTTCACACCTGAAGCATTTGGGTTTATTCGAATGTTGCTGTTTTTGTTTAACCCCGGGAAAGCCATGATAGACCGGACTTGTTATCAAAGTCGTTATAACATAACCAGTCTTTTTTTTATATCTAGGTCTATATTTTGTTCAAATTATCAAATTATTATAAAGAAATCTGAGCTGTTATTTGAAGGAATTTTGCTAGTATTTCTAGCAGCACCAATCTCAATATAGAAGCCGGTACTGGCTTGGATGCATATACATGTGTGCGTGTATATTGTGTGAAAGAATAAGTGATTATACGTTGATTGTTTTATGATATGCTTGTAAGTATATGTGTCTGTGTGCACGTGCATGTGTGTGTATGTTTGTTTCTGTTTTTGGCTTCATGGAACTGTTAAACCATAAACTCATTAGTGAAGCTGTAGAATTGGTCTGAGTTGGTTAATGATGATAGCATCTCAGTTCGATTTCTCCGGAATCATTATATCTGATTTCAGACAGGAGTACAAACACCTTTCATCTATTACCGATGTGACATTTGAAAGCAGCATCTTTTATCTTACAAACTAGAAGCCGCGATAATCTGTATCTGGGCTGCAGTTTAGCCAGACTAGTCTCTATGTGATGTTACTGAATTTATCTTCGATCGAATCTAGTTTTCCATTTAACCCTTCACACTGTAGTGAATAATAATAATGATATTACTACGCAGAGGTGAGAAGATAACGACTGCTTGAGCATTTCGAATTAAAACTGGTCGTTTTATGTCCTCTCTTTCGAATCATGCGCAGTACAGAGACCGATCTATTTAGGAATAAATGTTTTTGTTGTTACTTAACCACACCTTCGCTCTGATCGACCAAACTTATGATAAAAAAAAATAGAAACGTTATAGCCAGGACGTTCTTATCATTTATTCAGACATAGTTTTATTAGAACTGAACTGTCTATATATAGGCTGCTCTTTTTAAGATAGTAATGTATATGAGGTGAAGGAGGTTTGGTTAATATTTCAAGTAGTTGGAACAGTCAGTGCGTTAGATTTTTACATAGTTATGCAGCTTAAACCAATTTTCGAGGAAAGGAAGTCTGTAGTTGTTACATTCATGTCTTCCACAAAATTAGATATTTGACGAATTTCTAGAAATCGAAATCTCGTCACGAATTTTGTTTGAACTTCATAGATATGAAGGCTGCCTTATATTAGTTCCTTTCTTTCAGTCTGGCCCGAATAGCTGCAATAAAACGAATTCCATTAAAAGTGCCCAAGGGTCAGGAGTTACGGTTTAAGTTTAACACTCAAAACCAGAAAATGTCTTTTCGATCTGTTTCCATACAGTTACTGTCTATCAAATTTTACTGAGAATAAGCTTCGGTCGGCTCGAGGTTATAGTAGAATATACTCACCCAATATACCACGCATGGGATATTGAAAATCATGTAACTGAAAATCGTGTTTTTGCGAAATGAATTCATGAGCCATCCAACCGTATCTGCTTCCATATAAATGCAATATTCAGAAGAACATCGTTAAGAATATCTTATTCTTATCTGATCTATTAATTTTGTATCGCTTCCAGAACTTTCACATTTATCGAGATCAACCTCTTGACAAAAAGTCACCAGAAAAATCTCGTTAACTTGAAGGTATACATGAGATCGAACCAATAAAAAAAATCAATTCATATTCAATCTTTTATTCAGCCTAAATTGCGATAGGCTGATGTCTAGGGTAAAAGAATGCCGTAGATATGCAGCCACTCGACATGCTAGCAATAGCCAAACTTCTTTTAAATCCTATCCTACTATCTCAATAAGCTAGTGAAGACATACTGGATTTTGTCATTCCTGAAAGCAAGAGGGGAAAATATGGTAGTTACAGTTAGAAGTTATTTGATTAGGGATTCACTCGATTACGAATAACCTAAAACGAGGAAGTAACACAGAAGTAACAACAACAACAAGAACAAGCGTAAAGAGAAACTATCTATCTATCCGCTCAGTCGAAGTCGATTCTCGGTTATTCGATGGATCAATATTTTCCAGCCAGTTCTATCCTGGGTCGCTTCTTTCAGCGAGAAACAATTCCATATAAAGAGAAACAGTTCCATATAATTGTAGTTCTGGGGAGCGAGAGTAGAAACTACGGATATTGAGAAAGCAGAAGCAAGTGCATCTAGTGGTTGAAATCTTGTTAGTTCTGAGCGGAAGGAGCCATTTTAGGAGAGAATGGAGGAGAGAACATTTAGCCTAGTATGTCTGTGAAGGAAAAATTTTTCAGGAGTAGAGAAGACGTTGGGGAAAATAGAGTAAGTTAGTAAATGAACTATACTAAAATTAGGAGAGACAGAGAAGGTACTCTGTCTAAATTAACGTAGTCTTTAGAATATGTGCATATGTAGTAGTAGTAGTAGTAGTAGTAATAGTAGTAGTAGTAGTAGTAGTAGTAGTAGTAGTAGCATTAGCAGCAGCAGCAGCAGCAGCAGCAGTAGTAGTAGTAGTAGTAGTACCATCCACGGTGTGGTAATATACTGATATAGATCGTACTTGTACGTTGTAATGGGCCAAGAGCTGATTAGGTCTAAAGTGTTTTCAGGCACCGAAGGAGTTTAGCCGTTGGCAGTTTTGCAATTTTGACTATGATTTAGAATAGTGTTCGACATGAGAGTGAATTTAAGATTGTGAGGTGTAGTATTTGTGCTTGAGGCATGCAGCGGTATGCTGTTCCCGAGTAAAGAGAATGTGTATGAATGTCAGATAGAATATAAGAATGTTTCTTTGATGCGTTAATGCATATGTGGTCGCCAAATGTAATTAACGAGGCCGTTAGTATTGCTAGGAACTGATAAACTTGCTAAAGAGTGATGTAGTGGTTTCGTAGAGAGTAGTATAGTTGCATAGCGGTGAATGATGTAATTGTTTGGTGCTCAGTAGCATAGTCGTTTGGTAGTGAGTAATATAACTGTCCAAGAGACATATCTTGACGGATAGTTAATTTATCACTTTATCAATGAACGAAAGAATTAGTCCAACGGACAGGATAGGGTTTGAACTCAGAATTTAGTGAGACGAAATTATATGCATCTCGAGGATTGAATCACCCCAGAGGGCACTCACTAAACGAATTGAAGGCATGGCTGCTCTCGATTATTGGGATCGCCTTAAAGCCTTGAAACTCTACTCTCTCCAGCGTCGCCGTGAGCGGTACATCATTTGTACGATGTGGAGAATATACTGCCAACTTTGCCCAAACGACCTGAACATTAGCTTCAAGGTTCATCCAAGACTGGGATCACGGGCCATACGTCCCCTGTCCAATTCAAGATCACAGCATACTTGTAACTGCAACATAATTTCTTTTCCTCAACAGGCCTTGCCCTATTTAACATTGTCCCGAAAGAGATCAAAGAGGAAAAGGATCCCATCAACTTTAAACGGAGTCTGGATAGATTCCTTCAACGAATACCAGATAAGCCACCCATAATTGGATACAACTCAACCAAAAAAAAACTCACTACTTGAATGGACCATAAACAAAACTTGACTTAAACAGGATTTAGATAATCCTATCAGGTGGTGCTATTAAGTTAGACATGGCCTGGACCAATCTTTGGTCGAAACATATCTAAGTTTATCTAAGTTTATATATATATATATATATATATTCTTGGTATACATTAAAAATTTGACTCTGTGGGAATGAAAGAGGAGAGATATAAAGAAATATCTTTAGCATAGATAAAAAGTTCAAAATTTGAAGAGGTATACAATTGATTTTATCGATCCCAGTACTTTATTGATACTTAATTTTATCGACTGCGGAAGGATGCAAGACAAGATTAGCCTCGGTGGGATTTGACCTTTGAACATAAAGGACCGTAACTGAACATCGCAAGGCATTTTGTCTGAGACACACGTGATTTTGCCTATCCCACCTCACACTCGAAATGAAGAAATATCAAAAAGAAAAACCAGAAAGTTATGAAAAGCAGAGATAAGAAAAGAAGAAAAAGGAGAATATAAAATAAGAAAACAATAGAGTGAAGGGTGGGTGTTTAAAGAAGATAGTCGTATTTTACTTAAAAGAAAATTTTAAATCTTGTTTACGATGGTTTTATTATCATTTTCTCTTTCAGTCTTTCTTTGTTTGGCGTAAAAGAAGAATTTTCTTTTCCCTTTCTGCGTCTCCAGGGAACACCAGCGACCAGTGGATTATGTTTACCTTTGAACAGAAATATCTGTACGTTTTATGACTTTATACTTTTACTGGGAATCGATTTCAGTAAAAATAGAAGAAAATATTCCCAATGAAACTTTACGTTAGGTTCTTAGCAGCATCAAAACCCTCCCTTCCAAACTTGCCATCCCCCACTGAAAGTTATTTCACAGCAGTTTAATTATCATCTAAGTTTTACTGCTCTTTTATTTAATGCATTCTGCAAACACATTAAAATATTTTCAATAAATTGAAACTTAGTGATTACACCCAACTATCTAAATTAAGTAAATTCGTTTTTTTTCCTTTATCCTTCAAAATTACTTTTTCTTTTATCATTAAAAAAAAAACTAACTATAAATACACCAACCTATTCGAAATTATTTTTAGAAATATTTTATTGAGAATCCTCCTTACATGTTGATTAAGCTTTTCGTAAAAATCCTTGTTCAATGCTAGCTAATGAATACGAATATAAAGTAGAATATTAACTGCATTAAATAATATTTGCAATATTTACAATAACATAATATAACTAAGGTTATTATTTGAGATATAATGACACGCTTGGTTGACTCGCTTATTTTCACAGGTAAGAGTGCATTTTCTCTAATTCAATAAAGACAATGTGAAGAATGGTGGCTGTTCCTCTTTATTGGAGTCTTCCTATTTTGTTAATTGTGTACTGTTTGAATGAAACCGTTGTACCCTGTTGTATGAAATAACATTTCAGAAACACGAAATTCGTTCCGCCATTACGTGGTTCCTGGTTCTACAGTAACCGCAAATCAACAAATGTCTTGATGGATAAAAACGTGGAAGACCATTATGTATCTGTGTGTACACATGTGCGTATGGGTTTATTTTGTAAACCGTTGAGTCGATTTGTACTCTCTTATGTGTGGAGGCGCAATGGCCCAGTGGTTAGGGCAGCGGACTCGCGGTCATAGGATCGCGGTTTCGATTCCCAGACCGGGCGTTGTGAGTGTTTATTGAGCGAAAACACCTAAAGATCCACGAGGCTCCGGCAGGGATGGTGGTGATCCCTGCTGTACTCTTTCACCACAACTTTCTCTCACTCTTACTTCCTGTTTCTGTTGTACCTGTATTTCAAAGGGCCGGCCTTGTCACTCTCTGTGTCACGCTGAATATCCCCGAGAACTACGTTAATGGTACACATGTCTGTGGAGTGCTCAGCCACTTGCACGTTGATTTCACGAGCAGGCTGTTCCGTTGATTCGGATCAACCGGAACCCTCATCGTCGTAACCGACGGAGTGCTTCCACTCTCTTATGTCAAAAGGTAACATAACCAATCGATAAATAAATTGATAAAATATCTAACAGGTTGAAGTAAATCCTGGAGTTGATATGTCCAACTAAACGCCCACCATGACGGAGTCCCAGTATGTCCGTATTCCAATCAAAAGAAATTAATTAATTATAAATGAGTTATAGAATGGCCAATTGTTTTCAAACACACGCTGCCAAATACTTGACAAATATCCTTAATTCTGGAAATGTACAATTCCTCTAACTGTAAACAAGATTTGTTTGAAGATGGGATCCACATAGCATGTTTAACTTCAGGTCAGCTCTAATCAAAAAGACCTATGCTCAAATGGCATTCCAGGCGTGACCTTCTCATCTAATAGTCATTTTATTAAGTCGTTATTAAAATGTTGAAAGAAGTTTGGTTACTATTTCTAACAACTCAGACTGTCATGTACAAGCTCTGTCATTGCCTCAGTTTATTGTTGTTTCGCCTCAGGTCAACTATGATTGATTAGTTTATCAAAGGCGGCGAGCTGGCAGAACCGTTAGCACGCCGGGCGAAATACATAGCGGTATTTCGTCTGCCGTTACGTTCTGAGTTCAAATTCCGCCGAGGTCGACTTTGCCTTTCATCCTTTCAGGGTCGATAAATTAAGTACCAGTTACGCACTGGTGTCGATGTAATCGACTTAATCCGATTGTCTGTCCTTGTTTGTCAAAGAAATAAGAACTGTTAGCATGCCGGGCGAAATGCTTTAGCGGTATTTCGTCTGCTGTTACGCTCTGAGTTCAAATTCCGCCGAGGTCGACTTTACCTTGTTTGTCCTCTGTGTGTTTAGCTCCTTGTGGGTAGTAAAGAAATAGGTATTTCGTCTGCCGCTACGTTCTGAGTTCAAATTCCGCCGACGTCGACTTTGCCTTTCAACCTTTCGGGGTCGATAAATTAAGTACCAGTTACGCACTGGTGTCAATGTAATCAACTTAATCCGTTTGTCTGTCCTTGTTTGTCCCCTCTGTGTTTAGCCCCTTGTGGGTAGTAAAGAAACAAATTGCTTAGTTTATCATGTGTGTGCGCGTGTGTCTGGTATCATAGTGGTTGGGTGAGTCGACGTTTTCTTATGGTCAAAAACTGCAACAGCGAAAGACAACTGAGAATATAACTCTTCGTTGATGAAAGAAAGAATAAAGGCAAGAAAAGCAAAAATGGAAATACGTGAACAAAAATGTATAATCTTCATTTCTATATTTTTAGGGCTTCATTTCTAATCTCAACTTACTTTGTATTTTTATTTCACGCTTTCGCAAGACAATACAAGCTCGCTATATACATTGAAATGCAAATATTCTCTTGTAAATTCCCACTGTAGAAAACGTTTTCTTCCTGTATTCTTTGCTGTAACAAATCTCATTGCATCAATTGATACAGTTTCTACCGCGATGGTGTTTGCCCATTCCTCTGTGACTTTATAAAGTATATTACATGTTTATTGTGAGTGAACACATTAGCAAATACCAACCAAATATCTTCTGTCCTTGACATGGAAATTCGAGCAGTCATATAATGGATTACAGCTATTTTCTCGGTTAAACAGAGAGAATCCTTAATGTTTTGCTCAGCTGCCGATAAATAAATTCACTTATTGATTACTTCCACTTATGTTTACATTTACCAAATAGCGTTAAGTTTATATTTCTGTACTTATTTTGCTCTTATTGGTGGGATTTTTGTTTCTCTATAAGTTCCTTACAGCAGCTGATATTGTTCCTAAAAATATTATTTCAAAATCTTCTGTTTAGCTATAATCACGCATATCGATATTTTCCCAAGCGCTTTTAAACTGTTTTTCCATTAGATATTTCGAGCTGGGATATTTTTGATGGTGTTTTAAAACCTCTTTTTTTTTCCATTTTTCTCTTCGTTTTCCTTTACCTTTTCTTTCACTTTAGTTTCGAATATTTACAAAGCGCTTTCGATTGAAACTTTATATAGCAGAAAATAAAAATAAAAACTCTAGCAGGTAAAAAGATTTTTTAAAAAAACCCATAAAGGTGAAAACTGATAAAAATGCAAAATAAAGCAACTTAAGAATCTATCTTTTTAAACAATTTATGGAACATGCTTCACAATTCACATGCTCCAGTTGGAGTTTCATCCAACCGTAATAGCACTGGATACATTTATGCACATCTAATATGGGTTTAGCTGTGCGAGCTGTTTAACAACTATCATTGTTTACACGCTGTCGCATCTATCGGGGAATTCTAACCAGCTTTATTTGAGACTCCTTTCTTTATAGAAATATAATATTGCACCATGTTTCGTTATTCGTTTTATCATAACAAAATACGAACACGGTTGGTTGAGTCAATAAAGTACTAGACAACCACTCCAGAGGTGGGCTTTTCCATATCCCATCATCATTTCTGCGCTGTACACATATTAAATACACAAAATTCTCAAAGGTCAAGGCCACCTTGCTCTACGTAGGTACAAGCGGATTTATTTGCTTTCACATTATATCGTAAATAATGGACAATACTGTCGTTAGTGCAGTTTTCCAAATGGGCTATCAACTGCTTCACTGCATTTATGATGGTGAGAGCGACAAGGGTGTTAATGTAATTAATTGCAGAAAAAATATTGCAAGGGACCTTGTTCGTAAAGCACAATTATTCTTTTGGATCTTTTCGGTTTGAACGGCAGTTTTTTTCTAGCCGTGTCATATGAAATTGTCACCCATGATTATGACCCTAGTATCGATCTATTGCATTTCAATCTATTTTAGGGTTAGGGTTAGTTAGGGTTAGGGTTAGTGTGGGGGGAAGGGTATCTTTTTTCTCTTCAGAAATGTAAATAAACCCAATCTGTTTCTTAAACGAGGGACATATTCATACGGCACAGAATGTTTTCACCTCAATAGACGTCATTGATTGATTGAAATTGCAGAAATTGAAGAAAAAAAAAACAAAAAATATCTTACAAACTATAATATTTTCTCAATAAAGCCAAAAGAAAAAGATGTTTTATAAACACATTCTACCAGTATACGAAGTTTAAAAGTGTTTAGTTACATGGAAATTATTTTAAAAAACTGCCGTTCAAACCGAAAAGGTCCATTCATTTTACATCTCATCGTTGTTATTCACCCTACGCCAAAATACATCAAGAATAATTTAAGGTGGTAAATAAGGCTTACATAAAGCAACGAAATGGCGTCATTATCATAATTGGCATTAGTGTCGTCGTCACCGTCATCATGATAACAGACGCGCCAATTATCTGGCGACATGATTAATATCGGTTTCAATATCGGCTCCCCCACCTCCCAACAATTTCGGAGAAGGTGGGTTAGTCGATTATATTGCTCCCAGTGCTCAACCATTATCCAGAATGGGATAACGGTCCTGACAGAATATCAACGTCTGCGTAATCATTTTCTCCGACCCGTCCTTGATCACGATTTTGGAAGGACACTCAGACTTTATCCTCCAGCCTGTCTATTTCCGGAAAAAGACTATACTTGTCCTATAGAAATTGTGACCATTTGCCAACTTTGGAGATCGATATTATTCATTGCACACTCACACACATACTTATACATATGTGGAAGGATGGTGTTACTCTGCTTATATAGTCTCTCTCTCCCCCCTCTCTCTCACTCTCTCTCTGTCTCTCTCTGTCTCTCTCTGAATCTCTCTCTCTCTGTGGTAGAGCTAAAAATGGCTGACACGACAACATCGGCCAAAATATTCTTTGTTCAGTTGTACGTATAACTTTACATTCTGAATTTAAACCCCATCGATATTACCATACTCTGTCCTTCATCCGGGTTTGAATCGAACCTACCTCCCACTCTCGCACCAAAATTTTTTAAAATCACATATTTTTTCTCTGTTTCCCTATCACTCTAATCTTAGTCATTAGACGGTTGCCATGCTGAGACCACACTTTTACTGTCCTTTGTATGACCCCCCATACAATATTTAACAAATATATATTTATCAACTTTGGATAAATAAAGTGCAAGAAATCTCAAGACAGAGAACATTATCAAAAAGCATAAAGTATTTTGCCGGTCGCTTCACCTATTCTATATGTACGTGTGAATATTTATATATGTGTATGTATGTATGAACTGTTTGTATATAGACGTGAAGAGTCGATCCTCACCTTAAAAAAAAAAGACCCCCTTCGGTCAGACACTGACCATGGGTTTGCACCTAGAGAGTTACCCTCTGAGGCACAAGTCTGGGCAAGGTTGTTTTATGGAAGACCAGCAGTCGCCCATGCATACCGGCCTCCCCTCTTTACGTCACCGATGTTGTCCAAGGGAAAGGCAAGGGCCGATACAGCTTGGCACCTGTGACGTCGCAACTCATTTCTACAGCTGAGTGAACTGGAGCAACGTGAAATAAAGTGTCTTGCTCAAGAACACAACACGCAGCCCGGTCCGGGATTCGAGCTCACAACCTCACGATCGTAAGCTCGACGCTCTAACCACTGAGCCACGCGCCTTCACTGAGCCACGCGCCTTCACTGAGCCACGCGCCTTCACTGAGCCACGCGCCATACTGCTGAAATAAAACTGATAGGGCATATTATTTCATATGTTATAAATAATATTTCGGCAACGGTCCTCTGGTAAAGTGTTAATAACAAGATTGTAGTATTATTCAATGAAGCTTTTTTCTGTTATCGCTTCTGTAATCTACCCCCACCCTCACACATTCCACTCCCACATACCCAGCCCCACTCCCACATACCCCAAATACTAAAAAGACCCTACCACCCTCACCTACAAACTAGCATCCCCCACTCACGCACCCCCACACCCCAACACCACACGACCCCAACACCACACGACCCCACGCACCACTACACCACATCTTGCCACAACGCACCACACACTACCACATCACACCACACACCACAACACCACAACACAACATACAGCCCTTAACACGACTATTCAATATGTCATTGGCGACGGGTGTTATACCTGCAGACTGGAGAACAGCGATAATCTTCCCAATTTTCAAGAAAGGGAGCCGCGAAGACCCGCTTAACTACCGACCGGTTTCCCTTACATCAATAATCAGCAAGATGTTCGAAACCATCCTTAAAAAAAGTATGATGCTCCACCTCCTAAACACAGCCTCTATCTCTGATTCCCACACGGCTTCGTGCCGAAGAGATCATGCTTGACCAACTTACTAGTAATGGAAGAATTGGTGACGCGCATCCTCGGTGATAGTGATGCTGTTGACATCGTTTTATTGGACTTTGCCAAAGCTTTTGACTCGGTAAACCACCGCCTATTACTTGTCAAGCTTCAAGCATATAGTTTCCATCCGGATATTATACGATGGGTTGGTGCCTTCCTCTCAGATCGCTCCTTCCAAGTCCAAGTTAATGGTTCGCGGTCCGACGTCTCCAGTGCGAGCAGTGGCGTGCCTCAAGGTTCAGTGCTTGGGCCCTTGTTGTTCTTAGTCTTCATAAATGACTTGCCCGACGACCTCACGCAACACACCCTTCTATTTGCCGACGATATCAAACTGGTCGCTCCTCGCGGTAATATAGAGGATCTTCGTCGATGCCTCCACCAAATTTGGAAGTGGTCTAACGATTGGGACCTGTGTCTGAACGTGTCGAAGTGCTGTCATCTGCCTGTCGGCTCTACTCCTGCAACTCAACTTGATTTCGAGCCGGGTCGTCTGCTGCTGGAGAGGACCGATCAGGTAAAGGACCTGGGTATCTTGGTGGATTCCTCCTTTTCGCCTTCGGCCCAGTGCTTCCATGCTGCCAACAAAGCACGCGGAATTCTGTTCTTGATTCGACGGTCATTCGGATGCTCACAGCAGCCATATTCCTACCACTCTATGTCACGCTGGTGAGACCCATATTGGAGTATGGGATTCAAGCCTCTTCTCCTTATCTCCTCAAAGACATACAGCATCTCGAAAGAGTCCAGAAGCTGGCTACCCGCATGGTTCATGGTCTCAAAAATTTGTCCTACGAAGAAAGGCTGAGGACGCTCGACCTTTATTCTCTTGAAAAACGCCGCCGCCGTGGGATCTCATTCTCGCCCACAACATTATAAGCGGAAAGTGTAACCTCTCGAAAGAGCTGTTCTTCACTCCTTCACCAGAGCGTCGGCTGCGGGGTCATTCCGAAAAGCTCTACCTGCGACGATTTCATCTCAATCGAAGGAGAGGAGCTTTCTCCGTCCGGGTTTCGGATCCGTGGAACAAGCTGCCAGACGAGATGGTGAAGATGCCGACGACCGCTTTGTTCAAAGCCTCCCTGGACCTCAAGTGGCCTGAACTCTTTACATGAACACCACCCTGTACTTAACTCCATGTCCCCCTACATGGCCTTGCTATTTGCTTTTGAGCCAAATTAACTAACTAACTAACTAACACACATCACCACACCACCACACCACATCGCACCACCCTGCACACACTAGCATTGACCGCTTTCTCAGCACCCACACCACCACACCACCCTGCGCAAACTAGCACTGACCACTTCCCAGCAACCACACACCAAAACATGCACACACCCACACGTCAAGGTCACCAGCCTCTAACCACATGCACACACGCTCTCACCTACACAC
>NC_042998.1:193112703-193132703 GCF_006345805.1 Octopus sinensis | reverse complement strand
TGTGTGTGTATGCATACACATGTATGTGAATATATATTATATATATGTATGTGCGTATATATATTTATATGTGTATACATATACACACCACATATGTACACATATGTATGTATATATACACACACACACACATATATATATACATATATATATATACACTTATATATGTATATATATATATATATATATATATATATATATATATATATATAATATATATTATATATATATATGTAGGTCCCGGGTTGAGTCGGGGTTAACCACATATAAAATATATATATATAATTTTTTTACAATCCAGTCCACCGTCCTTTCACACAGAATTCTGTCTGTCTTTAAACCATAGCTTTGATGAAACTTATATAAGTGGATTGAATTGTTTATAAATCAAAAATGTACATAAGTCGAAACAAAACATACTGTTCGTTCTTTTGGTCTGTAATGAGTTTTTAATGTTATTTTATATCATATTATATTATATTCAGAGTATATTATGCTATAATACAATAATTATTGGATTGGCAATTGAATCACTCTATTTAACTTATTGTTTTATATAATATATATATATATATATAATATATAATATTATATTCATATGTATATATATTCATATGTATATATATTCATATGTATATATATATATATATATTCATATGTATGTGTATATATATATATATACACACATTAATATACATGGCCTATTTCTCGTGACTTTTATTTCCAGAGTAAGAGGCTAGGCCGGCCTAATTAAACTATTGTACTCTACATTGCTATTGAGCACTTCTCATAATAGAAGTAACAATGGACACACACACACACACGTTTAAAAAAGTGTTAGGTATGATTTGAAGGATATTTGCTTGTTATGTCGCGCAGCTCAAGCTACCATGTAGGCGCTCGTTAGCTCATGATCCAATTAGTTTATCCTGTTGGTGTTCATTATACGACCATGATGTAAATTCTCCCGAAGAAGATATTAAGTGCTAAGCGAGAAAATATACCATTGTAACTCGTAAAGTATTTTCTTAAAGAGATAATTAATTAAAATGTATGATAGATTTTCGATAATATACGTATCAGTATCTGATAAATATATTTTATACTCTTGAAAGATAGAAGTGCTAATATATCAAGAGTGATATATACGATAGTAGCAACTGTCATGACTTCTCACAAAATGTGTGTTCGTATGTGCGTCTGTATGTCTGTGATATATGTATGTATGTATGTATGTATGTACATACACACTCACACATATATATATATATTACTTATATATTTCTTATATGAACCCTCACAGATACACTGAGTGCTTGTGTGTAAGTGAGCGTGAAATCTCTTTCGTATTCCTATATAGTGTGGTGCTGAAAAAATATCAGAGTTAGTCTGCGAGAAATTTATATGTTCACGTGTTCACTTGCATTTTACGACCAAAAGGAATTCTTCTTCTTTTTTTTCTTCTTATTCTTGTTCTTGTTCTTGTTTTTGTTCTTGTTCTTCTTCTTCTGCTTCTTCTTCTTCTCCTCCTCCTCCTTCCTCTTCTTTTTCTTCTTATTCTTCTTTTTTCCCCTCCTCCCCCTCCTCCTCCTTCCTTCCTCTCCTTTTTCTTTTTTCTCCTCCCCTTCCTCCCCTTCCTCCTCCTCTTCCTCTTCTTCCTTCTTTTTCTCCTCTTCCTCCTCCCTCTCCTTCTTCTTCCTCCTCCTCCTCCTCCTCCCTCTTCTTCCTCCTCCTCCTCCTCCTTCTCCTTCTTCTTCTCCTTCTTCCTCTTCTTCCTTCTGCTTCTTCTTCTTCTTTCTGCTGCTTCTTCTCTTCTTCTTCTCCTTCTTCTTCTTCTTCCTTCTGCTTCTTCTCTCTTCTTCTTCTTCTTCTTCTTCTTCTTCTTCTCTTCCTCCTCCTTCTTTGCTGCTGCTGCTGCTACCACTACAAACAAATGTATCTAGATGACTTGACATGGTAACACAAACAGTTCGCCTTTGAAGGAATTATAAAATCTAGCAAACTGCATATTGAATAAAATAAATGCTCGCTGGAAACATATTTTTTTTTTTAACTGCATCTATTAAAACGAACCGTTGCATATTGTTCGGTAAACATCAAAAGATAAATACTATTCTGTTTCTCAAAATTCATATTACAATTCATAATTATTTTGCATACAAAGATAATTACTGCAAATAGCCATATTACTGTGCTAGTTGCACTGAAATAAAATTATATCTCTAAATCAGGTAAACGCTAGAGATAGATGATGGAATATTGTTAATGACGAGACAAATTATCGGTTTGGTTCCAACTACCGTACCGACTTAACATCATTCATGCGAGAAACGCATGCTTGTTGTCAAATCTAATATTTTTTTTTAAACATCATTCGTATATCATAGGCGCAGGAGTGGCTGTGTGGTATGTAGCTTGTCTACCAACCACATGGTTCCGGGTTCAGTCCCACTGCGTGGCACCTTGGGCAAGTGTCTTCTGCTATAGCCCCGGGCCGACCAATGCCTTGTGAGTGGATTTGGTAGACGGAAACTGAAAGAAGCCCGTCGTATATATGTATGTATGTATATATATATATATATAAATATATATATATAAATATATATATATATGCGTGTGTGTGTGTTTGTGTGTCTGTTTGTCCCCTAGCATTGCTTGACAACCGATGCTGGTGTGTTTATGTCCCCGTTACTTAGCGGTTCGGCAAAAGAGACCGATAGAATAAGTACTGGGCTTACAAAAGAATAAGTCCCGGGGTTGAGTTGCTCGATTAAAGGTGGTGCTGCAGCATGGCCGCAGTCAAATGACTGAAACAAGTAAAAGAGTAAAATATCAGGTTATTTGGGTTTCGAATTAAACACGCGAACGCACACACATTCACACACATGTATTTAGATAGGTAGATAGACAGGTACGTTAATAGATATGTTATTTCTTGCTTGTTACAGTCATTGGACTGCAGCCTTGCAGGGGCGTTCACGACTGGATAAGTTCAGTCACAAGTCGGATCTTTTCGGTTTGAACGGCAGTTTTTAACATAATTTCTAGGTAACTAAAAAATTGTAAACTTCGTATACTGGTAGAATGTGTTTATAAAACATCTTTTTCTCTTGGCTTTATTGAGAAAATTCTATAGTTTGTAAGATATTTGTTGTTTTTTTCTTCTTCAATTTCTGCAATTTCAACCAATCAATGACGTCTATTGAGGTAAACAACATTCTGTGCCGTATGAATATGTCCCTCGTTTAAGAAACAGATTGGGTTTATTTACATTTGTAAGAAAAAAAGATACCCTTCCTCCCACCCTAACCTTAACCCTAACTAACCCTAGCCCTAAAACAGATTGAAATGCAATAGATCGATACTAGGGTCATAATTATGAGTGACAATTTTATATGACACCGCTAGAAAAAACTGCCGTTCAAACCGAAAAGATCCCACAAGTCTGCTCAATCAGAGCTAACCTAGAATATGTTATAACAGGCGGACAATAATTTATGTAGAATGATAGGATAAAGCTTGCTTTTACTGACAATTTTCAATCTGCTTTGCCTTCAATAAAATATATGAAACTGTAGTGAAAACACTATCTGATAATCAAAGAAAGAGATTTCAAACAGCGAAATATAGTTACACTAGACTGGATTGCTTCGATACATTCTCGCCGACTATCGAATCTATTTTAAAGCAACTATCTTATTAGGCCGAACGACATCTAATCCACGGGGAGTGCAGATATTTGTACAAGAGGATCGAGTGGATATGTTTCCATAGAGATTGAAAACAAGTTGATGTCAGTAGTACTGTGTAGTGAAATATCGATATTATTTTAGGTGGAATAATAAAATTATGGCATGACTAAGCGATTCCGTAGTTCCTTCTGTCATAAATGTATCCCAAAGGAAAACTACTTTCATCAAACAGAGTTTGAGGAGAAGACTTTCTTGACAGTTTTACGGTCAAACATTTCTAATATTTCGATAAAAGAAGACTTATAAATGGTTTATGGGTTGCATTTTATGGTAGCCTGAAACATATATTCTAAATATATTCACAGTAAAGCTTTCCACAAAAACTATATACGTTGAGTAGTAAGAAAAGATAAACGAGCTATGGAAATGACGTATATGAAGCAACGTCAGTAAATGGATATACACAGTTATTAATTTTCCTCCGGTTGGTGGAATAGCCATTTGTGTTTAAATGGGATCTTGGCGAAGATGATGTGAGAAACGTAAGTGTGAATATTACTTCTGAAGCCAGCAAATCACATATTCAGGACATATTGAAATAAATCATGTAAAAGTTATTTTGGTTAAAGAAATGAGCAGGAAATAAGGTTTAAAGGTTTAATCAGTAGGTTTGCTTTAGCGTTTACTAATGTTACATCAAAACTAAATCAGAAACGCTTAAGCAAAATGAGAATTATTGAATAATGTAGAAGAACCAATAATTGGATAGTATTCACGAGAAGATATAACTAAGAAACTGAAGTTAATTTTGATTTTTTTTTTCATTTTCTATATTTTATGATACATTTTCGATATTCTATATTTATGTTAGGAGGAAAAACATTGTCCATGCGGATTAGGATTATTATCTTCGTTAATGTTGTAGTTGAAAGATGCTTTTTGAGAATTTGATGCTGAAATTCAAAATATTTCAGTGAGAGATTTCAACTGTAAATATATAAACTTATAGACAATGATTATATCAGTGTAGTAGCTATTTTCTATTTCTTTATTGCCCACAAGGGGCTAAACACAGAGAGGACAAACTAGGACAGACAAACGGATTAAGTAGATAATATCGACCCCAGTGTGTAACTGGTACTTAATTTATCGACCCCGAAAAGATGAAAGGCAAAATCGACCTCGGCGGAATTTGAACTCAGAACGTAACGGCAGACGAAATACGGCTATGCATTTCGCCCGGCGTGCTAACGTTTCTGCCAGCTCGACGCCTTCCTTGTAGTAGCTATTTTCAAATAGACGTTTACTAAGTTATATGGATTGCGGCTCTACAAGCTCCCCGGCCTAAAAGGTTTTAGTCGACTGTATCAAGCCCAGAAATTATTTTTTCAATCTCTTCATTTATCGAACCAGTTTTGACAGAGGTACAGCAAAATGTTTACATAAACGTAGACACTGACACGAATGTGTGTATGTGTGCGTGTGTAATTGGTATACGACGGGTTCCCGTACAAATTCTACTCAGCTTTCACTGGTCGACTCGAAGCTACAGCGGCAGGCTCTTGCATAATGTGTCATGCAGTGGGTTCGAACTCGGAACCATATACTTGTAAATCGAAGCTTTAGACCTCACACTCTGCTTGTTCCTATTAACTAACATATTTTTAAACAATCATTTTTCTACAAAAAAGAATGTTTTTCTTTCATAGATCCCATGTAAGACAGTACATTTGGTAAATAGGTTACGAAGGGGGAAAAAAGTAACAGAAAGAATCAGTTTGATCTGTCTATCCAAAGACCATGGAGAATGTTTTTATAAACACTAATCTTATTACTTTTGCTTAATCCTGCATAATTCATCTTTGCTTATGATATAGTTTCTTAACTAGATTAACGAAACTTAATATATTAGCAATTTTGTTGTTCAAAACATTTCACTCCTCGAAATCGCAATAGACTACTAAAAAATAATAAATGAACTATAGTTTATAGAATTTCTGTTTTAACTAGTATATGACCGATAACTATTTCCAAAACCTATTTCTTTACTGCCCTCAAGGGGCTAAATAAGGACACAGAGGGGACAAACAAGGACAGACAAACGGATTAAGTCGATTATATCTTCCTCAGTGCGTAACTGGTTCTTATTTAATCGACCCCGAAAGGATGAAAGGCAACGTCGACCTCGGCGGAATTTGAACTCAGAACGTAACGGCAGACGAAATACCTATTTCTTTATTACCCACAAGGGGCTAAACACAGAGAGGACAAGCAAGGACAGACAAACGGAATAAGTCGATTATATCGACCTTAGTGCGTAACTGGTACTTATTTAATCGACCCCGAAAGGATGAAAGGCAAAGTCGACCTCGGCGGAATTTGAACTCAGAACGTAGCGGCAGACGAAATACTGCTAAGCATTTCGCCCGGCGTGCTAACGTTTCTGCCAGCTCGCCGCCTTCCTATTTCCAAAACCTTAGAACATAGAAAAGTAAATTTAACACCGCGCGGGACGTAAATGTGTGGTAAGTTTGCTTCTCAATCACATAGTTCCGGGTTCAGTCCCACTGCGTGGCACCTTGGACAGATGTCTTCTACTATAGCTCCAGGCCGAATAAAGCCTTGTGCATGGATTTGAGGGAAACTGAAAGAAGCCCGTCGTATATATATGGGTTGGATAAAATAATGGAAACACCTTAGAATTTCGAACAAATTAATTCTAATATAGGGTAGGACCGCCCTTGGCAGTAATTACAGCTTGAATTCTACGAGGTATGGACTCATGCAAAGATTGAATTGTTTCAAAGGAATTTTTGTCCATTTTTCAGCTAAAACAGTCTCCAGTTCTTGTAGTGATGATGGTGAAGGATATCGACTCCTTACTTGTTTTTCTAAAATGCACCATAACTGTTCAATAATATTGAGACCTGGCGACTGAAATGGCTAGAGAAGATGGTCAACTTTACTAGAATGTTCCTAGTGCCATTAAGTAAGAACTTTAGCTGTGTGAATTGGTACATTATCATCCTGAAAGATTGCGTTTCCCCCATGAAACAGTTCCGCAACCATAAGATGAATTTGATGAGCTAAAATGCTTAAATAGTCTTAACTATTTCTTCTGCCATGAAGGGAACACAATGGGCCAATGGGTTTCCAAAATATAGTCACTCAGATCATCACAGATGTTTAACAGTTATAAGAAGGTAGTCTGGGTCAAATGCTTCTTTTGGCTGTCTCCATACGTATACTCGGCCAGTTGTGAGATATATGGTATATATATATATATATATATATATATATATATCCTTAAATCCTTAAAAATGCTTTAGCCCGAAGGCCGCGGCCATGCTGGGGCACCACCATCTATACATATATATATATATATATATATATAGAGAGAGAGAGAGAGAGAGAGAAGTAGATAAATACATACATACATACATACATACGCATATACATACACACACATTTATATAACATGTATGTATGTTCAAAAATTGTACTGGAAGGTGTGACACATTACATACGGGTACGGGATATCGATTCTACACTCAGACATGATTAGATATTCTTCATATCACAGGTAACTGTGTTATACACTAGTTCTGCGGGATTTGATTCTTCTATCACGATAGACTTCGAGTGGTGTCAGCTATCATGGAAGCACTCCGTCGGTTACGACGACGAGGGTTCCGGTTGATCCGATCAACGGAACAGCCTGCTCGTGAAATTAACGTGTAAGAGGCTGAGCACTCCACAGACACGTGTACCCTTAACGTAGTTCTCGGAGATATTCAGCGTGACACAGAGAGTGACAAGGCCGGCCCTTTGAAATACAGGTACAACAAACAGAAACAGAAGTAAGAGTGAGAGAAAGTTGTGGTGAAAGAGTACAGCAGGATCACCACCATCCCTGCCGGAGCCTCGTGGAGCTTTTTATGTGTTTTCGCTCAATAAACACTCACAACGCCCGGTCTGGAAATCGAAATCGCGATCCTACGACCGCGAGTCCGCTGCCCTAACCACTGGGCCATTGCGCCTCCGGTGCCAGCTATCAACATTTATACACATAATGAGATGGAAATTCGCTTCCTATCCAACGTGCAACCAACAGTGCTGTATTCATGTTTATAGGCCAAGGTACTTGTAGGAACAGCACTGTAGAACAAGTTGGCTGTAATTGTAAAGCTGTGATAAAAATAAGGCCCTTTATATACTTTCTGAATGATTTTACCCCATGAGGTATCTCACTTAAAGATTCATTGCAAGTTATCTTCTCAAAATGCTAAACATTTTTCTACAAACAAAAAGTTCACCCACCAGTTGCCAATCATCACAGCCACCTATCGCTTATCTTAACATTAATTACCATAGATTTTCAATAGTTTCACGCGTAAATTTTAGCTTCTGCCTTCGTATCTAGTAGCACTAGATCACAGCTGAGCATACCACTTAAACACAGCATCTATGTTTTTTATCGAGACCAGTTTCTCTGAGTTTCGTGCTACACTTGTTGTGGAGGCGCAATGGCCCAGTGGTTAGGGCAGCAGACTCGCGGTAGTAGGATCGTGGTTTCGATTCCCAAACCGGGCGTTGTGAGTGTTTATTGAGCAAAAACACCTAAAAGCTCCACAAGGCTCCGGCAGGGGATGGTGGTGATCCCTGCTGTACTCTTTCACCACCACTTTCTCTCACTCTTACTTCCTGTTTCTGTTGTACCTGTATTTCAAAGGGCCGGCCTTGTTACTCTCTGTGTCACGCTGAATATCTCCGAGAACTACGTTAAGGGTTGCACGTGTCTGTGGAATGCTCAGCCACTTACACGTTAATTTCACGAGCAGGCTGTTCCGTTGATCGGATCAACCGAACCCTCGTCGTCGTAACCGACGGAGTGCTTCGAGGCTCCGGCAGGGGATGGTGGTGATCCCTGCTGTACTCATTCACCACAAACTTTCTCTCACTCTTACTTCCTGTTTCTGTTGTACCTGTATTTCAAAGGGCCGGCCTTGTTACTCTCTGTGTCACGCTGAATATCCCCGAGAACTACGTTAAGGGTTACACGTGTCTGTGGAATGCTCAGCCACTTACACGTTAATTTCACGAGCAGGCTGTTCCGTTGATCGGATCAACCGGAACCCTCGTCGTCGTAACCGACGGAGTGCTTCGAGGCTCCGGCAGGGGATGGTGGTGATCCCTGCTGTACTCTTTCACCACAAACTTTCTCTCACTCTTACTTCCTGTTTCTGTTGTACCTGTATTTCAAAGGGCCGGCCTTGTTACTCTCTGTGTCACGCTGAATATCCCCGAGAACTACGTTAAGGGTTACACGTGTCTGTGGAATGCTCAGCCACTTACACGTTAATTTCACGAGCAGGCTGTTCCGTTGATCGGATCAACCGGAACCCTCGTCGTCGTAACCGACGGAGTGCTTCGAGGCTCCGGCAGGGGATGGTGGTGATCCCTGCTGTACTCTTTCACCACAAACTTTCTCTCACTCTTACTTCCTGTTTCTGTTGTACCTGTATTTCAAAGGGCCGGCTTGTTACTCTCTGTGTCACGCTGAATATCCCCGAGAACTACGTAAGGGTTACACGGTCTGTGGAATGCTCAGTCACTTACACGTTAATTTCACGAGCAGGCTGTTCCGTTGATCGGATCAACCGGAACCCTCGTCGTCGTAACCGACGGAGTGCTTCGAGGCTCCGGCAGGGGATGGTGGTGATCCCTGCTGTACTCTTTCACCACCACTTTCTCTCACTCTTACTTCCTGTTTCTGTTGTACCTGTATTTCAAAGGGCCGGCCTTGTTACTCTCTGTGTCACGCTGAATATCTCCGAGAACTACGTTAAGGGTTGCACGTGTCTGTGGAAAGCTCAGCCACTTACACGTTAATTTCACGAGCAGGCTGTTCCGTTGATCGGATCAACCGGAACCCTCGTCGTCGTAACCGACGGAGTGCTTCGAGGCTCCGGCAGGGGATGGTGGTGATCCCTGCTGTACTCATTCACCACAAACTTTCTCTCACTCTTACTTCCTGTTTCTGTTGTACCTGTATTTCAAAGGGCCGGCCTTGTTACTCTCTGTGTCACGCTGAATATCCCCGAGAACTACGTTAAGGGTTACACGTGTCTGTGGAATGCTCAGCCACTTACACGTTAATTTCACGAGCAGGCTGTTCCGTTGATTCGGATCAACCGGAACCCTCGTCGTCGTAACCGACGGAGTGCTTCGAGGCTCCGGCAGGGGATGGTGGTGATCCCTGCTGTACTCTTTCACCACAAACTTTCTCTCACTCTTACTTCCTGTTTTTGTTTGTACCTGTATTTCAAAGGGGCCGGCCTTGTTACTCTCTGTGTCACGCTGAATATCCCCGAGAACTACGTTAAGGGTTACACGTGTCTGTGGAATGCTCAGCCACTTACACGTTAATTTCACGAGCAGGCTGTTCCGTTGATTCGGATCAACCGGAACCCTCGTCGTCGTAACCGACGGAGTGCTTCTATCCACTAGATCACAGCTGAGCATACCACTTAAACATAGCATCTATGTTTTTATGGAGACCAGTTTTTCTGTGTTTCGTACTACACTTGTAGAGTCACATTTAATGCTTGTTTCAAAGAAAACCGTTCCAATTTAGCATTTGGTAGGCGTTTGTCGTAAACTGTTTTATAACGTCATAAATTTCTCTAAACACATGCAAATCGACGCATTGTTCTAATTTATCAATAATCTTTAATATCTATGTCGCATTTAAGTTGGCATTAAGCTTTCATTTAGTTTCTCTGTTACGTAATGCTATTTTAAATTGTAAGGATTCTAACGTTTCAAAAAACTGAAGTAATAATTCAGAAATAATAGAAATACTCTATAAGCCTAAGTCTGGGATAGATTTTAGGTTCGAAGTGAGTCTATCACAAGCTACCCTAAAGAAATAGGACACAATAACGTTGGTGCGCGTGAGCGCGCAAACACACACACACACACACACACACGCACACACACACACGCACACACACACACACACACACACACACACGCACACACACACACGTTTCCCACTTTCCAATTCTCACTACTGAGAAGTTAAATAGAAAGTAGAAAGGCGGCGAGCTGGCAGAATCGTTAGCACGTCGGGCGAAATGTTTAGCGGTATTTCGTCTGTCTTTACGTCCTGAGTTCAAATTCCGCCGAGGTCGACTTTGCCTTTCATCCTTTCGGGGTCGATAAATAAAGTAACAGTTACGCACTGGGGTTGATGTAATCGACTTAATACCTATGTCTGTCCTTGTTTGTCCACTCTATGTTTAGCCCCTTGTGGGTAGTAAAGAAATAGGTATTTCATCTGCCGCAACGTTCTGAGTTCAAATTTCGCCGTGGTCGACTTTGCTTTTCATCCTTTAGGGGTCGATTAAATACGTACCAGTTACGCACTGGGGTCGATATAATCGACTAGATCCTTGTTTGTAGCCCTTTGTGGGCAATAAAGAAATAAGAAAGTAGAACAGGGTGCCCCTTCTTTGCAACTCAACATGCTAAAAACAGCAGCAACTTCTCCTTTAAATCAACGTGCCACCATAAAATAATGAAGGACACAATAGATAATTTATCCATGGGTACTTCTAAGATAATTCTACAACTCTGAAAATAATTCAGAAACAAGATAAATGCAATTCAATAACAGCATCCCCCGATGAAAAACAAGCCGTCTGTCAAAGTGAAAGCAACTTCAGCTTGATAGAGTAAAACTGATACATCACTATATATATAAACGGCAAAATGTCTGTCTGTGTGTGTGTCCTTTATACAAATCCACAATTTTTCAGTTAGAGGGCTCGCACTTTCTATGGTCATTCATAACCATCCAAGGGTGGTCGTGCCAACTTTACATTTCCTCAGTCACAAGGCAAAGTCATTAAAAAATCAATAGAAGTGACTTTTTTGTGAATTTTCTATCCAAAACCCAATCAAAATGCCTGAAACTTGATACGCCAATTGAATGCCAGCTAGCTGTATGTTATTGGTCAGAGATTTGGACAGTACTCGCGTGTATGTGTACACGCACGCAGCTGTATATGCATGCACTAGCATTAATAATAAATAATAAATGCTAGTTATTAATAAAGGCTGCCCTCTTTCCATTCATAACTCACCAACGCTTCTCTCAACTCCACTTTCCATTCTCTGACTCTTTCTTTTCCCCTCTGAAATGTGCTACATTCACGCCAAAACTCGTTCTTTCTCGCTTTTATCCCAGTCATCCTTCGACAAATTTTACCATTCAATTCAGTTCTGCTGGATTTCTCTGTTTCTCATTGTTATTGCTTCTGCTTACTTCTATTTTGCACTTCCTCCCGCCAACTCCATCCACTTTGTCTCATTCACTGTCTCTAAAAAGAAAAAAACTGTCCGTTATAGCCGAAATCCGTTAAATCATGATTTTAATATCTATCTATCTATCTATCTATCTATCTATCTATCTATCTATCTATCTATCTATCTATCTGTCTATATGTCTGTCTGTTTATCTGTCAGTCTGTCTATCTATCTGTCAGTCTGTCTATCTATCTGTCTATCTATCCATCTATCCGTCTATCTATCCATCTATCTGTCTATCTATCCGTCTATCTATCCATCTATCTGTCTGTCTATCTATCTATCTATCTATCTATCTATCTATCTATCTATCTATCTATCTATCTATCTGTCTGACTGTCTATCTATCTCTATGTGTCTACCATATATATATATATATATATATATATATATAGTATTTGCGAACGTGTGTATGGGTATCTGTGTGTGGTGAGAGAGAAAGAGGAGGGAAAAGGAAATAGAGAAAAAGAGAAAACGAGAGATTATAGGAATATGCCAATGGGTTAATAGCTAAGAAGATTATACTTTTTTATTGGTTTCTAGTTCTGTTCTGCTTACCGAGTAATTATATCATAGAATGTTCTTTAGTAAGGAGAATATTGCCAAAAATAAAACAGACGATATTAGTCAACAACGAACATTCATTACCGTTTAAAGCTATTTAAAAACTGAGCATGCGCAATAGGAAAAACGTTCTGTTCGACTTGTGGAAGACATGTCAAACACTGGAGATGATTAAATGAGAGTCGGGTGAGGGGAATACTGTAATAAAATTTACTGTAAATGTTTGATTTGTGCTTTAATTTCCAGGAAACGATTATGTAATATGCAAATAAAATAGATCGTTAAATTGGAACAAAAGTTTCGTTAATGTGGGTGAGTAAAGAACGCCGAGAAATAGCAGAATCGGAATTGGTAAAGCTTCAGTGAAAATTCGTTGGATTTCGGGCACGGTAGCGCGGCGGCGGAGGAACGGGCGACAGGCGCAGGCCTGCCGCCAACGGCCCCGCTGCGCGTGGACTAGCGGAGAAAGCGAGGCGGCGCGAAGGCGGCGGCCACCCGCCGGGCTGACGTCGTCTTAGACTAACGTCTCGGGCATCCTGCCGAACGGTCCCGGAGACATCCACCTGCCGACTGCAAGCCCTCAAAAATTCGTTGCAGTATCTCTCTTTACTCTTTTTACTCTTTTACTCTTTTATTTGTTTCAGTTATTTGACTGCGGCCATGCTGGAGCACCGCCTTTTAGTCGAGCAAATCGACCCCGGGACTTATTCTTTTGTAAGCCCAGTACTTATTCTATCGGTCTCTTTTGCCGAACCGCTAAGTGACAGGGACGTAAACACACCAGCATCGGTTGTCAAACAATGCTAGGGGGACAAACACAGACACACAAACACACTCATATATATATATATATATATATATACATATATACGACGGGCTTCTTTCAGTTTCCGTCTACCAAATCCACTCACAAGGCTTTGGTTGGCCCGAGGCTATAGTAGAAGACACTTGCCCAAGGTGCCACGCAGTGGGACTGAACCCGGAACCATGTGGTTGGTAAGCAAGCTACTTACCACACAGCCACTCCTGCGCCTCTCTAGTTAATGTCTGTCTAAAATTAAATTCTGTCGAGGACAATTTTGCTTTTCATCTTTATATACATAATGGTTAAAAACTGATACATTACGGTTGAAAAATTTAAGGCCGTATACATAAGGCATGGATGTGTGATTGAAACAGTAGCTTCGCAATTTTCTGGGTTCGGGTTCGATCCCATTGCGCAGTAGTTACTTTGGTAAGTGTTCTCTCATCATGTCTTCAATTCGATCAAAGCTTTGTGTTTGAAATTTGGTAGATGGAAACTGTGAGAGTTTGTCAGTGGTTAATAACCGTTGAGAGAAACCTAGATGAGAACACTACAGCAGAACAGGCAGCGTTTAGAAAAAAAAGTACAGCACAATAGACCACATTCATGCTACAACCCAACTGAGGGAGAAATGCCAAACTTATAACATACCATCATGCTTAATATTTGTAGATAGTGAAAAAAACCTTTTGATTTCGTGGAATTGATGATATACTAATAGCAGTAGAAGAAAAGGGAATCGAAGGAAACTACGTGAAGTTATTAGAGAATGTGTACGCTAACTGTAGAATTACAACAAAGCAATTACTATCAAAAGTATTAAGGGAGTCAAAGAATGAGATAACATATCACCCAAATTATTCTCATCTGTAGCAGAAAAAAATTTTTTAAACTTATTTTGGTCAGATAAAGGAATAAATATAGACCGATGTCTATACAAACTAAATAAAAGGAAAGATAATTCTCACTTAACCTTCAAGTAAAGAAAATAAGCATATATTTATCCCGTGGTAAATTTTCCGGGACATCTATATGTTTCTCAGAATTTTTGCTTCTCCAACCGATATACATACATACAGCGTGAAGATAAGAACATTCTATGCATTGGCAGTAAACTCTTCAGGAAGTACTCTGATCCTGACGACCTCACATTCAACCTTAAAACAGCTGAACTTACATATTTCAAAGACGACCTGGATGTGAAGCGCTCATCATAACAAAAGACGAATACACATGGGTATGTTTTCCGAAGACTTCAAGATGTGATTAATAGCCACATAAAATGCAGCCTTCTTGAACTCGTGACCACTACATCATCTAGTATTTCGAAGGCTATGTATTTCCATTCCAATAGCAGGAGGTAGCTGCAAAATACCTAATAGCTTGTACCGTCACACAGGTCAGCGACCCTGAAGGTGTTAATATCTTTTAAAAATCAAATAGAAAGAGGATAATTATGGACAGCTACTTCGAAAACATCAGCTTCTTTATTGATGTTAAAAATTCACATTTATAACATTAATAATTGGTGCACTTGGCTTCGTGAATAAAAGCCTAAGTGACAATCTCGGAAAGTAAGGATTTTCTATAAGAAGAATTAAGTAGCTAACATTCACATTACAGATGCAATCTGTAATCCGAACAATAAATTTGCGCAAGATATTTCTCAAGTTCATATTGTGGATTTCATTTTGTCATCTGCATTTCAACGATGGAGTTTTTTTGTATTTTTGTTAAAAACCAGTTCCTTCTTTACAGGAAGACTTCAAATATTTAAAAATAGAAAAGAACATATATACATGAGTGGGATGTGTGCACTGCATGACATGACTTACTTTTTGTTTGTTTTGGATATCACAATATTTATATTATTGCTCTATCTTAGATTCATGTTTCTTAAAATTTATTTAGTATTTAGTATTCTTATAGCATTGTGCACAATCCAAGTGAGGTATTTGAATGGCACATAATTAATTTTTGAAGAATCATATATTTACATAGTTATTGAAATACGTTCAAAAGGTGTGACAGATTCAAGTATGTAGGAGTTGTCAGAAACCAGTTGCCTTGGTAACACTTTTCTATAGTATTTAATATCCTGATGAAAACGCGCAGAATGTCCTTCGCTTACCGCACCTAGTTTTTTCCGGAAATTTTCCAAAAGAGATTTTTTAAAAATGAACTTGTAAATGGCGTATTGTTCCTTAGTCTTTTGTAAGACTTAAGATCATGTATTATTTCAGTAAAATGCTTCCCAAAATATTTGCACAGACATTCTGCTTTGCCCTCTCGACTTTGTTGAATTTATTCAAATCTTCTTCAAATCTCTTACTTGAAGTAATTCACTAATCTGATATCCTTCAAAACTTCCTCCATTAAAATTGGCATCGCTGATTTGGGGAAACTTATTTCTTAAATATTTGAAACCTAATTGAGCTTTGTCCATTACTTAAAGAACTTTTGATAGAAGTTCCATTTGTGCAAAGGAACACTTTCTCAAAGCCAACAAATGTATCGTTCAATCGATTTTGATTTTACCTGGAACAAGTGACATTTATATAAAAGAATTCTTCTAGGCGTAGGAGTGGTTGTTGTGGTAAGTAGCTTGCTTAGAAACCACGTGGTTCCGGGTTCAGTACCACTGCGTGGCACCTTGGGCAAGTGTCTTCTACTATAGCCTCGGGCCGACCAAAGCCTTGTGAGTGGATTTGGTAGACGGAAACTGAAAGAAGCCCGTCGTATATATGTATATATGCATATATATATGTGTGTGTGTGCGTGTGTATGTGTGTGTGTGCGTGTGTTTGTGTATGTGTGTGTGTGTGTGTGTGTGTGTGTGTGTGTACGTTTGTGTGTCTGTGATTGTCCCCCAACATCACTTGACAACCGATGCTGGGTAACTTAGTGGTTCGGCAAAAGAGACCGATAGCATAAGTACTAGGCTTACAAAGAATAAGTCCTGGGGTCGATTTGCTCGACAAAAAACGGTGCTCCAGCATAGCCACAGGCAAATGACTGAAACAAGTAAAAGAGTAACGATTATGATTTTGCTTGTCCTAAGTATCTCACATAAAAAGTGATGGTACTTAGTATAATCTTACTATAATCCTATCAAAATTGCTATAACCTTCAGATATGGACAGATATTCCACGTATATTTCTGAAACTGAACCTGTTTTTAAAGGCAAGTACATGTCATCATATCCCTCTCTCAGAGTTGAAATATGTGTAACAGGTATAGAACGGAATAAGGCGGCGAGCTGGCAGAAACGTTAGCACGCCGGGCGAAATGCTTGGCGGTATTTCATCTGCCGCTATGTTCTGAGTTCAAATTCCGCCGAGGTCGACTTTGCCTTTCATCCTTTCGGGGTCGATTAAATAAGTACCAGTTACGCACTGGGGTCGATATACTCGATTTAATCCGTTTGTCTGAACTTGTTTGTCCCCTCTATGTTTAGCCCCTTGTGGGTAGTAAAGAAATAGGTATGGAACGGAATATATTTCCAATATGAAGAACTTCTTTCAGGTTAACGTTTCAAATCCCAGTGAACTATTGACATTTATCCGCGTTATTTTTATGACCAAGAGCCGTATGTGTGAATTCACAATTTTACTTAGCAATAATCTATCTTCGTGGAAGAGCTATTCAGCATGGCAGTTATGGGAAATACTCAAATCTGAATCACGTTTTAGAAGATACTAAAATCGCAATGTTCAACCTAGAGTTCAGTCTGTTCCTCAATTAAATTCATGCCACGAAAAAAGATAATTTAGATCTTTTTCTGACAGTAATGTTTCAATGAAGGAGCAGGAAGCCTGTTAAGTTAGGACAAGAATGTTTCCATCATTTTATTTGTTGTTATCTTTTTATTTGGAACATAAGGTCCAGTTTATATTCTTCGTTACTGAAAGCTCAGGATGATTATCTACTGGGGTTGGAGAACGGAAGGAATTTTGGTTTATATATACATATATACGACGGGCTTCTTTCAATTTCCGTCTACCAAATCCACTCACAAGGCTCTTTGTTTTTTAAGTATTCTCTTTAGTACTCTCACGTTAGAAATAACCGTGATATGTTGTTTTTCGGGTTCCTTTCGAATATCACATGACTTGTGATTTGAACCGTTTAGCCATCCTGTTAACAGTCATACGCCCTGTTAACCATTTAGCTATCCTGTTAACAAGTAATGTTAACATGTTTAGCCATCCTGTTAACAAGTTATACAACAAATATGGCACCTTGGGCAAGTGTCTTCTACTATAGCCTCGGGCCAACCAAAGCCTTGTGAGTGGATTTGGTAGAGGGAAACTGAAAGAAGTCCGTCGTATATATATATAATATATATATATATATATATATGTGTGTGTGTGTGTGTGTGTGTGTGTGTGTATGTATGTGTGTGTATGTGTTTGTGTGTCTGTTTGTCTCCCCAACATCACTTGTCAACCGATGCTGGTGTGTTTACGTCCCCGTAAGTACTAGGCTTACAAAGAATAAGTCCTGGGGTCGATTTGCTCGACTAAAGGCGGTGCTCCAGCATGGCCACAGTCACGTGACTAAAACAAGTAAAAGAGTAAAGGATAACCAGGCTCATGTTTTTGATTGCCAAGTTTACATTTGAATTAAAATTTGAAACATTTTATTTTTCTACTAATAGTGAAAAGTTGCTTCTCTGGGATTTAAAAGATTAATGAAAGGAATTAGGATGAGTGAAACAGTTCCGTAGTATGACAAAACATCTAGATAAACATATCACTGATATTAAACCAAGGAGCCATATACAATTGCTTGTATACAATGTATTATTTAGAAGCAGACTGATGCGAAACTGCTCCAAGCAGAGACACTGGACTCATGTATAAGCAGGTCTAAACTATGTTCAAATAGCGCAGTATGCCACGATGATCAAATTTATGCCAGCATTGTCAGAACTATCGTCCTAAAGCAATAAATCATACTAATTTGACATAAAAATTAATACAGCATATGTATTAATATTAAAATCTTTAATTATGATAATTAACTTTTATCAGGTGAATATGCTAATGTGGTAAAAATATATTAACATAGCGCTAAAGAAATCTAAGCTTAATAGGAAAAATCTGATTTCGTATTCAGAAGCCCTTTTGGCGAAATTGATGTTGCTCAGTTATGATCCTTTCTACTCTAGGCGTATGCCTGAAATTTTAAATGCGAGGGGGCGGGGTAGTTGACATCGTCTCCAGTACTTGAGCGGTATTTAATTTATCGATCCCGAAATGATGAAAGGCAAAGTTGACCTCGGCGGAATTTGAACTCAGAACGTAACAGCAGACGAAATACCGCTAAGCATTTCGTCCGGTGTGCTAACGTTTCTGCCAGCTCGCCGCCTCATGTTGCTTAGTTATAATATTACATATCTGTAAGAGCAATTCTTCCTGAAATTATTAATTGCACATCCATGCCTTCGCTCATAGAGACACACACACAAAAAAAAAAACCCAACAAAGCTAACTGGTTGAGTAGCACCACTTTCTCTCTCTTCCTTAAACCCAAACGAAAGACAATAACCAATTAAATTATTCCCTCCGCATGGTAACTGAACGTATCGAAATCTTCCAAAGATCTCCTATAATTAAATTGCTGTCACCGTAAGTCATCACTGGTATATTTTACCCCAAATAAATATAAATCTTATGATAAATATAAATATAAATCTTATAATCTACAATTAAAATATCAGTGGATACAGTATCTACTTTACTTCAAAGTATTTGCATTTGTGGAATTATATTTATTTCCATGTTATCATCCTCTTATAACTGAATACTTTTTTTTTATATTCTTTTATTCTTTTATTTGTTTCAGTCATTTCACTGCGGCCATGCTGGGGCACCGCCTTTAGTCGAACAAATCAACCCCAGGACTTATTCTTTGTAAGCCTAGTAAACACACCAATATCGGGTGTCGAGCAATGTTGAGGGAGGGGACAAACACACACACACATATGATAAATCAAGTACCAGTGACGCACTGGGGTCGATGTAATCGACTTAATCCGTTTGTCTGTCCTTGTTTGTCCTCTCTATGTTTAGCCCCTTTGTGGTAGTAAAGAAATATATATATATATATATATTATATATATATTATATATTTGAAGATTTCGAGATGATGTACAGGTATTTTATATTAGAAGAAATGAGGTACTCAGAAATTCGGATGGTTTTATATTTACAGATATTTATTAGTATGTTACATGTTTTTATACATCATATATCATATATCATATATTAGCGCTTTCGTCCATTCTGGTGGAGTTTTCAAATATATACAACGGGCTTCTTTCAGTTTCCGTCTACCAAATCCACTCACAACGGTTTGGCCGGCTCGAGGCTGTAGTAGAAGACCCAAAAGCAACATGTCATTACAATTATATTTAGTATAGAAAATAAAAATTTCTCATACATACAATTTCCTGTGATGCATTTCTAAGCTTTCCACCGAGATTAAAGACAATTGCCATAAACAATGTGATTTGAACTCAGAAAGGCGATATCTGCTGCTCTAACAACATTGATACAAC
>NC_042998.1:193107703-193110203 GCF_006345805.1 Octopus sinensis | reverse complement strand
CTACATGTGTATGTGCTTTAAATACCTCATACGCATATGGTGTGTATAACTTGGTATACACATTACTGGGAAAAATACAAATTTCTTATACTTTATCGCATATATTACATTCAGAAAGTGAAGAAAACAGAAAATGAGAACCAAATTATTCACCGTATTTATGTGTGTGTGTGTGTATAGTATATGCGTGTGTTTGTGCGTGTTTTTGTGTGTACAGTATATACAGTATATTCCATGCACTTGGAATTTCACATTTAAAAGTCGGTTTCTTTAATATTATACACAGCTTCAAATACTACGTATGTAACATAGAGAATTATTTTCTTTCATTGTTTTACATTTAAATCTCTTTATCTTTCTGAAATATTCAGGATTTATGATCTACAAATCGAGCCGTCAAAATTTATTTATATTGTTTGAATATATTTGAAACAGAGCATATTTGAATATTTTAGCAGTATAAAGAATAGCAAACATGGAACCACGCGAAAATAAATTACGCTTTATCTTCCATGATATTCGAAATCAGGCGCTGTCTTTTTGAATATACATTTTAAACGAGGAATTGGTACTTGTTTGGGAACGCTCAGAAAAGTAGTTTTCTTTGGTGCATCTTCATATATCTATGCAATTGTATGTGTGCACATATATGTATGCGTTAATGTATATAATGTGTATGTGAAGTGTATACACTGTGCATGTACTTTCGATTCAGAGTTGTTAATGTAGTTGAGAGTGAATTACGAAACGGTTGTAACCATACAGAATTAAACCTTTTTTGCTTCTCACTTCTAGATTTTAATTGATTATATATATATATACATATGTCTGTATGTGTGTATATATATATATATATATATATATATATATATATATATATATATATATATATATACATATGTCTCTGTGTGTGTATATATATATATATATATATATATATATACATATGTCTCTGTGGTGTATATATATATTATATATATAATATATATATATATATATATACTTATATATATATGTGTGTGTGTGTGTGTGTGTGCATATATATATATATCAGGTGACCGACCAGGCTATCAGATGTTGCTACACATCGCTGGTCACAATGCACTTCGCATTACTTTAGCCTTCAAATGACGCCACCCCGTGGCGTATATGTGATTAGATACCTCGTATCTAATCAATACCGACGTACTTTTATGAAACACGTCTATTTAAAAGGAAAATGCAGGATTCAGCATAGATATTGTTAGTATAAGATTAATATTTAACATCTTATGGAGTGGTCGGTATAAAATCTTTCAGTGTTGATTGAGTTGAAGGTGGTTCTGTCTCTAATACTACTTTTATATACAAATTAAACATTGAGAGATGTTCATGTTAGTACATCTAATTTGAATGTCTTTTTCCTGTGTACTCGAAGTAATATTCCCTAATAATTATAATAATATATACATACATACATACATATATATATACATATATATATATATATATAAATGTGTGTGTTGTGTGTGTGTGTGTGCATATATATATATATCAGGTGACCGACCAGGCTATCAGATGTTGCTACACATCGCTGGTCACAATGCACTTCGCATTACTTTAGCCTTCAAATGACGCCACCCCGTGGCGTATATGTGATTAGATACCTCGTATCTAATCAATACCGACGTACTTTTATGAAACACGTCTATTAAAAGGAAAATGCAGGATTCAGCATAGATATGTTAGTATAAGATTTAATATTTAACATCTTATGGAGTGGTCGGGTATAAAATCTTTCAGTGTTGATTGAGTTGAAGGTGGTTCTGTCTCTAATACTACTTTTATATATACAAATTAAACATTGAGAGATGTTCATGTTAGTACATCTAATTTGAATGTCTTTTTCCTGTGTACTCGAAATTAATATTCCCTAATAATTATAATAATATATACATACATACATACATATATATACATATATATATATATATATAAATGTGTTGTGTGTGTGTGTGTGCATATATATATATATCAGGTGACCGACCAGGCTATCAGATGTTGCTACACATCGCTGGTCACAATGCACTTCGCATTACTTTAGCCTTCAAATGACGCCACCCCGTGGCGTATATGTGATTAGATACCTCGTATCTAATCAATACCGACGTACTTTTATGAAACACGTCTATTTAAAAGGAAAATGCAGGATTCAGCATAGATATTGTTAGTATAAGATTTAATATTTAACATCTTATGGAGTGGTCGGGTATAAAATCTTTCAGTGTTGATTGAGTTGAAGGTGGTTCTGTCTCTAATACTACTTTTATATATACAAATTAAACATTGAGAGATGTTCATGTTAGTACATCTAATTTGAATGTCTTTTTCCTGTGTACTCGAAAGTAATATTCCCTAATAATTATAATAATATATACATACATACATACATATATATATACATATATATATATATATAAATGTGTGTGTGTGTGTGTGTGTGTGTGTGTGTGTATGTATG
>NC_042998.1:193090203-193102703 GCF_006345805.1 Octopus sinensis | reverse complement strand
AGAGATACGAGTCAACCATAGAACGGTGGCTTCCACAGCATTGTTTATTACCTTGTTTTATACAGGCCCATGTACTTTTTCCACTCGTTGCATGTGGGGAGCATCTTTCGTATTAATAACCTCAACGCTGTGATTCACAGTTCTATGTCAAAAATTCTAACCATCAATTTCAAGTATGTGAGAATAGGTCCTCTATAAATCACTGAAAATTCTGGTTCCTGGAAGAATTGACTAACGTATGCATTCCTCTAGTGTGTTGTGATTCCGTCATGGCACCGCATAAAGAAAAAAACATTGGACTCGCGACACCTCCGAAAACCTAATGCTCAGGCAGCAAACATTTTTCTGCGGTTGTATTTGCGTCTTGAGAAGACTGTTTGGTCTATCTTAACAACCTTCCTATGTTAGCCTATCTGAAACAGGTCCTCCGCAACTATTGTAATCAACAGTTGTACAGTGGATCATCCCCAGTTCTTCAACGCAAAACCGGACTAAAGTCAATCCCTTGACCTATGAGTGAAAGAGAAAAATCAGTACAGTCCTGAGAGGAAGAGTGCCACCTTCCAACCATGTATCCTTTTTGATAGTAATGACAGTAAATTTTCCCGTGAAGCATCTTCTTGTTCCTTTTGTGCATAATTTTCTTTTAGTGTCCTTTTGTGCATAATTTTCTTTTATGGATAATATCCTTCTCTTGCAAGTATAGAAACGCATCTTAACGGTTTTCAATTTCTCTATCGTATTCGAAAGGTTAATCGAGTTGGCTGCAGTCATACTTCCATTTAGGTTAAAAAGGTCCATGGAAACACAAAGTTCAAAATTATGAAAACGAGGTCGACAGGACAGCAACCGAAAATATCAGTTCGTTTCTCATGAATAATAAATATATAAATAAATAAATAAATAAATAAAAAGGTGAAAATGACGAAAATGTGATAGTGAATGGACTGCAACTAAATATATTCCTTTCTCATAAATCACAGGTAAAAATGATAAAAATGTGGTACAAACGGTCAGAAAAAAAAAGGCACTTGTCCAAGAAAATAGATAGATAAATACAATACACGTGGTTGGAGTTTTAAGCAGGCTATACCTTGACTTGTCACTATGGAAACCAGAACCAATATGTCTGTGGCTTTCGATTGGTTAAAATTACCCAAAATTTGAAAAATTTTAAAGCTATTCAGATTTTATTTATTAATTTATGGCAAAAATGAATTTCATTTCCATAATTAGCATTCAAAACTACATCAGTATACTAATTTTGAAAACAACTGGAACGAAATTAAAAGAATTGAAAACTGAGATTCCTAATTTCCTATCACTAGCATACCCACCTCAATGGCCCAGTGGTTAGGGCAGCGAACTCGCGGTCGTAGGTTCGCGGTTTCGATTCCCAGACCGGGAGTTGTGAGTGTTTATTGAGCGAAAACGCCTAAAGCTCCACGAGGCTCCGGCAGGGGATGGTGGTGATCCCTGCTGTACTCTTTCACCACAACTTTTTCTCACTCTCTTACTTCCTGTTTCTGTTGTACCTGTATTTCAAAGGGCCGGCCTTGTCACTCTCTGTGTCACGCTGAATATCCCCGAGAACTACGTTAAGGGTACACGTGTCTGTGGAGTGCTCAGCCACTTACACGTTAATTTCACGAGCAGGTTGTTCCGTTGATCGGATCAACCGGAACCCTCATCGTCGTAACCGACGGAGTGCTTCCATTCCATTCCATACCCACCACCAAAAAAAAAAAAATAAGCCTTTGAAACTTCCATCAGTCCTTGTTGTCAGTGTGCGCATGCGCCATTGTGTTGTGCACTGAAGAAGATAACCGGTTGTGTTTAGCCTGCCAAAAGAAGCCGCTGCAAGGTAAGGCTTTTCTCTTGGACCCGGTGAGGGTCGTTGTCTGTGCTTATATATTTTACAAATAGGGAATCCTCACTGAATTCAGCATGTTGTTCTACTTGTGTTTCAGTAATATGGTCCATAGTAAATGAAGATTTTTTTCTCATTATCTGGTGGGCGTATCCTTCAGATACTTTGTTTCTACAACAACATTTACCATTATTGGAAAACTGTATTTCAAGTGTTCACATGAAGTGAAAATTTATTTTTCTCATTGTGAGAAATATAGTTTGGTGACTATCCTTGCCACCGAAAATCGTTCGCCGTTTTTAAATAGTGTGTAATTTACGACTACGTTGGAAAGCTGTATTCAAGTGGAGCAGTCCAGGTTCGAATTGGAGTACCATAAGGGCTTGGAGTACATGAATGCCCAGAAGATTTTTTTGCTGTGCTTTCTTTTTTTGAACTATTGTTTTCTTCTTCTATTGTGACTTTTTATTGAACTGCTTATTTTTTTATTTATTTCTTCTTCCCTTTTGTTTTCTTTTGAATTATCTCTTTCCTTTTTTGTGAACTATTGCTTTGGACATGGCAAAGAAATACGGATAAGATTGTGTGGGAGATTGTCCCACCGAAGCAGTGGTTAAAGTATATGGAGGAGAGGATGGTGGGGGTTAGAACTTATTCTAAAGTTCTGGATTCCATCACTGTCTTCCCAAAACCAGTTATAGAAAATGAACTGAAAGTCTATTTGTCCTCTGTGAAATACATATCCCGCGGTGTCAAACATGCAACCGTATGGTTGCTGTTCGACTCCCGGGAAAAGGCTCTTAAATGTAAGGGTATTGCTGGCTGTCGATTGGGAAGAGTCAAAAGCGATTTTGACCCTGTGGACCCCATCGGCCGCAACAGATATGGTTTTTCCAGATTTTTTTTAATGGCTGACTGCAGTTATCCGGTGATATTTGAAGGACGTCTCCCCCCCCCCCAGTGTCACTCGTGCCTGCAGCCAAGATAAGTTAAGTATTACTGTCTGGGAGATTTTCTTATGGTAGTGAAAGACTAGTTTTAACTGCTATTTCTAAAATTTCGGTGTGTGGTGGAGCAAATTTTGCTGAACCCTAATTATAATTATGCTCATAATTATAGAATTTTTGTATAAGTTTACCGATAATTGTTCTTTTAACATACCGAACTACTTGGTAAACTTATTAATTATCAATTAATTAATTAATTTTACCCTTTATTTTATATATATATATGTGTGGTAAGTAGCTTGCTAACCAGCCACATAGTTCCGGGTTCAGTCCCACTGCGTGGCATCTTGGGCAAGTGTCTTCTGCTATAGCCCCGGGCCGACCAATGCCTTGTGAGTGGATTTGGTAGACGGAAACTGAAAGAAGCCTGTCGTATATATGTATATATGTATTTATGTGTGTATGTGTGTGTATGTTTGTGTGTCTGTGTTTGTCCTCTTAGCATCGCTTGACAACCGATGCTGGTGTGTTTACGTCCCCGTTACTTAGCGGTTCGGCAAAAGAGACCGATAGAATAAGTACTGGGCTTACAAAGAATAAGTCCCGGGGTCGATTTGCTCGACTAAAGGCGGTGCTCCAGCTTGGCCGCAGTCAAATGACTGAAACAAGTAAAAGAGTAAAAGAGTAATATATATATGTGTGTGTGTGTGTGTGTGTGTGTGTAATTGTATAATTACTACTTCTGAGGTTCCCCTAGCTATGAGACAAATTTGACCAGGATTTTATCTACTCTATTCCCTAATTTCAAATGTTTATTCGCATATACAGCAACCCCAGTTGCTAACCCTCTTTCAGCCTATCGTACTTCGACACAGAAAAAATTCTCAACCTTCTGCGCCAATAAACCACTATTGTTCCTGAAAGTTGTTTTTATACTTTCTACAGACCGCTCGAAGCTTACTAACTTCCTACACTTTGATTCTTTGATCTTAACTTTATATACGTGTGTCTATGTGTGTGTGTGTGTGTTTGTACATATGCGTTTGTGTGTATTTGTTCCCTTGACCGGTGTTGGTGTGTTTATGTCCAGATAACTTTGTGATTCGGCAAAAGAGTCGATGGAATCAGTACCAGGCTTAAAGTAAGTATTGGGTTGATTCATTCGACTAAAATTTTTCAAGGTGATGCGCCTAGTCACTTGAAGCAAGTAAAAGATCTCTCTCTCTCTCTCTCTCTCTCTCTCTCTCTCTCTATATATATATATAATATATATATATATATATATATATTATATATATATATATATATATATATAAATATTAAAATTACTAAGGCTCTCTAAAGGAGATTACGGCAGCGTTACTGGAAATTAATAGTTATCGCCATACTAATATGCCAATCTTATAAATATAAGACTAAAGCTGTCGATGATTAGCTCCAAGAGGCCACCGCCTCAAGCTAGCTATTTGACACACAATCTGCGTCCATTATAAACTTTCGAACAGGGGAGGTCAGCCACTTCATATATATATATATATTATATATATATATATATATATATATATCCTCTTTTACATTCTCAATTTATATCCCACCATGTCATTGATATCCTCTCTCTCTCTCTCTCACCTGGGTCGATTAGTATTCGTAATATTAATATTAGTGGGCTCGATCGATTACACTCCTGCCAGATAATTTATGGTCTTCAGTCTAAGTTAGAATCTCTTCAATTTTCTTTAACACCGAAATAGAGGTTTGACAGAGTAAATGCGAGGCTAACATCCAATCTAATTGTCCCAAAATGGATTTAATTAGATACAAAAATCCAGAAAAGAAATTATGAGCTTCAATAGTTATTTCTTTTCAAAAATGTGAAGTCACCTTGTGAATTTCAAATTAATCAATGTGGTGTAGGTTCGCTACATTTATTACATTAGCCCCAATTTAACTATGCGTTTTTCCATGCAGAAGGTGTTCCTGAGTTTGATTTCACCAAGTTATTCTCTGAATGAGCTGATATAATTTAGATTTCTCATTCTATTTACGGAGATGTACTTGCGTAGCGAGTGACTGGATCTGAGATCGTGTGCTGGAACGAAAACAATTGCAGCGTGGAAGGTGTTTATAAGCCATTTAAGAAACACACAAAAACCGTTAGATTCACTTCAACATTTAAATTTAATTTGTCAAAATACTTTCGTCGCTTTGAGACCGCGACCCGTTCGCTGACAAAACTTTGTGCTGCATCTCATTCTATGTAACTGATAAAATTGTTAACCCACTGAGTAATGTGGATAAATAGTGAATTGTATGATCTTCCAGTTGTGTGCAATATCTCTTTTACTCTTTTACTTGTTTCAGTCATTTGACTGCGGCCATGCTGGAGCACCGCCTTTAATCGAGCAACTCGACCCCGGGACTTATTCTTTTTGTAAGCCCAGTACTTATTCTATCGGTCTCTTTTGCCGAACCGCTAAGTAACGGGGACATAAACACACCAGCATCGGTTGTCAAACAATGCTAGGGGGACAAACACAGACACACAAATATACACGCACATATATATATACATATATACGACGGGTTTCTTTCAGTTTCCGTCTACCAAATCCACTCACAAGACATTAATCGGCCCGGGGCTATAGTAGAAGACACTTGCCCAAGATGCCACGCAGTGGGACTGAACCCGGAGCCATGTGGTTGGTAAACAAGCTACTTACCACACAGCCACTCCTGCGCCTGTTTACGGATGATCAACCCTATTCGTTTACCGGGAAGGAAACAATCGATTATATCCACAACAGTGTTGACTGAGATGTATTTTATCGGACTCAGAAAGATCAAAGTTAACATCAACTTCGGAGAAAATTTGGATCTTTTCGGTTTGAACGGCAGTTTTTAACATAATTTCTAGGTAACTAAAAAATTTTAAACTTCGTATATTGGTAGAATGTGTTTATAAAACATCTTTTTCTCTTGGCTTTATTGAGAAAATTCTATAGTTTGTAAGATATTTGTTGTTGTTTTTTCAATTTCTGCAATTTCAACCAATCAATGACGTCTATTGAGGTGAAAACATTCTGTGCCGTATGAATATGTCCCTCGTTTAAGAAACAGATTGGATTTATTTACATTTGTGAAGAAAAAAAGATACCCTTCCCCCCACCCCTAACCCTAACTAACCCTAAAACAGATTGAAATGCAATAGATCGATACTAGGGTCATAATTATGGGTGACAATTTCAAATGACACCGCTAGAAAAAACTGCCGTTCAAACCGAAACGATCCGAAAATTTGAACTCAAACCAGAAAGAACTGTAACTAAATACAGCAAAGTATTTTATCGAGCATTCTAATGATTCAACCAATCTACTACCCTTAAAGGATCGATATGTTATGTATATTTACTGATATAAGTTAACGAATATATCAATCTGATACTGCGTTTGATTCTAATTTCTTGTCACTTCTACGCTAGACAAGGATGCGTCACTCGTCTACGTTAATTGTAACTTATTAAATATGCAATATGTCCAGCCACGTTACTTTATTGCCTTCGTTAGCTTGTTTACATCAGCTAAATCACGGCTTTATGAACTTTGCGATAAGCACTTGGAAAATATTCTAGAAATACATTTTGATTACGAAAGCTTAAACGGCTTATAAAGCTGTTAATGTAATTTAAGAGGATATATGGAAAAGTATGGTAAACACAAGACACAGATCAAACGTGTGTGTGTAAATACATATATAACTTTTATCCCGCAATGCCTGTTGCTTGCATCCAGCAATCCCTCATTCCACATGTGCTCTCTCATTTCGATATCTATTTATTTACTACCCACAAGGGGGCTAAACACAGAGGAGACAAACAAGGACAGACACACGGATTAAGTCGATTACATCGACCCCAGTGCATAACTGGTACTTAATTTATCGACCCCGAAAGGATGAAAGGCAAAGTCGACCTCGGCGGAATTTGAACTCAGAACGTAACGGCAGACGAAATACCTATTTCTTTACTACCCACAAGGGGCTAAACACAGAGGGGACAAACTAGGACAGACATAGGTATTAAGTCGATTACATCGATCCCCAGTGCGTAACTGGTACTTAATTTATCGACCCCGAAAGGATGAAAGGCAAAGTCGACCTCGGCAGAATTTGAACTCAGAACGTAACGGCAGACGAAATACGGCTACGCATTTCGCCCGGCGTATTCTCTCATTTCCATATCGTCCACACTTCTCCATCCTCCCTGTTCCTCTCGTTTCGACTATTTTTGTTGAGGGTCTTATGACCGAACCTATTTATTTCTATTCAATGTTACTGATATCTACAATTGTCTATTTATCCGTTCAATATCATCTTCACAAATGAAGTAACTATCTCTTGTCGTATCCCTTTTGTTGTCTTGAAACACATCAGTTATCATACATAGTTTTTTTCGTTTCGTTTTCGATCTAAGTCTGATAATTTTAACCTTGGCAATTCTATTGATTTGATTCAATTCTATGCAAATATTCGCAGGAGTTTATCAAACTCGGAGTAACATATTTGATCTATGATCCCATATTGTAATCGCATATTTGTGTGTGTATTCGTGTATATCTATACTATAATGGAGAAAGCTGCTTATTAATTGGGTATGTAATAATTACTAAAAGTACTAAAGGAAAGCAATTATTAAAGGGTTGACCGTCTGGAAATATTTTCATAAATTCATGTTCTTAGAAATTTCCTCTAATTTTGATTTCTCAAGTTTCTTGAATTTTTTAAACTCCAATTTCTCGCAAGTTTAAGTATTCATTGCATTCACTGCGTCCAATTCACAAATTTAAATATCCATTGCAATCACTGCGGAGCCTTCAATCCTCATTTGTAGTCTCCTACTTTCCCTTTTAAGTTTACATGCGCTATTCGCAAAACCGACAGTTTATTCTATTAATGTATATGTAATTTCTTTATTATTAATTCTCAGAACGAGATGTAAACAGTAATCGCTCGACAATGTAAAGTACAATAACCATCTCAATATGGCTAACCACAAAGGGGGGTGTTACTGTAGCTTTTTAGCCCCAGGAGATCATCGTCTCCAGCTGGCTTTAGACACAATTTCTGTGCTCTTAAGGGATGGCCTCCCTTTGCAAATACCTTAAGGGCACAGAAATTGTGTCTAAAGCCAGCTGGAGACGATGATTTCCTGGAGCTAAAAAGCTACAGTAACACCCACCCTTTGTGGTTAGCCATAATGAGATGGTTATTGTACTTTACATAATTTATTTATTATTCTATTAATATATACATAATATATTATTTATTGCATGGAAAGTTTTAATACCCGTATAATTTTTGAACACGGGATAGCTGTGAGAAGAGTATAGAAAGTTGGGTAATTACTATTAGAAGACGAGAAGGAAAAAAGTTACCGACAAGTACTCGAAGCTTGCACCTTATTCACGGTTTCCAAACACTCTGTACCACTAAGCCAACAATATAAACACAAACAAGTCGCACGAGCGACTTCAACAGTGACACACTCGCACGCACACATAGATACACATACACACAAATGAAAGGCAATGAATGTGTGCGCTCACAATATACTCACCACAAAAACTTCTGCCTAAAAAAACGAGGTAAATATTTTAGAACAATTTGTGTCAATATTCGCGGACTGCAAAGAACTAAATGGATAAGGGCACAACAAACATCTGAAAGGTTGCAAATTCACGTCTCGTGAATGAACTATGCATTGTGCATAGGCGCAACGCTAAGCCGTCGATAGCTTAGACTTTATGGCTACTTGAAGATAGACAATATTTCCGTAATAAGTGGAAGCACTATATTATTGACGAGTGTTACACTGGCATTAAACTTCTTCCATGGATAAGATTGTCCAGGATCGGTTACACCAAGACGTAGGTACTCATATACATGAAATAAACAATAATTCCTCATCGGCTGAGCTGGCATGTGACCCATTAATGTCAATCTATATCCAAATAAATAGACAGAACAGAGAGGTGAGATGGTAAAGCTGTACAATAAAATAAAACAGCTAAAGAGATGCAATTTGTTACGGCAATAATTAAGTATAAAAGCTGATGTAGGCTGCTGTGAAATTCAACGAGTGATGATCACTTCTAGGATGCCAGGATCTTTGAAACAATAACTATTCAGCGTCGAATGAGATTCGAGGTTGCCTTAAATGATACTCTTCCAGAAAAAAGTGTAGAAGACCAGTTACTAAGACCAAAACTCAAGCATTCACTTCTGTTGCGGACACAACCAAACACTGCAGATTTACAGACACAGACTGGTCAGTGGATCCACAAAAGATAACATGTCACGCTAGTAATATGAGCATGTTGCTTTTATTTCGTACAGCTTCGCAGTTTAATCTGTTTCATCAGTGCTTGTCTGGGACGCCATAACAGCAAACACCAGCAAAGAACAATTCATAGTAATAATTTCCTACGTCACACAACTATAGTTTCATTGACTAAACCTTACCTTTACCAGAAACATGATCCCTATCCTATATTTTGCCTCCAATTACTAACGGACATTTTTGGAAAGTGCAACAATTTATTGTTGCTATGGACGGATACAATACGAGTAGATCCGAAAAGGCCAAATATCAAGTAAACAAAGTACGAATGTAGTATAGCATATTTTTCTTTCCGAGCTGAAAGCTAAAATTTCAGCTATTTTATACGTACGTAGAGAATTAAAACTAATATATTGAAAATACCAATTGATAAAACAATTAAAGCATGAGAAAGGAGATTGGGCAACCAATGAGGATTAACAATTTACATCAGGTATCTTTGACCTTTTACAAAAACGTTAGACATTAGCGAATTCTTTTGCACTGTCTCTGAAGTATCTTTTTTCTATTTTCAATGTTCGTGATATTTATTCAAACTGAAACTGTATACCTCTGATAAATTGTCGATTGCAATTTCGTATTCTAAACAATAGATTTGAATCGTATATCTGTTAATCGATCCACATGAGAATTTCATTGGTGCTCAAATAATTTTTCTTACGTGTATGGTAGCAGATGTCGAAAGAGGAGTTTGAATTTGCATGAGTCAGTATCAGCAAGAGAAAATTTTTCTTCTTACACACGGAAATTATTTTAGTGGAGAAGTAAAGAGAAGAGTGGATCTTCCTACGTCTAATCATGCAAGGCATTAACGACAAAAGTGAAGTGGATTTTGACTGAGAATCGAAACGGAATGGCTTTCTAAGAACTCTACGCAACACTTCGTATATTACAGTCGGAATATTGATTTCTTATATTAGCACACATGGTCCATAAATTTGTTTGAGAAGAGTTTAGTCGGTAGAATAATAATATTATTACAAAATTATTGGTTTTTTTTTTTTTTTTTGATCCCCTCATCTCAACTCTTGAAAATCAACCCAAGTGGGATTTTAATTTAGACCAGAAACAACTAAATGATGCAAGTTGCTTCTGTCCGGAGCTCTAGCTCTGCAAGTTCTATCATTCACTTATTTTGATTGCCATTAGAATTATTACACTGCCAAAGGAGAAAAAAAAAACACTTTTGAGTGTACAATAAATATCACATTGCAAAGACCACTTCTAGTAAGGGCACAAAGATGCATTAGAGGGAATGGCGCAGTTGATTATATCTACTCCAATGATTTTACTGACCGTAATTTTATCGACGTTGGGAAATAGATGTCAAAGTTGACTTTGATCGGATTTGAACGCTCAGTATTATACTCACAATCACCAGAAGCTTAATTGGTCATTCCTCGCTATATTTTCCAGTGCAATCTATTTCTTATTCAGGACAACCGAGCTATGTTACTTTCATTGACTCCTCCAAATGTCACACTCCGAGATCCCTTTGTGTTTGATATCCTAGTTACTCTACCGCCCTTCCAATCTTAACCCTTTCGTTACTGTATTTATTTTGAGATGCTCTGTGTTTCTTCCAATTATTTTAAATATAAGAAAGAATTTAGTAAAATAACATCGTTATCATTGAGCTAGTGTTAGGAGCATAAATTGTGACTAAAATTTGGTGGAAATTTTGAATTCAAAACTTATGAAAACAAGATATTTATACTAAAGAGCCAGAGCCGGTTTCAGCCGGGTTGGTAACAAAAGGGAAGCATCTGTTCAATGCTTCATGTATTATGAAATAGTTTCAACAAAGCTCTTGCAATTAAGTGCTTATCTGCTTTTATAATTTCTCCTGGATCCAGAACCCTTTCTGAGCTTTATTTTTAACAGCTCGATGACCCTTCTTACTACTTCAAAAGGTATTTCATGGACAGCCACTTTCAGCTCCTCTTGATCGCTTTTCCTATTAAACGTATTTTTCATGTCTGTATTAAAATGTTCTCTCCATTTCTTTACTTGTTTATACCACGTGTTATTAGTTCCCTCATCAATAAAGAACTGTGGTAGTCTTTTTTGATCTCTTTGCTTTGCCTGTAATCCCATTTATTATTTCATAAGCTTTTCTAATTCCTCTACTGTCTCCTGCATCGAGGAATTTATCTGCTTCATCGGCTTTCATTTTCATGAATCTTCTTTTATCGCTTCTTCAACAACTTTTTCACCTTTCTATTGAGACTCCAGCATTTAGCTATACAATTTTAAATCCATTCGATTCCCTCTGCAAATTTAAGAATTTTATTTTATTTTACTTCTTTCGTGTCACAATAACCTCCCATCTTTCATCCGCGATCTATTTCGTTCATTTTATTTTTCCTTAACCCCCACAAATACCTTTTTGTTAGTTTCCCCGCATTCTACTTTATTACATTCTTCCATAAGCCATTGATGTTTATATCTTCATCTATAGATTTGTGCATTGCAAATCGTTTTAGATATTCAATTACAAACTCGTGGATATAAATCCGAGTACATTTGTCTTCCACACACACGTGTGTGTATATGTATGCGTACGTGTGTAGTGTGTGTACGCGTATGCGTGTATATGCATGTAGTGTGTGTGTGTGTCTGCGAGTAGTACAGTTTGATGATTTGCAGCATTTCGTGTTCTACGGCATTGCTGGTAAGTTATGGTGGGAGCTACTTTAAGTTTATTGTTTTGGGGAAAAGGTTCTCGGTGATTGATATAAAGTTTGGGTAAGTGAACTACTGCACATAGAAAAGTGTAGAACGATGTGCGTGTGGCTGGCTGGCTGGCTATCTCCATATATGTGTACATAAGTACGCACACTCATGTATAACTCAAGCCAAATGCAAGGCGACTGAGTGACTTCGAATCCGGAGTTTCGCCAATACTGGCATATTCAGAAGTGCGAAAACTTTGAAGTCACAACCACTGTGAAATTCATAGCATTTTTGAAACACGTCTAGTGAATCCTTTGTTGCTTATTGTCATCTGGGTCTGTGAACTTTACTATAAAGTGCAACACATAGACGCACACTCACACAACTCATGTGTATATAATTGTGTGTATCAATATATATATATATATATATATATATATATATAGAAGATTCTAAGTGTGTGTGAGTATATACATGGCGTGCTGGCAGAAACGTTAGCACGCCGGGTGAAATGCGTAGCCGTATTTCGTCTGCCGTTACGTTCTGAGTTCAAATTCCGCCGAGGTCGACTTTGCCTTTCATCCTTTCGGGAGGCGATAAATTAAGTACCAG
>NC_042998.1:193040203-193085203 GCF_006345805.1 Octopus sinensis | reverse complement strand
TACAAACCACAGAATTTTCTCAAGAACGCCAAGTGAAAAAGATGTTTTATGTGACATATTCTACCAGTAGACGAAGTTTAAAAGTGTTTAGTTACAAAGAAATTATTTTTTAAATCTGCCGGTCAAAGTGAAAAGATCTCAGTATATAAGTATATATATGTACACTAGCATCACCAACAAGAGGTAAAAAGGAGGACAAAATAGGCATTATAGAGGGCCGGTGGCAAAAAAGTACAACAGCATCACCAACAAAAGTTTAAAAAAAAGAAAGGAGGAAGAAATGGACATTAGAGAGAGCTGGCAGCAAGGATGTGCAATAGAATTACCAACAAAAGGACAAAAAAAACTTGCCCGGACAACCCAGATTTGCAGCAGAAACGAGCAGTCGAGAAGCCGAAGAAGAACAAGTGATATCCTGTCTACTATAGGCACAAGGCCTGAAATTGTGGGGGAGGGGACTAATCGATTACATCGACTCCAGTGTGTAACTGGTACTTAATTTATCGACCCCGAAAGGATGAAAGGTAAAGTCGACCTCGGCGGAATTTGAACTCAGAACGTAGCGGTGTGCAAAATACTGCTAAGCATTTCATCCAGCGTGCTAACGATTCTGCCAGCTCACCGCCATATGAAGAACAAGTGATATATGGTAACATACGCAAAAAGTACGGCCATAGAGAGGAGAATTACAAAATTCAAATCGGTAATAAGGGCAAGATAACCAGTAGAGCTGTATATAGAAAATGTAAAAGGAATTGTGATACACCGAGAGAGGTGTACGGGAAATTGAGCGATTTGTTCGGAAACGGTATAGACTCATTGGGAGCAGAGGTGGAGTTTGATGAATTACCGCCTGTTGTGGAGTGCAAAGATTTAGAACCATTTATGAACTTCTAAAAGTAAGACGTACAAATTGAATAGACTATAAATACGATACTAAAAGGGGGAAAAAAAGGAAAAAAGAGAAAGAAAAATGATAAAAACTGTTAAAATATCTAAATGGTACTGCTTGAGATTCGGGTTCAACGTAGTCATTTCATCACCATTAATTTTATTCATCCTTCATTAGTTCGTTTTATGTTTTATTTTGTCCCCACTGTGGTGTTCTGTATGTCCTTGTGCTGTCCCCTCTCTGTCATGGCCTGTGTGCCAAATAAAAGAGATAGTACAATGCAGTGTGTGTAGATGCATTTGTGAAGGCAGCCGTAGAAGTTGTTGAGGAGAGATATGTTAGTTACGTGTTTGATCCTGATTTAGAATTTGCAGTGTTATAACACTGTTACAGTGTAGTTTACATCCAAACCCAAAGATATAATAAATACCTTAACCCTAAACTACACACATTTTTATATCAGACGAGAGACCTCTTGTACATTGGTTACTTATATTGCGACACAGCTGAAAGAACCCATCTCTTCCTTCTTTTATGAATACAATTTCTTTCGCATGTGATAAAACTTTTATTCGTTAACAGACCTCCACTGAAAATCCTCATATGAATAGAAAAACGGTGTATTGCATAACTTTGAACATTTTTTCTTTCAAAAGGATGCGGTCCTGATTAATCAAATTTCAAATAAAATTCAGACGTCATGGGTATCTTTTGGAAAATTTCAATTCTCATTGTTTTGAACGATTTATGAAACATTATACTGAGATATCTCTTTCCAAACATGTATTTTAAATATCTTGATATATGATTGTGAAACACAACAATAAGTCGGACGGTTTTTAGCAAAATCTTCTGAGACAAACTTTTGCACATACCTTGGAGAAGCTTTGTGAGGTCGTTCTGGATGTAGTTGATGTTAAAAGAAAAGAAATTCTCTTACGATATAGCATACTGAGGTGGACAGGCCACGTAATTCATGCGAGAGAATTCTAATGCTTCTCCTCTATAGAGAATTATTAGCATTTCTCAAAAGATTCGGATTTTCAATTCACTTTCGATACCGAGGTCGATTTTTGCCTTTCCTTCATAAGGCAAAGTCGACCTCGGTGACATTGAACCCGGGACAGAAAGCCAGAAAAAAATGCCACCAAGCAATTTGTCAGGCGTGCTAACGTTTCAGCCAGCTACCCGCCTTCACATAATAATAATAATAATGATGATGGTTCCAAATTTTGCCGCAACGGCAACCATTTTGTGAGAGGGGATTAGTCAATTACATTGACCCTAGAGTTTCACTGGTACTTAATTTATCAACCCCGAAAGGATGACAAGCAAAGTCCACCGCGGCGGAATTTGAACCCAGGAAACGAAGACGGATGAAATACTGCTAAGCATTTCGCCCGGCGTGCTAATGATTTGTGAGCTCGCCGCCTTAAATAATAATAATAGTAATAATGATAATAATAATAAAAATAATAAAAATAATAATTGCAATCTTCCATCCTACACAAGCCTGACCTTCTTCCAAAAATAGTGGTTCTACCACAGAACCACTATAATAATAATAATAATAATAATAATAATACTTATTATTATTGTTGTTTTTATTACTACTACTACTACTATTATTATTATCATTTTTATTATTATTACTACTACTACTACTATTATTATTATTATTGTTATTACTACTACTACTACTACTACTACTACTACTATTATTATTACTACTACTACTATTATTATTATTATTGTTGTTGTTGGATTGACATGTGGGTTGAGCATACTCAGAAAACTGCTTTATTGGGTACAACAAGGATTTTGGGATTTGTACTTGAATGTTAAGTATCGTGGAAGAGACCCTGTGAGATCCTTGACAACATGTCCGCTCTTGCAGAATTAGCTGTAGCAAGTGAAATCAAGAGCTCTGAGAAGTGAAATGGAAAATATTAATAATAATAGTTATAAATACTATTTTTATTTTCCATAAATGCATCAGATAAACGGGACATTACAAAGACAGTTTACAATTTGCATGAGGGTTTGCATAGAAGATGACAAGAAGAAAGAAAGAAGAGAAGGAAAATGAGATGAAAAAATACATAGTACACAAAATATGTGAACATATAAGTGATGCAGTCCTCTTGATACAGGAGGACTTCAGTCTAGAGCCAATCAAAGAATTCCATATATCCAGGATCACCCCTGATCACCAAGGACACAAACCTTAATCCAACTCCAATTACCACCATCCATACAGTGTAAAGAGAAGGGTTGCTCAGTGCCTAAAACATCAAGCAAAGAATATAAGTAACGATCTTGATACACACCACGAAGAAATGATCAAGCTCAGTAACAATCTATTAAGTAACAACTACCCCAAAAACATACTATCCACTCCAATTATGAAGAGATGATGAAACCCATAAACTGACAACAGTCTGTTTACCCTACGTGAAAGTATGTCTATAAGTGCATACTTAAAGTAGGTTTATTCGCCCCCAACGTTTCTGATAGTCATCTACCCTATAACAAATTAACTGGGACAGACTACTTACCCCTCCGCTCTGACATTCCTTTTCAAGTGGAACTATTAAAAAATCAGTGATAGTTCGACCGAAGAGGTAGATGTCTTTCCTCACTCTTATCCACTATACAGCCCTCTTTAGCCATAGCCAATAAACAAGAACACTGTCTGCCCTGCTCTGCTGAAGGTGAGTGGTGGGCAACCCTTACGACGAATTCGGCCAATAGTCGGATTCGTCTTACACATGACAACAACCGTTCGACGTAATTCCTGAAATCAGCAATCCTCGATTTTGCAAGAGTGCGTGCAATACGATTTCGTCGCTTTGCGCACGTTTCGGGCAATCCCACCTGGCGGCAATCACGTGTCCATTGCGTTTACCTTCAATCTGGCAGTGTCCCTCGATAGATTCCAGGCCAGCTATCTCCAGAAGTTATCCATGACGTTCACCGGCCCGAAAATCCGTTGAAACATGGCAATTACGTAGCTCGTCTTCGTCGACGCCTAAATTTTACCAGAAGACGTCATCGCTCTTATCCACCTCTCGATTTCTATGTAATGTTGATATTAATAATTCTTTCTGTTATTGGTACAAGGCCAATAAGTTTGAGGGGAGAAAATCTATCACATCGATCCAGTACTTGATTGGTACTTATGTAAGGGGAAGTCGACTAGAGTAGAATTCGAACTTCGAACGGAAAGAGCTGGAAGAAATGATGCAGAGCATTTTATCCTTTTTAATAATAATAATAATCCTTTCTATTATAGGCACAAGGCTTGAAATTTAGGGGAGGGAGATAGTCAATTACATCGATCCCAGTGCGTAACCGGTACTTAATTCATCGATCCCCGAAAGGATGAAAGGCAAAGTCGACCTCAGCGGAATTTGAACTCAGAACGTAGCGGCAGACGAAATACCTATTTCTTTATTACCCACAAGGGGCTAAACACAGAGAGGACAAACAAGGACAGACAAACGGATTAAGTCGATTATATCGACCCCAGTGCATAACTGGTACTTATTTAATCGACCCCGAAAGGATGAAAAGCAAAGTCGACCTCAGCGGAATTTGAACTCAGAACGTAGCGGCAGACGAAATACCTATTTCTTTATTACCCACAAGGGGCTAAATACAGAGAGGACAAACAAGGACAGACAAACGGATTAAGTCGATTATATCGACCCCAGTGCATAACTGGTACTTATTTAATCGACCCCGAAAGGATGAAAAGCAAAGTCGACCTCGGCGGAATTTGAACTCAGAACGTAGCGGCAGACGAAATACCTATTTCTTTATTACCCACAAGGGGCTAAACACAGAGAGGACAAACAAGGACAGACAAACGGATTAAGTCGATTATATCGACCCCAGTGCATAACTGGTACTTATTTAATCGACCCCGAAAGGATGAAAAGCAAAGTCGACCTCGGCGGAATTTCAACTTTGAACGTAACCGCAGACGAAATACCGTTAAGCATTTCGCCCGGCGTGCTAACGTTTCTGCCAGCTCGTCGCCTTTTTAATAAAAATAATAATAATAATAATAATGTAGTACTGAATTAGAACTTAATCGCCTGTACAATCTCCCAATATGTGTGTATCTTGTGATTCCTATAGACACTGTTATTACTGTCATTATATCATGTATAATGCACATAAGGAATTATATATGATCTTAAGATAAATATTTGTAGGAGCATATGAAAAACATGTGTATAAGTGGTCTATATGCATGTGTGTGTGCGTATGCCTATATGTGTATATATGTGCGTGTGTGTGAATACAAACAAACACACACATACACACACACACATATATATATGTATATATATATATATATATATATATATATATATATATGCACACACATATCTGTATACATGTGTGTATATATAAGCCTACAAACGTATACATATGTATGTAAACATATAGGTATGCCTATATATGTATACATGTGGTTACACACGTGTGTGTGTGTGTCTGTGTGTGTCCACATGTATTTGTGGCGAGGGTACACGTGCGTTTACAAATATCAATAAATGATAAGATAAGAGTGAAAGTCACTGGCTGAAGACGGGGCGGATGTAAAAAAAAATTTCGGGAAGAAACAGAAATATAGAGAGAGAGTATCTGAGAGATAAAATAACCGTTGGACTGGCAAAGCAGAGGGAAAGAGCTACCGGGGGGTGGGGTGGAGAATGTGGGGAAATAGAAAAGAAAGGAAACTATGGCAAAGCTGATTGATGGAAGACAAGGATAAGAAGGATAAGGCGCTGGGGCATAAGCGTGAAGCAAGTCAAAGCAATACTTCCTGATTAGATATGACTGAGAACTGTTCGATAGTTTTAGCAGTGGAACAGGACTGGTATGAGGTGGCTATTTCTGAGGAGTTTAATATTTAAGATGCCTTTTGGCTGAGTCGTAATCGATATATCGAACTGAAGTTAGCGTCTCGTGTTGTAGAACTGACTGACAAAACAGTTAGTTACATGTGAGCCAGAAATCGGAATTTACCAAAGTTGCCGTTCCCCCTTTTTATTTTATTTTATTTTATTTTATTTTATTTATACATATATTCTTTCTTTATCTTGTTTTTTTTTTTTTTTTTGTTTTTTTCAACAGAGAGGTTTCACTGTTGCCTGCTCGGCCGATGTCTGTGAAATGGATCTCTATTGATTAATCGATAAAACCAAATGCCGATAGATCCAGTCTATATTTCGCGTGTTTTTAAGTGATGTTAGTCAATCAGTGTGTGTTATAACCGTATTGTTCGAAGGTATAGTTATTTAGTACAATACACGATCTATCAGCTTCTGACTGTTTAGGATATTTGGATATTGTCTGATTTCTTTCTGGGCAATATATATTGTTCACAATACTGAAATCAATTATCTTCGCTTGGTCTTTGACTTCAGAGATTAATCTCTGATCTCCTTTCTTGTTAATTTAATATTAAAGGAGAATCAGTGCAGTTCTTTTAGAATTGGCATTATTTTTTTATTGTGTATCCCATCTAGGAACTGCCAAATTCGCATTAGTTCTTTATACATTTTAAGTAACCGACTACGAATATACATTTAAACTTCAGTGATTTAAAAATAGACTAAATCCAGAATCTAGAGAAACTAATGATTGTCTACAATTAATCCATGGAATGGTTAGTGGAAAAATTTGCTAAATCAAGTATCTAACGTTTTTGATTCTTTATCTGGTTGAGTAAGAAATTATGTTGTGGTTTTGGTTGTAGGTAAGCTTTAGACGAACGGCTTTTAAGCATCGAACGAAATACTGTGCGGTGCTTATTCCATTTTTTTCATTTTTCGTTCACTCTTACCGAAGTCAGATTTGCCTATCATCCTTCCAGGATCGAAGAATAAATACCAGTCTAGAGTGACGGAATAATTCTAGTGTCGAAGATGACACCTTGCTGTATTTTATCCTCGTTCCTTGAGTCATGAATTCAAATCCTAATATGGTCTACTTGAATGTTAGACTTCTCCCTTCTCTCTGATTAACACAGCCATTTAATCAGTGGGTGCCTTTAGTAGTGTCTACTCTATTGCAAGCAATTTAGATCTGGTCTCATGTTTGAGGATAACTTTCTCTTTCGTCCACTAGTCTTGCAGGCACCATAGGCACTCCCTTCCACCTGACAAAGCAATAAGAAAAAGTAAGGAAGGAATGAAAGCATGATATGGGGAATAAAATTGAAGGCCAAGAGAAAGAGAGAAAAGGAAACGGTGTGTGAAGTTAGCAAGGAGAAAGAAGCCGCTAGAATTGGATAGAATTGGAAATGGGAACACACAAAAGTTAATGTCTCAAGCCAGACCGAAAGAGATTTGACTCAACGTTCTGGATCGTTCGGGTTACCATGTATATAATCTACTATAAATATAGCGTATAAGTCAAAGAGTCAATGCTGTAAAGCATTGATTCTGGGTATCACGAAGAGCAAATTTTCGAATAAAAGATGGAAGTCCTCAAAGATGGAGTTAAAATTGTTGGCAAGGAAAGAATGTTTAGATTATCATTGCTTTGGTCAACACTTGGTCGGTGCTGTCTAATGTCCCTGACAACCTTTGTCCATTACCATACTCATTTCTCTGATGTTACATTTGAGGATTACTTCCCAGAGCTATATACTTTTATAAATCATATTAAAACTAATGGAACAACGTTTTGTATGTTTTCTGGCTAATTATTGGAGCTTAAATCATTTAGATTATTCCTTATAAACTCGAGTCCATTGGGGGTAATCCAGTCAGAAGGCTTTCAGTAAATTGGATGAGTGATGAGATAATCCTAGAAAACTAGAATAAAATGTTTCAAATTTTCATATCTAGCTAAATGTAAATTCTGTCGGGAATTTCATCGAAACTCACAAAACAAAACAAGAGAAATTAGTTTACAATGGAGCAATATATATACATATATATATATATATATATATATATATAAAATGATAAATCTCAGAGCGAGTTATAAACAGTAGCAGCAACACGTTGTGACGTATATCTGCCATTTGAATATTCAAATGGGAAATATACGTATATATATATATATATATAAACCGTTCCATATTTTCATCACTTTATCTCATCATCTGAGAGAGTCCCATTATAAAAACAAATTGAATTTTTGCATGGGAGGGGGGGAAACACTCTCATCAATTGATTCATGACGCTTAAGTCATTTGAGCTGTCTGCACCTCGTACATCTAAAAAAAAAAAACAGAAACAAAATCACTCTCATTTTATGGAGGAGAAGAAAATAGCATTAAAATCAGTATATTTGTTTTTATCGTTTTCTTATTTTTCAGGTAGCAATAAATAAATATCTTTATTCGCATTTGTTGTCGGTTTTATATTTTAGTACCTTCTTTGAAGGTTTAAAGAAGCCAGAAAAACGTTGTAGATTTTGTCTTACTTGATGTTGTTTTATCCGGATTTATCTGCAATATCTCATTTCCGCATAGTACTGTTAAATTTAGTGCTGATATAAACAGAAAATGTTATGTTGAAGTAAAAGTAACTGCTGTTGTAATGTTGGTATTATTATTAGATTTTAGCTCAGTTTTTTCTCACTCGCCAGCTTCTAAAATATTCTATCAACTTCACCATTTCTCTTTATTTCTTTGTAATTATTGGATTGTCTCTAAATTTTTTTATTACATTAACTTACTTTTATTCTCTTAATTCTGTTTGTTAAGACATTAATTAATTTTTTGAAAACTTTGTCACAAATATATAATTTTAATTCATTTATATATTTTTAATGACATTTTCATAATTACAATTACCTTTTCCAAACTTAACTACGTTTAAAGTTATGAGTTGTAACAAACAGATCATGTCATTTTTTCTGAGGAGATTCGAGTCCTAAAATCTTCATGCATATTATGTTGTATCCTGAACAATCTAATATCGCCCCACGATCCAGTGAAGAATGATCTACGTTAGTCATGAGCAACTTATTTCTTTATTTTCCACAAGGAGCTAAACACAGAGGGGACAAACAAGGACAGACATAGGTATTAAGTCGATTACGTCGATCCCAGTGCGTAACTGGTACTTATTTAATCGACCCCAAAAGGATGAAAGGCAAAGTCGACCTCGGCGGAATTTGAACTCAGAACGTAACGGTAGACGAAATACTGCTAAGCATGTCGCCCGGCGTGCTAACCACTCTGCCAGCTCGCCGCCTTTAGTCATGAGCAACTTGCGACCCGTGGGACTTACTGAATGGCACGACTAACGGAAAATTACCTTGGACTTATTAGTAGTGTGCCCCTCCAGGTAATGAACCATGTCTCTTGTGGCCCGCTTCTCGTCAAAGGTTGCCCGTACCTGCTCTACGTGGTCACACAATCTGCTGGAAATGCTTGAGATGACAGCCTGATATAAACTATTACAACAAATGACGATGTGGCCATAACTGGAACGCTTTACATAGGCCTACTCAATGAGAACTGGCTTAGGGCTAAATAACAGCAGCAACAACAAATATTGCTGTCAATTCTAACTCGCAGTGCAGATAATAAAGCAGAGAACTGTGGGAGAACAGGAGACTTATGTACAAGGAATAATTTCAAGACGGTTCCCTCAAGAATCTTATGATACAATCGAACCGTTTCACTGGAGAATATTGTGATACAAAATTGATTATCTCTCTCCGCACTTTTTCCTCAATTCCTATCTGTTACTCAAGCCTTTGATTCCATCGTTCCCCTGTTTATTATTAGTTATTCAGTGGAGGCGCAATGGCCCAGTGGTTAGGGCAGCGGACTCGCGGTCATAGGATCGCGGTTTCCATTCCCAGACCGGGCGTTGTGAGTGTTTATTGAGCGAAAACACATAAAAAGCTCCATGAGGCTCCGGCAGGGGATGGTGGTGATCCCTGCTGTACTCTTTCACCACAACTTTCTCTCACTCTTACTTCCTGTTTCTGTTGTACCTGTATTTCAAGGGGCCGGCCTTGTCACTCTCTGTGTCACGCTGAATATCCCCGAGAACTACGTTAAGGGTGCACGTGTCTGTGGAGTGCTCAGTTACTTACACGTTAATTTCACGAGCAGGCTGTTCCGTTGATTCGGATCAACCGGAACCCTCATCGTCGTAACCAATGGAGTGCTTCCAAACCATTAGTTATTCAGATTGACGTTATATTTAATACGTTCTTTATAAATGTTTCGAAACAATATTAAGTTTATTATTCTTCTAATTCTTAAATATGGTGATGACTCTCTCTCTCTCTCTCTCTCTCTCAGCAGTAGGTGACACAAACTAAAATGATTTTCTATCACAAACAGTTCCTTCCTTGATAATCTCGAATCACCGAGCTGCCAAGAGACGAAACAATACAAGACGAAACACATGTCTCGTAATTAATACCAGGTTGCTCTTTCTACCGAAATTTTCAATATGTTCTCATTGTACATCTAATTCTTCATCTTAGTAACATCTCTTTGTCTCCATTTCCGTATTTGCAAAAACATTTGCTGTGAGATTTCATTCCCCTTAGTCTGTTCAACATATTCTATTGGTAACAGAATAGTTGTAATTCTGAGAATATTTTATTATTTCGTTTTTCAGCTATAATTAGATACTCAATCCCTTTGGCTGTCTTAGTTCATTTGCAGATATTTCCAACAATTTTATTTCTCCAGGCAGTCTCCAGGTTTCGCAGACATTTATTTAACTCTTTTTTTTTATTTTTTGTTCACACTCTGTCATTGAAATGTTTCTTAACTTAATTATTACTTTGTATCCAATTATTTTCCCTCTTTTATTACAAGCTGTATTTAACAGTAACCTTTCATCTGACGGCTATATGGTGTTAGAACATTCTTAAAACTAAAGACAGTGTCTGCAGGTTATATTAATAACAATGGAATCAATTATACTATAAATAGTCTTTTGTTGCTTATTTTTTTATTATTGGAAAGTATCACAGATATGAGATTGAATAAAGAATTGGGGGGAAATGAAGCAACAAGTCCAACAGGCTTATGTTGGAAAGAGACGAATGTTTCAATGAAATGAAATAGATATGTTCAAATAATGAGCGCCTCGACAAAGTTCAATATCTTGTAAATTAGAATTCTTTATTAGAACACCAAAGTAATAAAGTTAAACGTTAAATGTTAGTATTTCCCCTCTTCGGTCTTTTCCTAATCAAGGGCATCTATTGGTGAGGAACTAATTCTGTTGACTTCATGTGAAGAGAACTCTATAGTTGTGGTGTTTATCATTATCTAAAAAGCATTGACCCTTAAGGGCATTAAGTGATGTGAATCAGTCCTAACAGACATAAGACACATATTTCGATTTTGTTCTTGGAATTAGATAGTATTATAAGTCACAATTAAGGGCTATTTAAAAAGTAAATATCATAGTTGTGATGCTAAAAATCAAAAGTTTTTAACGCATTTCCAAGCGTTTAAAATAGATTATATTTTGGAAGATTATATACTCTTTCTTACTCTTTTACCTTTTTCAGTCGGGTGACATTTTCTAATGGCATTTCTGGGTGTATTCATTCTTAAGCATTGCTATGATTGACTCTATTTCTCCCTTTGGACCCCAACAAACAGAAGAGTGCATGCACTATATAATATCATATTTACAAAATCAATTGCTTCTCTGGGTTCAAAGTAAGCAGCATTCTATATCTTGAGATCATCATATATTATCGACGAAAGACTATAAAACTTTATATAACTTTATTATGAAGACACTTTTACTTCAAAACGTCCTGCAGGGTCAATATGGTCTTCTATAGTTCTCTGCACTTTTGTGACCATCAGTTTTAAACTGACACACTTCCATTGAAGTTTCTATCAATATATCTAACATACACAATGTAGTTTATTATAGAACAGGTTCAACGTTACTGCATATCTGACATAACTGAACTCTGCATGACCAAGTGATCTTGATTTATAGGCGCAGGAGTGGCTGTGTGGTAAGTAGCTTGCTAACCAACCACATGGTTCCGGGTTCAGTCCCACGGCGTGGCACCTTGGGTAAGTGTCTTCTACTATAGCCTCGGGCCGACCAAAGCCTTGTGAGTGGATTTGGTAGACGGAAACTGAAAGAAGCCCGTATATATATATATATATATATATGCGTGTATGTTTGTGTGTCTGTGTTGGTCCCCCCAACATCGCTTGACAACCGATGCTGGTGTGTTTATGTCCCCGTTACTTAGCGGCAAAAGAGACCGATAGCATAAGTACTGGGCTTACAAAAGAATAAGTCCCGGGGTCGAGTTGCTCGATTAAAAAGGCGGTGCTCCAGCATGGCCGCAGTCAAATGACTGAAACAAGTAAAAGAATAAAAGAGTATATCTGACATAACTGAACTCAGCATGACCAAGTGATTTTGATTTATACTAAAACAATCTGAATATGTGTTGTTGGAAAGAGTCGGTATACAATTTAACATATTTGGCTGCCATTTCTAGCCGCTCGAACTATTGAGTATGGGCTTCCCTTATTTTTCTTCTAGTCTGGTGACATGTTGGGGGTTACTTATATGTTATGTCAGTGTATGAACGGAATCATGTAATCTTTAAATAAATTGAAGTACTCAAACACTTAGTTAGTTAGTTAGTTAATTTGGCTCAAAAGCAAATAGCAAGGCCATGTAGGGGGACATGGAGTTAAGTACAGGGTGGTGTTCATGTAAAGAGTTCAGGCCACTTGAGGTCAAGGGAGGCTTTGAACAAAGCGGTCGTCAGCATCTTCACCATCTCGTCTGTCAGCTTGTTCCACGGATCCGCAACCCGGACGGAGAAAGCTCCTCTCCTTCGATTGAGATGAAATCGTCGCAGGTAGAGCTTTTCGGAGTGACCCCGCAGCCGTATCGTTAATAGAGAAACATTTATTACAATGGTTATCATGGAATTCACGGATCTTTTTGGTTTGAACGGCAGTTGTTTTCTAGCGGTGTCATATGAAATTGTCACCCATAATTATTACCCTAGTATCAATCTATTGCATTTCAATCTGTTTTAGGGTTAGGGTGGGGGGAAGAGTATCTTTTTTTCTTCACAAATGTAAATAAACCCAATCTATTTCTTAAACGAGGGACATATTCATACGACACAGAATGTTTTTCTTACCTCAATAGACGTCAGTGATTGGTTGAAATTTCAGAAATTGAAGAAAAAAACAACAAATATCTTACAAACTATAGAATTTTCTCAATAAAGGCAAGAGAAAAAGATGTTTTATAAACACATTCTACCAGTATACGAAGTTTAAAATTTTTTAGTTACCTAGAAATTATTTTAAAAAACTGCCGTTCAAACCGAAAAGATCCGAATTCACTAATCTCTTGAGCAGTTAGAAATGCTAATCTCGTTATTTATGTAGAAATTTATCAGACCGTTGGTTCATGAACTTGAGGGAGTCTGTTCAAAGAAAAGAACAACAATGTTCTTGATTCTTTTTCAGGGCCTCCCTGACTATTGGCAAGTAGGGAGATCTAATCCTAAATTCTCCTACGAAATGAAAGTTGAAAACGTTCGAGTGCTTGATCGGATTGAACCTTCGCTTATAGATTATATATTTTTGTTTATAATAAACATAACATAGAAGCAAACCATAAGATGTAACTAAATTAGAGCCAATGCGAAGAACTCTTATGTGCTTGTTCTATCTGGTAGAAGTAGCAGCCAAATGCCCCTCCAAATCATGCCATACTGTCTTACATAACGAAGATATTATTGGAAGGCTTCAACGTAGTCTGTAATAAACGCAAAGACGAGATGGCCTTGGGCTAGTGTCAAACCAGGCTGCGATTTAAGTCTGATATCATGTCAGAAGGATATCTCTTGTTCTTGTGTAACACAGTTTCCATCAAAAAGGTTTTGATCTACCCGAGGTTAAAGTAAAAGACACCGAAGGTATCGCATGAAGAGATTGAATCCGAAACCACTAATGTCAAAGCAAATTTCTAATACCCATACCTATATTACATTTATCCATTAACTGTCTGTCAGTTTTCGTTAGATATACACTACCGTCAGAAATTAATTAGCACACTTGATTTGCTCTTCACTCAAGGTATGTGCTGTCACCTAGTGGCCATATCTCGAACTATTGCTTTGTTGCGAGTTCACTGTTGCGCAGAACGATGACGTAACTTTCTTTGCAGAGCAGTTTGAGAGTCTACAGCCTTATGATGTTGACATAGCAGTGCAACAACTTGGAGTGCGGATGCAGACAAATCTTCCTTTGTTTAATAGATATAGGTAGCGCTTCGCAAGGACCGAAATCACACCATACTAAGTTTTCTCATCGCGTAAGACGTTTTGAACAGCTCATAAGGTTAATTGATTTAACCTATTTAATGTAGAAATTTGAGAAGTGCTAATTAATTTCTGACGCAAGTGTACGTCCTACTGTATATCTGATGAAAAAAATTTTAATTATAACACTAAAACGCTTTTTTATGCTATACATTATCGGTAAGAAAATTGCATACTTCATAGTATACATCTTGGAATATATCTCTGTGACGTAGAAATATATTATCACCAGAAAATAGGTAAATATGTCTGAGAAGTAGGAAACGATTAATTCGATATTAACGTGGAAATGGTGTGATTCTCTCTTCTGCTTTCGAATAGATGTCAGTAGATTGGTAGCTTCAGCTATGATTAGTAACAACCTATTTCTTTACTACCCACAAGGGGTTAAACAAGGACAGACAGACGATTATATCGACCCCAGTGTGTAACTGGTGCTTATTTAATCGACCCCGAAAGGAAGACGAAATACCTATTTCTTTACTACCCACAAGGGGCTAAACACAGAGGGGACAAACAAGGACAGACAAACGGATAACGTCGATCATATCGATCCCAGTATGTACCTGGTACTTATTTAATCGACCCCGAAAGGATGAAAGGCAAAGTCGACCTCGGCGGAATTTGAACTCAGAACGTAAAGACAGACGAAATACCTATTTCTTTATTACCCACAAGGGGCTAAACACAGAGGGGACAAACAAGGACAGACATAGGTATTAAGTCGATTACATCGACCCTAGTGCGTAACTGGTACTTAATTTATCGACCCCGAAAGGATGAAAGGCAAAGTCGACCTCGGCGGAATTTGAACTCAGAACGTAGCGGCAGACGATATGCCGCTAAGCATTTCGTCCGGCGTGCTAACGATTCTGCCAGCGCACCGCCTATATGATTAGTAACAATCGTAATTAACACACTATTTAAATGAAAGAAGGAATGAAATTTTGCAGGTTTATCATTCACTATTAGACGCATCATCATTCGCAGGGTAGGTGAAAAAAATTTGCTGAATCAATTTTAGTGCATTACTGATGCTTATGTTTTCGAAACTTGTGGCTCAGGGCATAAAGAGATGCGAAATAAATATTTAAAGAAACATACGTAATACAATTCTAAGTTTAATGCCGTCACGAGTTACTCCATCAAATCTTACTGTTATTTGTGGAAAGAGGATTATTTTTCTCTGTAAAACAAACAAGCACAAGCGAGAAAGAATTGTGAGGAGTTTATTATAAACATGAAATTTCAGTAATTATTTTTAAGAATTTGAATTATTTGTTAACAGCTAGGAAATAGACAATAGGATTATTTTCTCTTCGGAATTTTCCTACGTTAGTAATAACTATTCAGTATAGGCATTATAACAGTTAATGATGCAAGCATTAAATAAATCTTTAAAAATAAATCTTAGTGAGATGGCATGAGTAGGTGTGTAGATTAAATGACAAGAAATGCTGGCAAAAAGCGTCTTTCTGTTGAGTCATACGAACAAGAAAATTCAAAGCAGTAATTTCTATAGCAAAGCGAAATACATTTTCGCTTTCGTTTTGCATAATGCCTGAGAAATATTTATAGCATACCGAAAAAGTCATAATCTTTAGCATCCCTTCAAACTCAACAAATGATTTCAAATCTTCTGTCTAGTCTCCAAATATCTTGGAATTCTTTTTCAATTTCAAGCAGACATCTTAGGCCGATCCCAGTAAAACAGAAGTGATTGAACAACACGAGGTAAACTCGGTGACATAAGAATAGCAGAATTACATAAGAACTGTGCATGCATGCATGCATACGGACATGCACACATCTGCATATACATATCTGTATGTGTGTATGATTGCACGCTCACTAAGTGAAACTGCATGTATGTTCACGTAGTGTGCGTGTGTTTCTGTTTGCTTACTTGTCTCTCTCGATATATGGATTCTTGGACTATTTATATAGCTTGAGAAGACAAACTGATCAAGTAAAAATACAGACAGTATATTGAAGAGAGCGGGAGGGAATCAAAATTATTATTATTTTTTTTTCGTTTTAAAAGATAAATATTCAAAAACATCTTCAAAAACTCAGTAAATAAAAAGGAATTTCTCTTTCCTCAACTCTGTGATTTCCTTTCGCTAAAGAACCCTTTATATGTCGAAGCTGCTAATAAATATTTCTGAAAAATTACTTTTTATTCTGCTCATCAAACTCTTCCGATATCGTTTTGTGTTATACAAAGCTGGCTTTCCTATTTTCAGCAAGATACCAATTTAGATGCAAGCAATATTTTCTTCTTGTTGGCAATGGCCAAAATAGAACAATTTTCTTGTACTGTTCCTGTATCTGTTTCTAAGAACAAGACGAATGTAAGCTGTTAGAATGAAAGAGAGCGGTTTATAGATTTTCCGAGTTGTATTATTTTAAAGTTCCCTAATCACACAAATTTAACCAATGGTCTATTTTGAACTCACCACGGACCAGTTTAGAGCTTATCACCCGCCTGTCTATTATCACATTGGTGTTTAGCCTCAGGTCAGATTTGAGCAAAGGCGTTGCTGTCGTGACCATACAGCTTTTTTTTTTAATAGCGTATGAGTTCAGGAATATTTGGCTGCTATTTCTCGCATGTAGAGCTACTACACAGTGTTTCCCTTGTTGGTGTTGTTGTCTCTCGATTCCGATCTTGCAGCAGCAGGAGTTCCAAAATGGATACTTACACAGATACGCACGCACGCACACACACACACACACACACAAACACGCGCGTGCTTGGCATAAGGATTTATAAACTTTGAGAGAACGTGAAATAATAGTTGTTTTGGAACAGCGGATCTCGAAATAAGAAGCTGTAAATAGTAGCGTGTAAGTATAGAGATAAAAAATATCCAGGGATAGAAAAAGTTGAAAGCTACCCACGGCTATTTTTAATCTCCCCTGGATTAAATATGCTAGTACTAACTTAACTTCTTTTTTATCATATGGATGGCGTCTCTGGGTTTTATTCTGTACAAAAATCTAGTTTTTACACAAATTAATGTATGTTTACTTAGTGATTTTCTCATCCCTACTTCATTTCACTTAGTACGCTGAGGACTACTTTTTCTGATGAGGTCGTAAGTAGACAGAAACATGCCTTCCAGAGTTGTCTTCTTAGCTTGTGAAAAAAAAAGAAGGAATATTTTTTTTTATTTTCCACACATTTCTTTCTTTGACTCGTATAATTATGGTATTTTGGCATAAGGTGCTGATTGACTTATACTTCCTCCACTGTTTTGTTGTTTTTAGAGTTGTTTAGGTTCGGCCTCCTCAAAGCAGGGTCGCTGCTGTCTTCGCGAGGCTGCTGTCACGTAAAGATTTGGAGCGTCTTGAATACAACGAAGGAATTTTTTCATTACATATTCCAGCTTTGTAAACATTATTTGTTGGTTATTGTGATTTTTCCTGCAAAAGCTAAAACACTGCAATTGTGCCTTTCAAAGGAAATTCACAAATTTAGAATTTAATAATAGCTGTGCCGAACATTTCCGTCATATAAAAAAATAATGACAGCGCTTACTATTTTAATTTCACGTGATTGTGGAATAACCACTGTGGAATAACCACTGTGATTCTCTCTCTCAAATAACGGGAGTGTGTCATTTTTTTATTACCGTATTTACCTTCATACTATCCGATTTCTAAAGCAGGTTGTTTAATTTGCAATTTAGTTTTGCATCATGGACTCATTTTGGATGGATGAAATTGTAGTTAAATATAATACATGAAATCACTGAACGGGACTTTTTTCAACACAAAAAATTATAAGGAACTAGAAGTATCGCCCGGCGTTGCTCGGGTTTGTAAGGGAAATAACTATATAAGCATTTTCAGAGAGTTATAGCAAAAAAAAAAGCAAAAGAATGCATTAAAAATGAAAAAAAATTATGGTAAATTTTTTTTTTAATCGTTGACTCATCGTAGACATTTTTAGTGAGTTACTTCCCTTATATAATAGCGAAAAAATGCATTAAAATGGAAAAAAATTATGGTAATTTTTTTTTTAATCGAAGACTCATCGTAGACGCGCGCTAATACCCAGAAGGGCTCGATATGAATCACGACTATAAGATACCCGCTTTTGGTTAAACTGCACCGCAAAATGTGGGAGTAGTTAGGAATCTAAATCGTAGGAGATAGACACACTTCTCTTTTATATATAAAGATGACACGAAGTTCTATTATACAAAATTTAGTAAAAGGAAGACTCGTCAGTATTAATAAACTCATTATCGTATTGTATTTTTCTTTTTCGTGATAGCAGTGAATAAACACGTATTCTTAATTAAATTAGATAAAAATATATTTAAATTAGATTAAAATACATTATAGGCGCAGGAGTGGCTGTGTGGTAAGTAGCTTGTTTACCAACCACATGGTTCCGGGTTCAGTCCCACTGCATAGCACCTTGGCCAAGTGTCTTCTACTATAGCCTCGGGCCGACCAAAGCCTTGTGAGTGGATTTGGTAGACGGAAACTGAAAGAAGCCCGTCGTATATATGTATATATATATATATATATGTGTGTGTGTGTGTGTGTGTGTGTGTTTGTGTGTCTGTGTTGTCCCCCTAGCATTGCTTGACAACCGATGCTGGTGTGTTTATGTCCCCGTTACTTAGCGGTTCGGCAAAAGAGACCGATAGAATAAGTACTGGGCTTACAGAAGAATAAGTCCCGGAGTCGAGTTGCTCGATTGAAGGCGGTGCTCCAGCATGGCCGCAGTCAAATGACTGAAACAAGTAAAAGAGTATTCCGAAAGTGATAACTTCCATTAAAAACTGTTAGTATTAAGATATATCGATTTGAATCAAACTTGGAACAAAATTATTCTAAATGGAATTGTTTTACATTAAAGTAAACTGATATATAATACTTTACTGATTTTGAGCTTCAATAATTGGGACTGAAATTATATTCCTGCATTAAACACATGTAAATAGGGAACTATGAAAAAAGCATTCATGAAAGTTGTATATCATAAGTCACCGTTTATACACACTAATTAGAATATTTTTGGGATCTTTTTGTTTTGAACGGCAGTTTTTTCTAGCGTTGTCATATGAAATTGTCACCCATAATTATGACCCTAGTATCGATCTATTGCATTTCAATCTGTTTTAGGGTTAGTGTTAGGGTTACGGGTGGGGGGAAGGGTATCTTTTTTCTTCAGAAATGTAAATAAACCCAATCTGTTTCTTAAATGAGGGACATATTCATACGGCACAAAATGTTTACCTCAATGGACGTCAGTGATTGGTAGAAATTGAAGAAAAAAAACAACAAATATCTTACAAACTATAGAATTTTCTCAATAAAGCCAAGAGAAAAAGATGTTTTATAAACACATTCTACCAGTATACGAAGTTTAAAATTTTTTCGTAATCTAGAATTTATGTTAAAAACTGCCGTTCAAACCGAAAAGATCCGAAAATTTTTGTTTTAAATTTAACCCGCAGCCAAAAGCTTTTATATTTTTATAAAAGCGCTAGTTTTGAAAAATCGTGAAACTGTAGCTCTTTTATCAACGCCATGAAGCTAAAAAGAAGTAATATCTTCGAAATGAAATGATATGAAATCAGTTAACACTCCAGCCTACCAAGGTGTCAGATATTGGATATGATCATTGCAAGCGCTGCCAAATTTTTGTGTGAATTAAAGAAATGGCAAGAGTGCACCTCAAATATACAATATATAAAAAAAAAAAATTTTAACTAAAAAACATGAAATGTTTATCCCGTTCCCTGTGGATTACTTTTTATCTTATCAGCCACTTTTGACGCATTTCACCAGACTATATGAAGCCATTGTTAACATCACGAGGGAATTATGACCAGGGACGGGAAAAAGGAATGAAGCAGCCACCGTCTATTTTGTTCGTTGAGTATCTCCCTTTGTAAGGCGGCGAGCTGGCAGAAACGTTAGCACGCCGGGCGAAATGCTTAGCGATATTTCGTCTGCCGCTACGTTCTGAGTTCAAATTCCGCCGAGGTCGATTTTGCCTTTCATCCTTTCGGGGTCGATAAATAAAGTACCAGTTACGTACTGGAGTCGATGTAATCGACTTAATCCGTTCGTCTGTCCTTGTTTGTCCCCTCTGTGTTTAGCCCCTTGCGGGTAGTAAAGAAATAGGTATTTCGTCTGCCGTTACGTTGTGAGTTCAAATTCCGCCGAGGTCGACTTTACCTTTCATCCTTTCGGGGTCGATAAATTAAGTACCAGTTACGCACTGGGGTCGATGTAATCGACTTAATCCGTTTGTCTGTCCTTGTTTGTCCCCTCAGTGTTTAGCCCTTGTGGGTAGTAAAGAAATAGATATCTCCCTTTGTATTACAAAAGCATAACCTTCTAAATGTGACGTGATGTAACATTAAAGAGTACGTATGCGTTATGTGTCCATGCATGTATGCATATATGCACAATATGTTTTCTTTGTTTATATTGCATATGTTAACTTCGACTGGACAACTAATTTCTGTTAGTGTACAGCTTTTCTTTTCTCTTAATGTCTCTTGCCGATTATTCATATGTATTATACAAAGCTTTTGACTGGAACGTTTCTTCAGTAATTTATTGGTATCAAAGGTGTGTGCGCCCTCTACGTCGTTGTAACCTTTTTTTCTGTTGAACTTCGAAACTATTCCCCCGCTGTGCGGTGTTTCGGTCATTAGATCATAACTCAAAGGTTGATATTACCATGTTGACAGTTTCAGACAGCTGCTTATGATGTGAGTCACATTTTCCATATTAATTTCGTAGAGACTGTATCGATTGTCAAATCTAGGTGTTTTCTTATTTCCTATTCATTGATGTCTCATATTTGTTTTGCTTCGAGAGAAAGAAGCATATATATATACATGAATGTATGTGTACATTTATATATGTGTATATATGTATGTATTTTCTTATTTAGCATACATACATTCTTAGACAAAATATGACGAGATACAAAAATGTAAATTTTATGTTTGTATGGGAAATTCATACAATTAACTAATTGAAATATTTCCCTGGTAAGATCAGAACTCTAAAAAGTATGTAATTGTTATGGACTGGCGTTATATTCCCTTGGTATTAATTTACTTCATTATTTATTGTTCTTTTACCAAATCACAAGGATTCATAAGGATGGTATTTATCTCCATGGAAACCACACATCTGGCAAAGCAGCATGCCAAAGACAAAGCTTCTATAAAATATTTCAGCTCTAGTAAGATGCTGACTGTCTGCAAAGATCAAGTTAAAAAACCCATTAATGTATTACATATCTAGGATGGTGCTTACACTACATGCACAATCTTGCTCAACCGCATGCAAAAGCAAAGTCCATCTGTCTGATTGGCAAATAGTCGCTCTAACACCTGCAACACACTACAACTTCTACTCAACAAACGCAGGGCTGCTTCTTTAGGTCATTTCTTCTTCTTCTTCTCTTCTTCTATTGTTCTAACATATCCAAGACATCGTAGCCCCGTGTTCTTTTTTTTTTTCATCACTATATCTATTTCTTTACTACCCACAAAGGGCTAAACACAGAGAGGACAAACAAGGACAGACAAACGGATCTAGTCGATTACATCGACCCCAGTGCGTAACTGGTACTTAATTTATCGACCCCGAAAGGATGAAAGGCAAAGTCGACCTCGGCAGAATTTGAACTCAGAACGTAACGACAGACGAAACACCTATTTCTTTACTACCCACAAGGGGCTAAACACAGAGAGGACAAACAAGGACAGACAAACGGATCTAGTCGATTACATCGACCCCAGTGCGTAACTGGTACTTAATTTATCGACCTCGAAAGGATGAAAGGCAAAGTCGACCTCGGCGGAATTTGAACTCAGAACGTAACGGCAGACGAAATACCTATTTCTTTACTACCCACAAGGGGCTAAACACAGAGAAGACAAACAAGGACAGACAAAGGGATTAAGTCGATTATATCGACCCCAGTGCGTAACTGGTTCTTAATTCATCGACCCCGAAAGGATGAAAGGCAAAGTCGACCTCCACAGAATTTGAACTCAGAACATAACGGCAGACGAAATACGGCTACGCATTTCGCCCGGCGTGCAAACGTTTCTGCCAGCTCGCCGCCTCATCACTCATACTATATCATATCCGCCACACAGCTTGAACTAAACATAAAGCTCAGTAACCACTGAATCGCCGCCTACTACGTTTTCCTACGTGGAACAATATGTAAAGTTTGAGCTAAGCATCAACTACACCACTCTTTCCCCCAACCTAAGAGTTTTGTATAGGCCAAGAACGCAGACCCTCTTTCTCCACCGAAGTTATTTAAAAACCCTCTGTTATTTTCTCGTACGTTTATATTTGAGGTGGTGGGGTTTATTTCAAAGTGTTGTACATATTTTGTGTCGTTCTTTTAAAAAAGATTCTTAATAGTAATTTAGAGGAAGTTTTGAATCTTTTCGGTTTGATCGGCAGTTTTTAACATAATTTCTAGGTAATTAAAAAATTTTAAACTTCGTATACTGGTAGAATGTGTTTATAAAACATCTTTTTCTCTCGACTTTATTGAGAAAATTCTATAGTTTGTAAGATATTTGTTGTTTTTTTTCTTCAATTTCTGCAATTTCAATCAATCACTGACGTCCCTTGAGGTTAAAAAAACATTCTGTGCTGTATGAATATGTCCCTCGATTAAGAACCAGATTGGGGTTATTTATATTTGTGAAGAAAAAAAGATACCATTCCCCCCACCCCTAATCCTAACTAACCCTAACTTTAAAAGAGATTGAAATGCAATAGATCGATACTATGGTAATAATTATGGGTGACAATTTCATATGACACCGCTAGAAAAAGCTACCATTCAAACCGAAAAGTTCCGAACTTTTTAATCAAATTCTCTTCTTCAAACATAAAAACGAAGTTATATCTTTAACATTGCGTGATAAGACATAGATCTTCCGTATTGCTTTGCCCATCGGAAAAGAAACGAGAATTCTAGTTTCTCACTGCTTGTTACATCATTCTTGTTACCACCCTATAGTTCGGCGCGCTTAGCTATTAAGTAGCTAAATGTCTAACCAGCAGACACTATACAACGCCAGTGACACGAGTACGAATCATGAATATTCAATTAATAGCTTGGCACATTATGAACTCATCCATGCTCGCGTTTCTTTTCCTTTACAGATTTTTTTTTTAATGCTATAAAATATTATTTAATTAGTTTTACACTTAATTATGTTTCCGCTTAATTATCTTTATATTTAATTTTACAATATTTATAACTTGGTTTTCCTCCCGCATCCAAAAATAAAAAAAAGCTTTGAAAAAACAAAAAATGAAAATAAATTATTGCAATTTAATGTTATATGCATCCCGTTGTGTAACAACATCAAAGTAGCCGTTTCAGACATGTAAACTAATACAATATTTATCGAACACACGATGACGGAAACGGGATCAAAACGGGTTTCTTTCATCAGTTGCAGAATAACTTCTAATTTTTCGATTTCGAAATTTTAAAAATCTGTTTGATAATTAAGCACATTTCCAACAACAAAAGATTCCTGCTTTTTGATATCAAAATCTACACTTCCTTCCAGGAGCCACTTACTATATCTGAATTCTCGGAAATATTAATTATTATATTATATTAGATATAGCTGAAAGGATCCTAATTATTCGAGTATGTTCAGATCTAAAACAACCATCAATGTTGCCGCTGCTACTGTTGGTGATGATGATGATGATGATAATGGTGCTTTTTGCATAGGATGGTGGTGGTGATGATGATGATGAAGACAATGGTGGTGGTGGTGGCGGCGATTGAGGATGAGATGGTGGTATGAATGATGGTGGTAGTTATGGTGATCATCATCATCATTGTTCGACCGTGGTCGAGACAATGGAATTTACTATGTTACGCCAGACTTCACGATCCATCATAGCATTACGGAGGTCCTGTTGCTGGAGGCTTGTATCCCTGGAGATTTACATCAGGGTAGGAGAGTGTGCGCCCTCTGGTATTGCGAGTAGATGGCTTCCAGAGGAGAAGAGTAGAGTAGAGTAGAAATGGTGATAATGATGATGCGAGTAATGGTTGTGGACGAAGCAGTGGTATTACTGATGATGCAGAGGTTCTAGTTGTAGGGATACTGATAACGAAAATGATAACGCGGCATAAATGCAGTTTTCTTAGTGTCTCGAGTTCACGGTCTGTTTAACAATATGAGTGGGTGCTGAAAAGTTCCTGGTTTTAAGGGTATCGCGAAAGACCTGGCTGGAAGTCCAACCTTCCGAGTTCTTTTAGAAAGCTTAGAAAAACTGAAGGACCCCTGTGCGTGAATCTGAGAGGGGAATATGTTGGATAAAATCATAATTAATTGATCCTCCAGTATTTTTTTTACCCAAAACCAGGAATTTTTCAGCACCCCCTAATACGTTGCAACCATAATTGAGAACCGTAATCTATATGGTTCGAAACAAAAGTTTATCATAGGATCAACACCGTTTAATTTTCTCTCTTTTTGGATCATGCGAAAATTCATCTCGCCAATCATCGTCTGAATATTTTTGTTATCTTGGTAATATGCACATCAAACAATGTATCCAAACAACATTTCGATCCTCAGCTCCCGCACTAACTAGAAATCTGGAGTAGCAGTCTCTCCTGATCCAGATAGCAAAGAACTGAAAATCTTCCCGAGTTATACGTGTGTATGTGAGGACGGGCAGTCTTCCGACGAAGAGCTCCGCTCGAAACGTTAAACCCTCCTTCTTCCCTTCCTTCCTGAGCGTCCAATAATACTATATTTGTTCCACGTCCTCGCGTTGTTGTGTTTTCTCTTTGTGTTTTCATGTTTGGATTAACTATATATATATATATTTGTGCGTGTGTGTGTGTGTGTTTACTCCGATCGACTTAGTTGCGATGCATGTGTAGAAAATATTTTCTTACCTAGATCTCAGCCAATAGATGCTAACTGGTTTAAGCTGATTAAACTTTAGAAGCAAATATCACCATCAAAACTATCAGCTATGAACTCTGAAATAATGATAATATATATACGATGACTTTCTTTTCGGTGCACGCAGTTATGTGTAAAATATTTGTGTATACATTTAAGGATGTAGTGCCATACAGTTTCTGATACCAAAATGTATTGTATGAATGCGGCGTCTTCAAATGTTTTACAATAACACAGATAGTTACGATATATACCATATAATTATTTAACCAACTATTTCTTATTTTGACTGATTGTATGTTTCGAAAATGATTTCAAAAGTACTTCTTACTTTTGAGACATGATAGTACTCTCTTTCCACTCACGTTCGATTGACTCTGTTGGATATTTTCGGTTTGACCAGCAGTTTTTTTTAAAATAATTTCCACGTAACTAAACACTTTTAAACTTCGTATACTGGTAGAATGTGTTTATAAAACATCTTTTTCTCTTGGCTTTATTGAGAAAATTCTATAGTTTGTAAGATATTTGTTGTTTTTTTCTTCCTCAATTTCTGCAATTTCAACCGATCGATTACGTCTATTGAGGTGAAAACATTCTGTGCCGTATGAATATGTCCCTCGTTTAAGAAACAGATTGGGTTTATTTACATTTGTGAAGAAAAAAGATACACTTCCCCTTAACCCTAACACTAACCCTAAAACAGATTGAAATGCAATAGATCGATACTAGGGTCATAATTATGGGTGACAATTTCATATAACACTGCTAGAAGAAACTACCGTTCAAAGCGAAAAGATCCACTCTGTTTACAGGCTCACAATATTCACTCTTTCATTTTTATTGAGATTCTCACTGTTATCTCTCTACCTACCTGTTCCTACACTCGGCATACAGACCTCCTGTACATACAACCTAAACGCGCTAATCAAGGTGATTCTATGAAGTCCTTCGACCTGGCATCATTCAGATGTCCTTGAAATCATGCCTTACCAGAAAGGGAATTATATATCGGATTATGTCAAAGACAGCGAAAAGTTGGAATGGTTACGAATGGAATGTATTTTGACCACAGGTCTGCTCAGCCACACATTACCTAGAGCTAAACGATAAGAATAACAACATACAACTTGCTTTTAGTCATTGGACTGCGACCATATTCTGGCACCGCATTTAGTAGAACAGTTCGCCCTTAGTACTTACTTTTTTAAAATCTGGCCCTTAGTCTATAGATCTCTAAGTTACAGAGATGTAAACAAACTAACACCGGTTGTCAAGTGGTGGGTAGGGCAATCACACACACCATAAATATATATATAACTATACATATACGATTAGCTTCAATACACTTTCCATCTACTAAATTTTCTCACACGGCAATGGTCGGCCCAGGGCAGCAGTTGAAGACTCTTGTCTAAAGATTCGTGTAATGGAATTTAATCCGAAGCCACGCTGTTGAAAAGTGAGCTCCTAAACCACACTTCTATACTGCTGCTCTAACCACTAGGCCATGTGCCTCCATATATATATATATTTTTTTTTTTTTTTAATTTTTTACTTGTTTCAGTCATTAGACTGTGGTCATGCTGGGGCATATATATATATATATTTTTTTTTTACTTGATTCAGTCATTTGACTGCGGCCATGCTGGAGCACCGCCTTTAGTCGAGCAAATCGACCCCGGGACTTATTTTTTGTAAGCCCAGTACTTATTCTATCGGTCTCTTTTGCCGAACCGCTAAGTGACGGGGACGTAAACACACCAGCATCGGTCTACCAAATCCACTCACAAGGCATTGGTCGGCCCGGGGCTATAGCAGAAGACACTTGCCCAAGATGCCACGCAGTGGGACTGAACCCGGAACCATGTGGTTGGTTAGCAAGCTACTTACCACACAGCCACTCCTGCGCCTATATATATATATATATATATATATATATATATATATATATATATATATATATAATATATATATATAATATATATATATATATATATATATATATATTCTCATGTTGGGTGTGTTTAATTCAGATTTCATTAACTGTTTAACTATTTTTTGTTATTTGTACACGTTGCACAGAATCACGTGTTTCAATCAAAAAGGCTATCAAGAGAATTATTTGGAAAGTGGAAGGGAAGTTGTGCCACTTCCTTGATTCGTTGTTTGCATCAAAATCAATAAAATTCCATATTTCTCAAGAGATAACAATTTTAATAAAATTTAAACCCTGAAAATTTACCAATTTGTTTTATTTAGATATTTGCATTGACAAGTTATTCACAAGGGAATGCAATATAATATCAGAATTTCTTGATATATTTCGATGAAATATAGTTTCGTAACCTCAGAATAACATTTGTCCGAAATTGATTTTTAAATTGCTGAAAGATATTTCAACAAATTACTTCCTGCCAATGACTTATCACTGAACTGTTCTCCCTCATTAGGACCTGGGAACTAATAAGCTATTAATCTTATTAGTTCCAAGAAAATTAAATTTGATCCAATAGACCTTATTAGACTACGCATGCTATTTTATTCCTCAGGTGCTAAAGATATGACGAAGCTAGATTGTTCTTTTCCGAACTTCTGTCTAGATATTTATTAAATTCACTTGAAGTGACAGACACTTTGTGCTAGAAACTACGCTCATCTGGTAACTAATCTTAAAAAGCGTTCCAATAGTGATCATCCCGTGTTATAGCCAGACATTCTGACAAGAACTTTATTTAAAATGTATCTTTTCTTATTTATAAGACAAGACTTGATTTATTGATAATTTCTCTCTTTTTTTTCTGTCAGATCGACTCAAAGACGTAGAAGCTCCAGCGTTGGCTCTGGTCAGTAAGAGTTCGCTCGGAGTTAAACGTTTAGAGAATCGAAGCTGTCTATATTTTAAACCAAAGGCGGCAAGCTGGCAGAAACGTTAGCACGCCGGGCGAAATGCGTAGCTGTATTTCGTCTGCCGTTACGTTCTGAGTTCAAATTCCGCCGAGGTCGACTTTGCCTTTCATCCTTTCGGGGTCGATAAATTAAGTACCAGTTACGCACTGGGGTCGACGTAATCCATTTGTCTGTCCTTGTTTGTCCCCTATGTGTTTAGCCCGTTGTGGGTAGTAAAGAAATATATATTTTAAACCAAAATATACTATTTCGCTTACTTTAATGTTATTGTTTAAGCTGATGCTATTGTTTGAGCAATTCTGATTAAAGAGTTCCAACTGTAACACCCCAGACATTGTATATTCACCGTTTTCTTTTAAAAGTGTAAAGTTGTTTGAGGGAGAATATTACCATTAATATCTTGTCGGCTCCTCGGCGATTCGAATCCAACTGTTTTCTGTTTCTATGGCAACATTTTCCATAATATATTGCAACCAGATTTTGTTAATTAGTAGTAAAGCAACCAATAATAAAATATGCTCTTTGCCGGATAATTGTGCTTAAATACCATGACACTAATGAATTAACGTACATGGTGTTATGTAAGCACAGCTGCACAAAATTAACAACTTCAATAACTTTGACTGAAACCATTATTATAATTACTGCCTAACAAAACTGCCGAAATTATTCTTGTAGAAACAATAAAGCTACAATATAAGGCCTCAGTAAAGTTGTAGAAGAATTCATTAACTTTACTTATCGTGAGGAGTAAATAATATGACGTTTCGGACTCTTGGCCTTCGTCGAGATTGAGGAAGATGAAAAGAAGGTGGTCTTGTATCGTAGGCTGTAAGACAGTAAAAAAAAATTAAGCTTATCCAGATTATTTTTACGTTTAATTTCATTCTATATATTGAGTTCGATTCTTACTATGATCAATTTTGTTTTTGATCCTTCCAGTTTAAAAAAATAATAATAAATATCAATCTAAAGCAACAGTTAAATCAACTTCATCTATTTCTGGAAAAAATGTAGCCCTGTGCTAAAAACTAAACCGTAATATTTTATGGCACAAATGGTGTTGAGTGAAACGGTAAAGCATAGTTAATGATTATGTTGTTCTTGTCTAACGTAACAACGGTATGTCTAAGAAGTCTTTGATGAAAAACTGAGGCTACACAACACAGAAAATACCAGACAAAATACATAACAGCATTTCATAAGTCTTCTGAGTTCAATTTCCGCTGAAGGCCACCTCGCCTTTCCTCCTTTCGGGGTCAATAAATTATTCATCGAAAAAGGACGCAGCTGGAAATGTTAGAATTCTCCCAATCCTGTATTTATTAAGATTTTTATCCAAGGAGAAATTTTTCTATAAATGCGTTGGAGTTTAGTTTCTTCGCTTTATTTGGTGACAAAATGTATTGTCACCAAATATATATTGACACCAAATATTGTCACCATTGAGAAAATATTGATGTGCAAATATTTAAATAATACGACGTTCAAAGAATACAAAATTGCAGCTAATATTATTATTATTATTATTATTATTATTGAGTGAGAGAGCAGTTCATGCCATCAAAGTGACACTGGCGTAAAATATACGAAGCCCAATATACCCATCATGACTACCCGTCTGATAAGGGTACACCAGCCACATGCATCACAACCATATGTGGTGACATGGTGATCTCATATCAAGATAAACAGCGCATGACCTTGCAGGTGGGGCCCAGTTAGAATTTTCTTCAGGTTGAGTAGCCCATCCCGCTCAAAAGGTCCCTGAATAAGGGTTGTTTAAGGATGTTGAAAGAACCACCCATGTTTCCAGAGGTGACTTATTCAAACCCCAAAGAATCCCTCTCAATACATGCCTATGATGCTCCCCCACTACTTCTGCTCGTGATCAGAGATGCACATATCGTCAGCCACTAAGGGACATGCTCAACTGGTTGAGGTCAAACAACTGACAAACAAATCTGTGGTATTGAGCAGAATATTTGCTGTAGCCCATCTTTTATACCAAGACAAAACAATGTACATGATAACACTTCCAATCATTTAAGATCAGAAGCCATGAGAGCCACTGCCTGGTACTGCATCAGGGCAATTATTATTATTATTATTATTATTATTATTATTATTATCATGGTACAGTGCCTTAATGCCTCATACCTAACTGTTGTGAGGTATTTATGGTTTTGAGTTCAGGTCCTACGTTTGTTGATTTTGCTTTTGAAATAGCAATTGTTAATACATTGGTATTAATTTAAAAGATTTCTGCAATCGCCAGCCAAACCTGCTCTGAGGACAGACTCATAGAAGAGTAAATTGTGCAAGTTCTTAGACCAAATCCAACCGTGGCTTGGCTGGCTCGTCATCACCATATCAGTATTAATAAAACTGAGCTACAAATTCAACAGGGTCGATTTAATCGACTTTACTCTTTCTATAATAGTGTGAACAAGGGATAAGTTGTTGTGCAACAACAGAGCCGGAAACTCATACAACATCGGTCCAGTGAGCGTAAACGACTAGGAAATGCGAGATAGTCAGGAACATTTTCCCCCTCTCTGTATTTGAGGATTTTTTGTCTAGAAAGAACCACAAGTACGATATTTCACTCAAAAACAGTCGAAACAATAGCTTAACACGTCTTCAGTAAAATTATGTCGAATAAGATTATCAATTATCAATAACATCTTGGACTGGCGTTTCCGCGTGTATGGTACTCTTTTACTCTTTTACTTGTTTCAGTTATTTGACTGCGGCCATGCTGGAGCACCGCCTTTAGTCGAGCAAATCGGCCCCAGGACTTATTCATTGTAAGCCTAGTACTTATTCTATCGGGCTCCTTTTACCGAACCGCTAAGTTACGGGGACGTAAACACATCAGCATCGGTTGTTGTCAAGCGATGTTGGGGGGGGGACACAAACACAGACACGCAAACATATACACACACATACATATATATACACACACACACACATATATACACCACACACACACATACACACACACACACACACACACACACACACATATATATACTCTTTTACTTGTTTCAGTCATTTGACTGCAGCCATGCTGGAGCACCGCCTTTAAACGAGCAACTCGACCCCGGGACTTATTCTTTTGTAAGCCCAATACTTATTCTATCGGTCTCTTTTGCCGAACCGCTAAGTAACGGGGACATAAACACACCAGCATCGGTTGTCAAGCAATGCTAGGGGGACAAACACAGACACACAAACACGCATATATATATATATATATATATATATATATATATATATATATATATATATATATACATATATACGACGGGCTTCTTTCAGTTTCCGTCTACCAAATCCACTCACAAGGCTTTGGTCGCTTCTTTCAGTTACCGTCTACCAAATCCACTCACAAGGCTATGGTTGGCCCGAGGCTATAGTAAAAGACACTTGCCCAAGGTGCCACGCAGCGGGACTGAACCCGGAACCATGTGGCTCGTAAGCATGCAACTTACCACACAGCCACTCCTACGCCTATATAAACATATAATACGTAACACATAACACATTCTCTAACCAGCAGTGGCACCTTCTTATTCCAATAAGATCGTGATCATGTTTGGAAAGGACTCTTACGGTTCAGCTTCCTATTAGTCAGTTCCCGGGTGATAACATGTCCGGGATTACTCCGGATGTTGCATTAGTATTTCACATACATTATTTTTAGCTCGATATAATACTGATATCTATTTAGCAACTTATCGTAGGTGAAACGCAAAGCCAGCCTTAGAAGGATTTGAATTTAAATTGAAAAGAAAAAAATGTCGCTAAATATCACTCAACATAGAGTGCAGTACTGTAAAGTTACTTCCGCTCAACACAGATATTAGCTGCAATTTCTTTCTTGTTGATGACAATATTATCTCAATATTAGCACACCTACTTTTTCTTCAATTGATGCATATTACAAATATTGTCACGAAATTCAAACAAATCGCGAATAATATTGGAGAATTGTTAGAAATAACCCCACATGTAAGAGATTCCTAAACTTCATAACTCATAAATTAAACTTACATCACAAGATTATTTGCAGGTGAACATCCTGTATTCTCTATCCTTTATTGGAAATGGATGTTAAACCGTTATCGATATATATATATACACGCAGAGATATATGTGTAATATATATATATATAATATATATATATATAATATATATATATATAAAATTAGAGATATATATATTATGTATATACATATATATTATGTATATATAAATGCGTATTGCATATATATGTATATATATATATATGTATGTACACTTCACATACATATATACATATAACATATGCATACGTGCGTATGCATATATATATATTATATATATATATATATATAAAATTAGAGATATATATATTATGTATATACATATATATTATGTATATATAAATGCGTATTGCATATATATGTATATATATATATATGTATGTACACTTCACATACATATATACATATAACATATGCATACGTGCGTATGCATATATATATATATATATATATATATATATATATATATATATAAAAGACAAAAGATGAAAATGCATGTATATATGCCATTATATCATTTATAACAAATATTACACAAAGTAATCATAAAGATATTCGGCGAAGAAAAAAGATGCTCGATATACTGTACAGCTGTTTCAAAAATTCGGTGATTTGTTGATTTGTTGATTTAATAATGTGTACCACACAAACGAGCTTGCGTACTGATACTATAATCTAACAAACAGAAATTATTATCAACACATAACAGATTATTAATACGATCAACTTGGAAGTGTTGTCATGCCGAATTTTTTCTTCGAAAGGGAGAGTGAAAAAATGCAAACTTTTTAGCAGCAAGTTTACATTTAAAAGCATAGAAACGTCAATGAAATAGACGTAAGAATAGAAGGATAATGATAATAATTCCGTAGGAGTATTGTTGATGCATACGAAGAAGTCTGGCATCATCCAAAGAAAGAAAAAAAAAGAAATAGCATGGAAAGGGAAAAATGTACAAAGATAGGTACAGAAGACCGGTGATTATGGATGCAAAGGTGTGACTTGAAGATAGAAACAGAAGCGGCACAAGAACAATCATTGAGGACAAACTAGATGAAGTGTAGAGTTAATAAAATTGAGAGCAACAAACGCAGAATGTGTGGTGAAAGGGATGAAAAGTGTGGCATATTGTTAATGGATGCCCGAAATTGGCACAACGGGAATACAAAAGGTGACATGACAATGTAGCAAGAATAGGATATTTGTAGAAATTATAGCCCAGAAAGATTAAAGGTGTGGTAGGACCAAATCTCAGAAAGAGTTTCTGAGAATGAGGATTGCAAAATTCTGTGAGAGGCAATGATTCAGTGTGACCATCAGATTAAATATCGAAAATCTGACATTATTGTAGTGAACAGAAAAGTAAACAAATGCCTGATAATTAATATAGCATGTTTAAGTGATGACAACATTGAAGGGGACGAAGAAAAACCCAGGAACAACTATGATGAATTAAAGTGGAAAATACTTTAATTCATCATAGTTGTTGATGACTTGAAGGTTGTGTGCAGGCTATGTGCAATGAAGAAAGTGGACGTAATACCCATAGTGATTGGTGCGTTTGGAAGTATCAGTACCCAATAACCAAAGTGGCTCGAGAAGATTGGAACAAACATAAAAATAGAACACCAACGAAAGTCATTATTGTTTGGAACTGCAAGAGTTCTCTGTAGGACTCTTGAAGCATGATCAGTAAACAAGTGTCACCTTAGTCTGCTGGCTTTCAACAACTGACACTTTTTTATAATGTTCAGCAAAATAAAGCTGACAGTTTTTCATGATGGAGAAGTTATGGGGAACTGACGACAACGAGTATAAATACGTGAAGACAGACGAAATGCCGCTAAGCATTTTGTCCAGCATGCTAACGATTTTGCCTGCTCACCACCTTCATATAATAATAATAATAATGATGATGATAATAATGATTCTTTCTACTAAAGGCACAAAGCCTGAAGTTTGGACGGAGGAGTTAAGTCGATTAGATCGACCCCAGTACTCAACTGGTACTTGATTTATCGAACCCGAAAAGATGAAAGGCTAAGTCGACCTCGGCAGAATTTGAACTCAGAACGTAGCGACGGACGAAACGTCGCTAAGCATTTTTCCCAACACGCTAACGATTTAGCCTGCTCGCCGTCTTCATATTTCATTTCATTTCATCTAGTTTCAGCTCACAAGCTGTGGCCATGCTGGGGCACCGCCATTCGGTGTTGCTACATGATTTTACTTCACGAATGCTTTTTAGCAATTGACATTTGGTGCAGGAGAGAGTTCGATGCAGCTGCCCTCATCTGCACCTCCTGCCGTGAAGTTGGTTTATCTGGGACACCTCACAGGAAGAGCTCCAGCTTTATTTTAAAGACATCTGCATCCACCCCATGCAGGTCTCTCAGGTCCTTCAGGAGGATATTGAAGAGATGTGGACCTCTGAAGCCCAGGCTATTGCAGTATCTTGTCCTACATCTTGATGGCAAATAATAATAATAATAATAATAATAATAATCCTTTCTACTATAGGCACAAGGTCTGAAATTGGGGGAAGAGGGATAGCCGATTACATCGACCCCCAGTACTCAGCTGGTACTTAATAATAATAATAATATAATAATAATAATAATAATCTGTTATAAAATATTGCCACTCTTCCTTCTGAAGATAAAGTTCGGCACGTCAGCGCTTCCAGCTTGATGATATTTATCTGACATGCTTATGTGTTTATAGAAGTTTCTACTTGTTCCGTGTGTATTGCTGCAACAGTAGGCACACCCGTTTGCGTAATGTCCTATATCACATCAACAAATCACTGGAGTTTTGAAACAGCTGCGATGGTTATCAGCGACTTTGCTTTCTTCGCCAAATATATTTATATATAACTCGAACTATACATTTCTCACAGCCAACTCTTTTTCTACCCTGATTAAGGAAATGGATTTTAAGAGCCTAGACTAGTTCAACCAGCAGCCCGGTGCTCACGTTTTATCTTTATATAAGAGAGTGATCTTGCCCAGTGGTAGTCTCACGTAGTCCAAGAAAGACAGTTCTGTAATATCTTGCTAAGAAACCTACACAAATGATCAGTTTATAGCGATCAAATGCATGTGCTACACATTAGCTCACGCTTGCCATCAAATCTCCCTTGTCCGAACAGGTGTACGATGTGTCACGCTATGGATGTCGAGAGAATCGACAGACTGAGATGAAGTGTTTTATTCAAGAACACAACGCCCCACCGAGTCAGGGAATTGAAGCTACGATCTCGCGATACTCTAACCACGAAGGCCATGCACCCCATATATGTGTGTAAATATATTTGCTACTTATTGCCATTTGTATTCTTGAAATGATGTAAACAGCTCTGACGAGACACCAATAAGGATTGAAACTCGATTAAAGATGTACCTCCTTTCTTTCCAGTATAAAACGAACTAGGTAAATTTGACATGCTTGTATGTCTACACGTATGTATGTATATATATATATATAGGAGTGGCTGTGTGGTAAGTAGCTTGCTTACCAACCACATGGTTCCAGGATCAGTCCCACTGCGTGGCACCTGGGGCAAGTGTCTTCTACTATAGCCTCGGGCTGACCAAAGCCTTGTGAGTGGATTTGGTTGACGGAAACTGAAAGAAGCCCGTCGTATATATATGTATGTTTATATATATATATATATATATATATTATATATATATATATATATGTATGTATGTGTGTGCATATGTTTGTGTGTCTGTGTTTGTACCCCCAACATCGCTTGATAACCGATGCTAGTATGTTTACGGCCTCGTAACTTAGCGGTTCGGCAAAAAGACACAGATAGAATAAGTACTAGGCTTACAAAGAATAAGTCGATTTGCTCGACTAAAGACGGTGGTCCAGCATGCCCACAGTCAAATGACTGAAACAAGTAAAAGAGTATATATATATATATATATATGCTGGAGCATATATACTCTTTTACTTGTTTCAGTCATTTGACTGTGGCCATGCTGGAGCACCGCCTTTAGTCGAACAAATCGACTTATTCTTTGTAAGCCTAGTACTTATTCTATCGGTCTCTTTATATATATATATATATATATATATATATACACATATGTAAATATGTATGTGTGTATGGCTTTTTGTGTTGTTCGTTTGAAAATTCCTGCTTAAACTTTGAATGCTATTTTCCTGTTTATTTGTATGAAACAAGTGCATCACATGAGGTTTACAGTAATCTCTTTCTCTTTTAAATCTCTTTAAATACGGCAGTTTTGTTTTCAAGCAACTCTAACATTGAATATATAACTTAGTGATTATTTAATATATTAAATGTAACCATACAATGTCAACAAGACGGACGTAACTGCTATTTGTATTTAGCAGAGATAACATATTGAAAATTACATTCAATTTTATCAACGACAATAACTTCAAATGCAAGTCTAGGTGTATTTTAAACTTATGACACACAGCTAAATATTTTAAAATCTAAAGTTACCTTTGAATCCGAATGAATATTCTCTATGCTTAGCGAATGCACTTGTTCACATTTCGTGTGTATGTATGTGTACACTACAAAAGCATAAATATATAATTATGTGAGCGTCTTATCTCGGCGTTCAATGGACTTCAATTTATAACGATTTCTTGTAACAAATCAGTCAATTTGTTTTCTCTGACACTTGGGAGTGTTTTCATTCCATTGCCATTAATTCTTATTCACATTATCTTATTAAGTATGCTTTGATTAATTCAGAGAAAAGAAATTAAAATGTACCCCCACTAGCAATTTAATTAATTAGGTTAATAATGATATTATTTTATCGGTATGATACCTTTTCAATTGGAATAATGGTTCAAATTCTCTTAGTGTAATATCTACGCAACATTTCGTGTTTAATCCCCGGAAGGGTCAAGCAAGACTTCCACTTCAAGATGAAAATTGCGATACCTGTTCATAAAATTCACATTTCTTTCCCATTTTTAACACCTTTTGAATGTATTTATTAAAATAAATTCTCTGAAAACAACTTAATTCGCCCATCAATTGAAAAAATGTCGCAGCTGGCAATGAATCTCCCCAGAATCTACATCACTATTATTTAGATCAAGGATAATGACAGCTAAGTTTGTCAGAGAATAATAGGCCAAACAGTTTGCCTAATTTAATAAACTGTTTCTTTATTACCCACAAGGGGCTAAACACAGAAGGGACAAACAAGAACAGACAAACGGATTAAGTCGATTACATAGTAACTGGTACTTAATTTATCGACCCCGAAAGGACGAAAGGCAAAGTCGACCTCAGTGGAATTTGAACTCAGAACGTAGCAGCAGGCAAAATACCTATTTCTTTACTGTCCACAAGGGGCTAAACACAGAAAGGACAAACAAGGACAGACAAACGGATTAAGTCGATTACATCGACTCCAGTGCGTAACTGGTACTTAATTTATTGACCCCGAAAGGATGAAAGGCAAAGTCGACCTCGGCGGAATTTGAACTCCGAACGAAGCGGCAGACGAAATACTTATTTCTTTACTACCCACAACGGTCTGAGGACAAAGACAGACAAACGGATTAAGTCGATTATATCGACCCCAGTGCGTAACTGGTACTTAATTTAATTGACCCCGAAAGGATGAAAGACAAAGTCGACTTCGGCAGAATTTGAACTCAGAATGTAGCGGCTGGCGAAATACCTATTTCTTTACTGCCCATAAGGGGCTAAACACAGAAAGGACAAACAAGGACAGACAAAGGGATTAAGTCGATTATATCGACCCTAGTGCGTAACTGGTACTTAATTTATAGACCCCGAAAGGATGAAAGGCAAAGTCGACCTCGGCGGAATTTGAACTCAGAACGTAACGGCAGACGAAATACCGCTAAGCATTTCGCCCGGCGTGCTAACGATTCTGCCAGCTCACCGCCTTGCTCCATTGACTTTACGCCATTGACTTTCTGTCTTCCATGTGTATCTCCCAACACATTATACATTCGTTTTTTTTTTTTTTCCTTCTAGTTCCTTCTATCTTGACAAAGAACGTGTCTCCGAAACACGATGTTTTCATTTCCTCCACAGCGCAATTATATCGATTTTGCACTCTTGCTTGTGTTTCTTTTACTCTGTTTTCGTTCGTGTCTTACCTGGATATTAATTACTTCTCTTACATAGACCTGTCTCAGACTGCAACTGATTTATTTTACTGCATGTCTTTGTATGAATTGACTCTGTTGCAAGTACTTGTACCAAACTCCTAGTTTACATTGAAGGGCGGCTTCAAGGCTAGTCTTTTTATAAGGGAACAAGTAATTAGCTGCAAAAAAAATAACTCACAGTAATTTCTTTTAAGAGGAGGCACTACTAACAAAAGCAGGGCCTCACATCTATTTTGGTTGTTCTCGTTCAGCATCAATCTCACCAGTCTTTAAAAGAATGGTCATTCTTTGGATAACTTACATTAGTATTTTTGTTTAATCTTAACATAAATTTGAGTGATGTTTCTCTGTCCGTTATGTTGTTATGTTCATTAACTTCTCCTAGACCATTGGTAAAAGGACCTCAAACCTGCAATTTCCCTAATCCCAGGGAATGTCCTAAGGGGTTCAATTTTTTTAAGGGTCACCTAATTGGGGCCCCACATCCCCCTATTTTTACTACATTTTAAGCTAGATACATGGTATAGACGACCGAATCGGAGCAATGACAATGAATTTCATCCTATGAACTCTCAGGGAGTATTGTAAGGAGGTTCAATTTCTGAAGGGCTGCTTAAATGCGGCCCCACTGACCCCTATTTTTACTGCATTTACCTGATCCTACGCTTATTGATTAAACTATATGCATCAGTGTTTAGCACATCTGCAGAAACTAGAAACTAGCTGTATGTCGACTGGCAAATCTGACAGTAAGCGGTCCAAGGGTTGATTCACCGACGCACTGTTACAGAGATGGAATTGACATTACATGTTAACAAAGTAATGGACATGAGGTTTAAGTATGGGTGCGAGTGAAGTATAGGTATTGAGTGTAAGGATGTATGGATATATGTCAGGTAGGGAGTTTGGAATGGGGTATCGGATAATTAATACCAGGAGATACATACACAATGAATGTGTCCGAATCCATTACATTATACCTAGGCAGAGGGCTGCGAAGCGGCCTGATAGTGGAGCCGAAGGCCTCAAAGGTGCCTTCCACGGGAGATAGCCTAAATGGTGCCTGAAGGGCAGCTTCAAGGTTAGTCTTTTTATAAGGGAACAAGTAATTAGCTGCAAAAAAATAACTCACAGAAATTCCTTTTAAGAGGAGGCACTACTAACAGAAGTAGGGCCTCACATATCTAATATAGTGAGTTGAAAACTTCAATCAACTGAAATGATTCATGAAATTAGTCAATAAAACTCACCCTAGCGATGTTTAAAATTTGAAAACGTTGATCAAAAGTTTTTAAGAGTAGAGGAAATGCAAATTGAAGTGAAAGCGATGAAAATTTTAGACATCAGAATAATAAACTTTCTTTTATAAAGTTCTCATTATAGGTGTAGGAGTGGCTGTGTGGTAAGTAGCTTGCTTACGAACCACATGATTTCAGGTTCACTCCTACTCTGCGTGGCACCTTGGGCAAGTGTCTTCTACTATAGCTCCGGGCCGATCAAAGCCTTGTGAGTGGATTTGGTAGACGGAAACTGAAGAGGACCATCGTATATATGCATATATATATATATATATATAATGTTTGTGTGTCAGTGTTTGTCCCCCCAACATCGCTTGACAACCGATGCTCGGCAAAAGAGACCGATAGAATAAGTTCTAGGCTTCCAAAGAATAAGTCCTGGGATCGATTTGCTCGACTAAATGCGGTGCTCCAGCATGGCTACAGCCAAATTACTAAAACAAGTAAAAGAGTAAAGAGTATTAGCTTTCGTACAATATATATATACTACTTTTCTCCCTTTAGTCTCTTATCTTGCAAATATTACATACATTCTCATTGCTTGATCTAAATCCAGATAACCTCCAACCAATTATGCTTAAAGGTTGTTCTTGTTTCCTTTAAAAATCCACTGCACTTTATATACATCGTAGAAAAAGTTCTCTGAAAAAATACACAGCAGATAGTTCTGTTAACAACGATGAACTAATAAAACTCAAACTACAAACCTATGGCTTGCTCAATGACTGTGTTATTGATAACACCAAGATCAACTGTCAGTTGCTCTTTTCACTTTAGATACTATGAAATAAGCATTGATGTGAACATCTGCCAAGCAATAGATTCATAGTTTGAGTTCTGTCAATAAACTTGTTGCTCCTTTTTATCTCAAAACGGTGTCTTGAGTTGAAGACGGGGAGGATGACTTCCCTTCACAAATACTGAGAGGGCACAGATAGTGTGTCTATAGCCAGCTGGAGGAGATATCTTCTTGGGGCTACAAACTACAGTAGCATCCACCCTTAGGGGTTAACCATATTCAAATGGCAAATATGCGTCACGATGTGTTACCGCTACTGTTTATAACTCGCTGAGATTTATCAATATACACGTAATCTTCTATCTCTTATTATAAAAGGCAGATTTTATCTGCCTCCCATTGGGAGTTATAGAAATCTACAATATAGGATTTCTTCAATTACAATTTACCTAGCATTTTTAAGAGTACAATGCATCGCGTCATGCCAGGTCCAGTTTTTAAAATTTAAACTCCAATTAAGCAAAATTTACAGAAAACTCACATTCTGGTGTGTGTGTCAAATGCTTTTCTTAGTCTGGTTTACACCACACGCAAACGCACACACACAGTGGGCAACGAATAAAATGAAAGTAATTCACTTACTGTAGTGAGTGATTCTTTCACTCTGCCTCCCACTTCCATTTTCCACACATAAACACGCAAATATATAAATAAAATTGTAAGCTAACGTGCGTGTGTGTGAGTGTGTGTGTGTGCGCGCGTGTGTGTGTGTGTGAGGGTGCGTGTGTGTGTGTGTGTGTGCGTGTGCGTGAGTGTGTGACAGGAAAGTTTTTTACGACGAATATAACACCTATATCCAAGTAGCAGAAAGATAAGACAGTAAGGTGTGATTTGAGGGAGATTTGGCTGCTATTTCTACCAGGTCTAGCTACCATGTAGAGGTCCCCCTCATTGGCTCATATATATATATACATACATAAGACAGTAAGGTGTGATTTGAGGGAGATTTGGCTGCTGTTTCTACCAGGTCTGTTAGGCCTTCTCATGTAAACTCAAGCTTTCTCATGCCTTGAACATAAGACCAAAGCAGAGAATATATTCTTTTATTCTTCTGCTTTTTCCAGCCATTGCTCTGTGACCATGCTGGGGCAATGCCTTGAAGAATTGTAGTTTAATGAATCAACTCCAGTTTTATTTTTGTAAGCATTGTACTTATTCTATCTGTTTCCTTTGTCAAACCACTAGGTGACAGGGATGTAAACAAACCAACATTCGTTGTCAAGCAGTGGTGGAGGACAATCACAAGCACAGACACGCACACACACACACACACATACATGCATACACATATACACACATACATACATACATATATATATATGTGTGTATATATATATTGCAGCGTGGAAGGTGTTTGTAAGCCATTTAAGAAACACACAAAAACCGTTACATTCACTTCAACATTTAAATTTAATTTGCCAAAATATTTTCGTCGCTTTGAGACCGCGACCTGTTCACTGACAAAAATATCGTGCTAACAGGTCCCGGTCTCAAAGCGACGAAAATATTTTGACAAATTAAATTTAAATGTTGAAGTGAATCTAACGGTTTTTGTGTGTTTCTTAAATGGCTTATAAACACCTTCAACGCTGCAACTGTTTTCGTTCCAGCACACGATCTCAGATCAAGTCACTTGCTATGCAAGTACATCTCTGTAACTATATATATATTTATATATATATATATATATATATGTATATTGGTAAAAACAGTAAGATAACAAAAGAAAGAAAGAGACCTCAATATTATGTAAATAGAGGAAATCTTTATATATAAAAGTGAGGTTGTGTGTCTGTCTCCTACGATTTAGATTCCTAACTACTCCCACATTTTGCGGTGCAGTTTAACCAAAACCGGGTATCTTATAGTCGTGATTCATATCGAGACCGTCTGGGTATTAGCGCGCGTCTACGATGAGTCTACGATTTAAAAAAAATTTACCATCAATTTTTCCCATTTTTAATCCATTTTTGACATATATAAGGGAAGTAACTCTCTAAAATTTATTATTAAATCTCAGAACGTAAAAAGCTACAGTAACACCCGTCCCCCTTTGTGGTTAGCCATATTGAGATGGCTATTATACTTTACATCTCTAAAAATGCTTATATAATTATTTCCCTTACAAACCCGAGCAACGCCGGGCGATACTGCTAGTATATATATAAACGGCAAAATGTCTGCATGTGTGTGTGCGTGTTCGTTATACAAATCCACATTTTTTCAGTTAGAGGGCTCGCACTTTCTATGGTCATTCAAAACCATCCAAGGCTTGTCGTGCACATTTTTACATTTCCCCAGTCACCCCGCAAAGCCATTAAAAAATCAATAGAAGTGACTTTTTTTGTGAATTTCTTATCCAAAACGCAATCAAAATGCCCGAAACTTGATACTCCAATTGAATGCCAACTAGCTGTATGTGATTGGTCGGAGATTTGGACAGTACTCGCGTGTATGTGCACACGCACGCAGCTGTATATGCATGCACTAGCACTATGACCCGGTGCTAGTAGTAATCTAATCATACTGTCTGTATTGCATGAACAGGCATGGAAGCACTCCGTTAGTTCCGACGACGAGGGTTCCGGTTGATCCGATCAATGGAACAGCCTGCTCGTGAAATTAACGTGTATGTGGCTGAGCACTCCACAGACACGTGTACCCTTAACATAGTTCTCGGGGATATTCAGCGTGACACAGAGAGTGACAAGGCCGGCCCTTTGAAATACAGGTACAACAGAAACAGGAAGTAAAAGTAAGAGAAAGTTGTGGTGAAAGAGTACAGCAGGGATCACCACCATCCCCTGCCGGAGCCTAGAAGCACTCCGTCGGTTACGACGACGAGGGTTCCGGTTGATCCGAATCAACGGAACAGCCTGCTCGTGAAATTAACGTGTAAGTGGCTGAGCACTCCACAGACACGTGTACCCTTAACATAGTTCTCGGGGATATTCAGCGTGACACAGAGAGTGACAAGGCCGGCCCTTTGAAATACATGTACAACAGAAGAAACAGGAAGTAAGAGTGAGAGAAAGTTGTGGTGAAAGAGTACAGCAAGGACCACCACCATCCCCTGCCGGAGCCTCGTGGAGCTTTTAGGTGTTTTCGCTCAATAAACACTCACAACGCCCGGTCTGGGAATCGAAACCGCGATCCTACGACCGCGAGTCCGCTGCCCTAACCACTGGGCCATTGCGCCTCCGAACAGGCATAAACACTGAAAAACAACAGGGAAGGAAAAGACAGGATGAGAAATTATGCATATACACATATATTGAAAGGCAAAACTTGAAATCACAGTCAACTCTCATTATTCATATTCTGGGTTGACCCAACATTAAATCGAAATTCCATAAATACTTAATATTCAATTTTATTTATTCATTCCAGATATGAATGTCTAATAATTGAATGCTGTGAGTTAAAATCCCCGTTTATTTTTTTCCCCTAACATTTGTCTATTTATTAGCAAAGTCTCATATAAAATAATTTTCTGCTTTAATCTTGGAATTAAATAGCTTTGTTTTATTGTCAGGTGATTTTTAGCCAACCCTGTGTATTCATAATGAATTAGAATCAACTGCCAATATTGAGTCCTTTTACCAGTAAATGTTCGTTAATTAAATTAACACTCCTAATATTACACATATGCGTGTGCACACACACACACACACACACAAGATGGAGAAAAGTTACATAAACTACTGGGTTTGAACCCCATGTGTGTTGTAAACAATATTTTTATGTTAACCACTACACCAGAGGTACATCACCACTTTGACCATCCAAATTAGATACTTAACCTAAGTAGCTAAGATTACAAATACTAGTGGCTTGTTAAGAGAGATCTCAGGGCATATAGTGACAATAGACAATGTTTTATATATATATATAAGTTATAAGAGATAATGGTGTCATTGAGACCCAAAGGTGTCAGGTAATGCTGAATAAGTGCTTTAGACAGACCATAGTTAACTTCCAGGTAATTTTGCGAATAAGGGGTTCAATGTTGGTTCTATGTCAGTGTGTGTATATAAGAATTTTTTGTGTAATGAGAAAAAAAAACAAGGCTGTGTAGATATTAGAGCATTTATAGATGGAAGGTCTTACAGCTGTTTCCAGGATATTTATTAATTATATCCCTTCATCGGAGACGGTGTGAGAGGATGGTTAAGTCATAGTTAGTTTAGATGTGATAAAAGATTCTAATGCCTTATGAAACATTGTGTATAAGCTCTATTTTTGGAAGGACCCATTTTAAACACTGTTGGACTTTTGGACTTTACTCATAAGGTATTGGAATCTTACATATATACCATTCTGCCAAAAAAATGGATCTACAACTTCAATATCCCTACATATGTTGCATCTATTTTCTTTCCTCCACCTCACTCTCTATTTTGTATCACATCTAAACTAACTATGACTTAACCATCCTCTCACACCATCTCCGATGAAGGGATATAATTAATAAATATCCTAGAAACAGCTGTAGGACCTTCTATCTATAAATGTTCTAATATCTACACAGCCTTGGTTTTTTTA
>NC_042998.1:192875203-193035203 GCF_006345805.1 Octopus sinensis | reverse complement strand
AAAAGAGTAAAAGAGTAAAAGAGCAAATCTGATGAGGAAGAGGGAGAGCGGGGAAAAAGATCATAAAAACGTAAAAAACAGTGGATTAAAGAAATGTAACAATAGGTTTTGCTTAAGTTATATCAAGATCATGAAGTATAAATGTAAAATTGTTGTAGTAATAAACAGGTCTTGAAATATTCTTTAACACATATTTTCCATTTTTCCAAAGTAGTTTAAGCTCACTGACAGAGAAACACCTGGACATATCACATTTTTCAGAGTTCAGTTCACCAACAGGGAATAAAATAGCCTGATGTGGTAGTAAAGGCCAAGATGAACAGTCAACAATAAAATATCAAATTTTAACAAATCGATAACTAATCAGTAACGGTTTTACAGATTCCTCTCAGAATTAGTTGGCATTATTTAAGCAGGCTGGTTATTGAAGATGGTGTACCAAATATTTGTTAGTAGCATAACTTGGGAGAAATATGTGAAGACCCATGTAGCTAACTGTTAATATATATATATATGTGTGTGTGTGTGTGTGTGTGTGTGTCTGTGCGTGTCTGTGTGTGTGTATGTGTATATAAACAGTTAACCACCCAGAGTCTTCATTTATGTATGTATATATATATACATTTATGTATGTATATATAATATATTACATATATGTATGTATATATATATATGTATATGTATATATGTATGTATGTATATAATATATATATATATATATATGTATGTATATATATATATATATGTATGTAATATATATATATTATGTATGTAATAATATATATATATATATGTATATATAATGTATATATTTAATATATATTATAGTATATTATAATATGTATCTATATATATATATATGTATATATATATATATGTATCTATATACTTTGATAGGTTTCGGCCATTATTGGCCCAGGCCATGTCTAACTTAATAGCACCACCTGGTGAAGTCTTTCAAGTCAGAATTTGGGCACTATGGCCCACTCAAGTAGAGAGTTATTGTTTACAGAGACATATCCGGGTGGTAGGGGGTTTATCCGGGATTTCTTGAAGGAATCTGTCCAAAGACTTCTTGAACCCTATAGGGTCAGTTTCTGTTTTAATGTGTTTTGGTGTAATGTTAAAGAGAGCGGGGCCAATTGAGGTGAAATAATTGTGCCGTATTGTTGTTATGAGATGAGAGTGCGATTTTTGTTTTGGGCGGATGGCACGGGGCCCAAGCCTTGGATGTACCTTAAAGGTGATGCCAACATCATTTGGGCAATGCTGATGGAATATTTTCCACATCATGCAGATGATGTAGCGCTCACGACGACGTTGGAGAGAATAGAGTTTTAGCTTTTCTAGCCGACCCCAATAGTCGAGGCCATATATATATATATGTATATATATATGTATATATGTATCTATATATATATGTATATATATATGTATGTATATATGTATCTATATATATATGTATATATATATGTATGTATATATGTATCTATATATATATGTATATATATATGTATGTATATATGTATCTATATATATATGTATATATATATGTATGTATATATGTATCTATATATATATGTATATATATATGTATGTATATATGTATCTATATTATATGTATATATATGTATGTATATATGTATCTATATATATATATATATGTATATATATATGTATGTATATATGTATCTATATGTATATATATGTATGTATATATGTATCATATATATATATATATGTATATATATATGTATGCATATATGTATCTATATATATATATATATATATGTATATATATATGTATGCATATATGTACTATATATATATATGTATATATATATGTATGTATATATGTATCTATATATATATATATTATATATATATGTATGTATATATGTCTATATATATATATATATGTATGTATATATGTATATATATTATATAATTGATGTATCTATGTATATATATTATATATATATATATATATATATGTATCTATATGTATGTATATAGTATCTATATATATATATGTATATATATATATGTATGTATATATGTATCTATATATATGTATGTATATATATATGTATGTATATATGTATCTATATATATATATATATATATATATGTATCCTATATATAATATATGTATCCTATATATATATATATGTATCTATATATATATATATATATGTATCCTATATATATAATCTATATATATATATATATGTATATGTATATATGTATATATGTATGTATATATATATATATATATACAGATATATATACATAGTTTAACAAATAGAAAAACAGTTAGTACAAAATTATTTATACACAGCAATATGTGCTAGCTGCATATGCATACACACACACACACCACACACACACACACACATAAAACACCTGGTATTTGAAATTGCATGGGCTGTTACTGGCAGTGTACAGGGTTGGCTATAGCAAGTTCCTATAATATTAAGCCTAATCTTATAGAAGTCCAACTTCATTATTAAGCACCATTTGGCTGCAAAATATCAAGTTTAAGTTAACAAAAAAAATATATATGTATTCAAAATTGACATTACAATAATTTCACATTACATAATGAAGACTTGTAGCAAAAACATATTAACATATACACACACACACACACACGAATGCAACCAAACATGAACATCAGAAAAAATATATATGAAACTCCATATTAATAAGCAATGTATTTAGGTTTATGTAAAGAAATTTTTTTTTAATGCAGTTAAGAAACTTTAATATTTACAGTTCTCTTTATAATATAAGAATCTCTATTAAGTTTAGCATGTAGTGACAAAATAATGATAAGCTGTGCTTCTTATTATATTAATGATTAACAAATTTCTTGTAAAAAGTGATACTTCTTTACAACAAAAATATTGGATGTTCCTTATTGAGAAAGCCATGAAGAAAACCTAAAGAAAAATTGGGTAAAATAAGGAAAAAAAAATAACAAGGAAATAGAAAAATCAGGGAATTTGTTTTAAACCTCTATATAGTGGTATGGCAAGATAAGGAAACTATTTCAAAGATATTAGTTGAGAGCATAAAGAGACTATTTAAACTAAAGTGGATTTCTTTTGGTTTGTCTTGAGTAGAAAGAACAAAGAGAGAAAAAGTGGGGTAAAGGAAAGATATGGAAGATGGAACACAAGTGTATTATTATGACATGTATATGGATAATGACCTCGAAATCTTAAGTCCTCCCCTTACCCTGGACATCCTATTCAAAAGTCTAATCAAGACCCATTCTTTTCATTCAACAAGGAAATGAATCATTGGTCAAATTTGAAATGAATGTTAATTGCTACAAATTAATAAGATTTCCCAAAAAAGAGAAATCAATAGTATAATTAGATTTTTTAAAAATAACAACAAATCAATGAACCAATAAAACATTGTTAAGGTCTTTGCATTTATTTTTTGTTTTGTAGTTATCTTGCGAATATGGAAAAAGACTTGAAATATTAGACAGATACTATGTAAATATAAACTGAATAACTAGAGAATAATAAATAACAGTAAAAATAGTCATTTTATTAAAAGATGATAAAGACAAAAGAAAAAAAAACAAACAAAAATTATAATTAGATCATCATCATCATCATCACAAAAAGCATAACTTAAACTGTTTCAAGAACTGTTAATATTTTTGCGGGAGTGTATATTATCATTTGTAATGTATTTAGAGGAAATTATTGGAAAAAGAGAAAAGAAAACAGAGATATTGTGAAATATTTTTGTTTCAATATCTGCAGAAAATTAAACTTAACACAAATAATAATAATAATTATAATAATAATAACTTTTAAAGGTATAATTTTTCTCAAAGATAGCATCATAATCTCCATACACAGCTAATTTTAACAGATATCTTTTTTGGCATATCTTCTGTTGCTAATTAATTAGAACACCAAATATTTCTTACTGTTTATTTTGATGTTGAATTTAGCATGTTTAATTAGGAGTTGGATAAACAATTTATGAATTCGAATTTACAAGATTTTTTTTTTCAATATTTCAAATCACATCAACATCTGATTTTAAAGAAGTACTATTGCAATAGCAACAAAGATTCTACCAGTGCTTTTTAATTTATTCTGATTTATTAACTTCTGTGTATCCTCATTAGCAATTATTTCTCCATAATATTTATCAGAAATACAATTTGGATAGATGAAAAATATGACAAAATTCAAAAGAGCAATTTTTGTTCTAGATTATCAGATTAGTAAATAGAATCATCATACAAATAAGATCACAGTATAGTTGGAATAATTTTCCAAACTTCAAAAGTTATAAATTAAAATAACATTTATGATTTTGCCATTAGAAAATTCCTTTTGGATTTTTTTTTTATATGATTTAAAACTAAATAGACACTGCCTCTTGGAAATTAAAGATGAATAAATTTGTGAATGATACAATCAAATGAAATACTCCAGTTTATGTATAAAAATGAAGTTTAACAGAAATGTATCAATTAAATATAATTTGATATGTTTCTTCACTATGAAAGACAAGATATAACAAACTGCTGAAATTAAGTAAAATAATTAGAAAGAAAACAAAATGCTTTTCTTAATTTTTATGTGAGATTTAAAATCAATGTAATAAATACACTTCAGAATAACAATAAATAACTCCTGAAATTAAAGGCCCCATTGAAAGAACTTAAGCATTTGCAGACTGAAAATTATTTTAGCTAACATAAAATGTTCACAAACAAGAAAAAACCTCGGCTGTGTTGATTTTTCTTGTTCTAAATAATAGTAAAAGAAAGAAAGATAATATCCATGTACAGATGAAAGTTAGTAAAGAGCCAAGTAATTTACATTCAGTGAGTTTGACATGTTTAGATGAGAAACAGAAATTAGAATATATTATCTAAGTTGTCTGTCTCATCAAAGGTCACTGAAAGGCAACAGATTTCATATCTTCAGAATCAAAAGCTGACCAAGCCGAATATCATAAAGGCTTTCCATATTTTATTTAGTTAGTATACTGTGATGAAAATAAGAACATCTCAGATAAATACTGCAAATGTCCCCCTTCTCAATGAAGAGCTTTGATTTGAAGCATCAGGATTATCTCCCTATTACTCTCTCTCTCTCTTTTACTCTTTTACTTGTTTCAGTCATTTGACTGCGGCCATGCTGGAGCACCGCCTTTAGTCGAGCAAATCGACCCCGGGACTTATTCTTTGTAAGCCCAGTACTTATTCTATCGGTCTCTTTTGCCGAACCGCTAAGTGACGGGGACGTAAACACACCAGCATCGGTTGTCAAGCAATGCTAGGGGGACAAACACACACACATTCACATATATATATATGGCAGACAGGCTTCTTTCAGTTTCCGTCTACCAAATCCACTCACAAGGCATTGGTCAGCCCGGGGCTATAGCAGAAGACACTTGCCCAAGATGCCACACAGTGGGACTGAACCCGGAACCATGTGGTTGGTTAGCAAGCTACTTACTACACAGCCACTCCTGCGCCTACATACAAAATTTGAGAATTTTACCGAGTAATACTTAAGGACACAGATCGCAACTAGTTTCCATAAATTCTGATGTTAATTCACATCTCTAATGCAGAGTTTCAGAAAGCTACGATGCAAAAACTATTTAGCAGCCTCCAAATGCTTTTCCCATTTATACTGTGCTTTGAATAGTGGGTTATGACTATGTTGTTTTAAAATAACATTGTAGAAATTTCTTTAAAAAAATTTCCAGTATTAAAAATACTTATGAAATGATATTTTACAGAAGTTTACTATTTCTGCTTCAAATAACTACAACCACCCCCACCCCCACCATACCAGGAATCTTAGAACCCAATTAACTTTTTAAAGTCTTTACTTTCATGATGTGTGTTTCCACTAATAATATCAATGTCATTAAGTGGTTTTCATCCTGTTTATAGCATCAAGGGAATCTCAAAACTCCTCCTTCGTAGACCAGGTCTCAGCTATGGAAAAAAGAATATATTCTACACATACCCTGAAGAAGGCCAGCTTTGTTGACTTTAACCCTTTCATTACCAACCCTGCTGAAACTGGCTCTGAGAACAAATGTCATGTTTTCTTTACATTTCAATTAAAATCTTCCACCAAACCTAAGTCACAATTTATATTCCTAACTGAATGATAACAAAGTTATTTTATTAAATTCTTTGTTATATTTAAATTTAATTGAAAGAAACACAGAGCATCTCAAAATAAATGCAGTAATGACAGGGTTAAAACAGTTGATTGCCAGATGTTTTAAAACTTGTTACAGACACTTCAGGCTTGTACCATGCATGTCCAGAAATTTCTCTTACTGTTGGAACACACAGGACCCAAGATATTTCAAGTCACTAATGACAATGATTTGTGTGCCACCATAGCTGAAACAAATTGGCAGATGGCTTTCCTCCTCATTGATGGTCATGCACTTGCTCTGAAGGTTATGTGGCTGTTTTGAATATTTATTCTAATGTCCATAATGAAATGCAAACTATCACATAACACTTTAGGTTGAGAATAACAATTTCAAGCAGACTCCTAAGCTTTATTTTTTTTTCTTTGCCCTTTTCAAGCCTAGCCAGGCTCATAGGCCCAGTTTTCCAGTTTCTGTGGCATATGTGTTCCCCCCAGCTGGATGGGACGCCAGTCCATTGCAGCATTACTCAAGAAACAGGAAGAGAGAGTGAGAGAAAGTTGTGGCGAAAGAGTACAACAGGGGTCACCACCACCCCCTGTCAGAGCCTCGTGGAGCTTTTAGGTGTTTTCGCTCAATAAACACACACAACGCCCGGTCTGGGAATTGAAACCGCGATCCTCAGACTACGAGTTCACTGCCCTAACCACTGGGCCATTGCGCCTCCACTTTTTTCTTTCTTCTCCTAAGCTTTATACAAAACTACTGGTGAATACATACTTATTTTCATATTTTAATCAAAAGCAGATCTAAAAGCAAAGATGGTTTAATGACACAGATCTGTCTTCCCCAGGAAGCTTAGTATTACACTATTAAGTCACCATTATTTTTACCAATGACATATTTTTAGATACATTTCTACTTTAGTTATTTATTTGATGGATCACATATTAAGAATAGAACAATTATTATTGTTGTTGTTATTACAAAGGAACACATTGATTATCACAACATAGCCAGGTCTTCAGACAGAATGACAGCAGATCTTCCTCAACTTTCAAGAACTTTATAAAGAGTGATAACTTTCCTCAACTCTGCTACTTGTACTCTAAGCTCTAATGTACATCATTCTCTTGAACTAGTTTAATGTTCCTAGCTTTTAATAAAACAAAAGAAAGAAAGAGAGATAAACAGATTGATAAATAGATAGAGAGAGAGAGAGGTCTCACACATCTCACAGGTATTATATTTTTTCCAGTTTTCTAAGTCCAGATACATTTGTTTTTTTTTCTATTATAGTTCTTATAATTGGTTTAACACTGCTATTAGAGAACATTGACGGCTTAGGATAAATTCTATAGGTACAACAGTATCACCTGCTGGGTCTGTCCTGTTGCATGCAGGGCGATAAAGCTGTTCCGTACATATTTGTTCATTGTAAAAGCATTCCTGCTTTGTAGGATTATGCTGAACAGCTGTTACCTTACGACAGTTCTGAAAAGTGCAAGCACGTTTCCTATGTTTGGTGCCCATAGCAAAAGAGATTCTATGGTGACCAAGACTGAAAAAACTAAAGACAGCCAAATCTTTTACAACTACTTCTGGTTCCATTCAGAAAGGAAGGTAAAGCTAAAAGAGATGTGTTTCCAATACAGTAATCCCTTGACTATCGCAGGTGCTACGTTCCAAAACACGCTGCGATTGGTGAATATCTGCTAAGTAGAAACAGTACTGTATATATTTTATAGTTATTTTTATAATTTGTATACATTTGTACGTTTATATATTTGTTGTGCAAGATTTTTTATGTGAAGTCGTGTGTTGAAACAGATATTGTTATATTTCGGAATGGTCATTTTGCCAGTTTAGCCAATAAAAACACACGCACTATATATTTGGTGTTACTTTGCTTCACTGTTATTTATTTTTTACATTAATCTTAATCTTAATCTTATTTCGGCCATAAGATTAATATTAATGTAAAAAATAAATAACACTGAACCAAAGTAACACCAAATATATAGTGCGCGTGTTTTTATTGGCTAAACTGGCAAAATGACCATTCCGAAATATAACAATTGTATATATTCATTTTATTGTAAATGCCAAACACCACAGAGGAATCGGCGTAAGCTTAAATAATAAACCGCGATATGGCGAGGGATTATTGTATACTGAATGTAACTGAGGGTTGAAAATATGCTTTGTGAATGAGCTTTTGCTCTGTAGCTACAGCTGAGGTAAGGTGTTTGCCCTTGATAGTCAGTGTAACCCTGCATTTGTGGTTTCCGTAATTTACTCTTCTTGGTTGTCCACATATAAAGCCACATTTCATTCCTTTCGTGCTCCAAGCCTGTTTTATTTGTAAACAAGTCTGCATAAACCCCACCACTATCTTTATCCTTGTAATGTTCCCTTCAAATGCATTTGCTTATATCCTTGCATTTTGGCATTGTATTTTGCAATGTTTCATTTTATCTTTAAAAAAGTTATATATTTTTATTAAATAAATAATCATTTCAACAATCTATAACATGGCACTTGCTTGTCAGATTAAAATCTAAAATTCAAAGTGAGATAATTATTGTTTTATCTAAGAAAAATATTTTGCAAGTAAAGTACTCTAAAACAATTATTCCACTGTGACCATTATTACTATTTTAAGACAAATCTTATATGATACAACAGATAATAATTTCAACTTATTTAAACCCTGACTTTGTTTTGTTTTCTTTTTTTTTTTACAAAATTCTACAGCCCAAATATAGACAAAATGGCAGTAGTTTTAAACTGGTATTTAGCAAAAGAAAGAGTGTGTTTAAGGTGTCAGAAGCAGAGTTAATAAAAAATAATTGGAAGGTGGTGAGCTGGCACAATTGTTAGTAAGCTGAACAAAATGCTATTAAGCATTTTGTTTATCCTTACATTCTGAGTTCAAATTCTGCCAAGGTCAACTTTGTCTTTCACCTTTTTGGGGTCAATAAAATAAATACCAGTCGGGCACTGGGGTCGATGTAATCGACTTAGCTCCTCTCCCGAAATTGCTGGTCTTGTGCCAAATTTGAAACCAATAAATAATAATTGGGGTTAGGATTATATTCAATATGTTACTCGAAATATTGAAATACAATATGGTTTTCTAATCCAAACATTATCCAAAAGGATCTAACAAAATCAAAAGATATGTTGAATACATTAATAGCATGTAGATATTTCATTAAAATACACACACGATTATAAACAGAATGTCAATCCACATATTAGAAATTCTCACCAAATGTTAAGATTAACATTCTAAAATGAAAAATATAATTCTGGAAACAATACTGAAGAATAAGGAATAGAATAATGGATCTCAAGAAAAAATAACTTTAGAAGACAAAACATTTTTGAAGTCCACTTTGAGGCCCGCTGATTTGCAGGGAAAGCACATGAAGAAATATACATGGATATTGTCCATTGTTCAGGGGGAAAAATACATACATACATGGATAAATAAATACTTGCATGAAAGATGCCAAAAGAATACACTCAAATGACAATGCTATATTGTATCGTAAATATTCTCACACAGCGAGTACAGGAAATGATTATAGAAAATATCAAAAAAATCAAATTAAATATGAAAAAGAAGATAGAGCATAATAGCAGTTATAAGCAGAGATATCAATAGATACACATGCACATTAATTATCATATTCTTGTATATCTAAATGTAAAAATTATATATATATGTGTATACGTGCGCATGTATATATATATATGTGTGTATGTATGTATATGTGCGCATGTATATATATGTATGTATATGTGCGCATGTATAATATATATATATATATATATATGTATGGCGGTGTGGTTAGGGAGCTTGTTTCCTAGCTACATGGTTTCGGGTTCAGTCCCACTGCGTGGCACTCTGGGTAGGTGTCTTCCACTATAGCCTCGAGCTGACCGGAGCTTTGTGATTGAATTCGGCAGGCGGAAGTTACTGCCGTGTGTGTACATGTGCGTGTAGGTGCTTGTGCCTCTCCCAAAGAGAGAGAGAGGGTATGTATATGTGCGCATGTATATATATGTATGTATATGTGCGCATGTATATATATGTATATATATGTGCGCATGTATATATATATATATATATATGTATGTATATGTGTGCATGTATATATATATATGTATGTATATGTGCGCATGTATATGTATGTATATGTGCGCATGTATATATATATATGTATGTATATGTGCACATGTATATATATATATGTATGTATATGTGCGCATGTGTATATATATATATATATGTATGTATATGTGCACATGTATATATATATATGCATGTATATGTGCACATGTGTATATATATATATATATATGTATGTATATGTGCGCATGTATATATATATATATATATGTATGTATATATGCGCATGTGTATATATATATGTATGTATATGTGTGCATGTATATATATATATATGTATGTATATGTGCGCATGTATATATATATATGTATGTATATGTGCACATGTGTATATATATATATATATATATATATATATATGTATGTATATGTGCGCATGTATATATATATATGTATGTATATGTGCGCATGTATGTGTATATATATATATATATATATATATATATATATATATATTGGTAAAAACGGTAAGATAACATGTATGTATATGTGTGCATGTATATATATGTGTGTTTGTGTGTATGTATATATGCACACATACAAATATGGTTGCACAATCAAGACAAAAAAAAATAAAAGGGACCTGACACATGTGAAAACTTTTAGTTATGTATTCAAAGTTGAGGTCACGACTAGGATCTTATTAGTACCAAAATGGTCGAGTTACCTTTAGAAAAAGGAATAGACATAGTCAAGATGTATTACATGATAATTAAGGCTAGACTAGTCTTGGATACTGGACTCGAATACTTCAAGTCTAGATATTAGATTTGAATACTGCAACATCTCCCATGTACGCTCCACAATTTGTGCTATAGAGTGAGACCCTTATGTAGACAAATCTCAATTATGAAAGACAATGACCTCATCATCTGGACTGGTGAATTCAACAGACATACTGGACAGCATCCTGGTGGTTCCATGCTGTGAATGTAGGTCATGGATCTGGTTCAAGAAATAGAACAAGACTTTGGGAGGTCTGTGAGGATAATGACTTGACAATTTGTGATGCTAACTTTAGGGAGCCGGTTAGCATCTGCATTATGTACCAGTCAGGTGAGCATACAAGTCCACTAGACTTTATTTTCACAAGTAAATTGAATAGACTGATGGAGAGTAGATTCTTCTTAAGGGATTGGTAGTTAGTGACCCCTGCGTAAGAGCTACACAGACTCAGTGATAGAAACCAGTTTTGAGAAGGAAGGTATGGAAGCTTAAAGGTGCATCAAACAGGGAGAAATTCAGAGAAGTTCTAGTTAAAGAATTTAACAAAAGGGAATACAAGATGAAGACTTATAATGTAGAGGCTAGATGAGAGTGACAAAATCAAAATGCTGTATGCTACAGTCTAAATACAAGGCTGGTGCAAAATTCTAACCAGAACAAAGGTAATGTGGTGGTGGTGGTAAACAATGCCACAAATGCGAAGTGATAAGCTGGTGACATCGGGAGAAAAGAAGCAGTGGAGAACTATATCAAGTAGCGAGAAAAGAAACTGGATGATATTGCACTTAGGTAGGTAAGAAGTGGAAGAGGTTTGTCAATGTTCTATGGCATGATTTATTTCATATTGCAAGGCAGAGTACTACAGAGAATTGAAATGTCATGGGAGAGAAGTGTCTCTAAAGTTTTGATTCGCTTTCATAGCTTTTCTGTACTTTTTGAACTGGATAAAATTTTTGTCCTTTTTTTTTTTTTTTTTGCAAAATAATAATGGTTACTTTGCTATACATGACATAAAAATATTGATATGAAAGGCTGTTGAATAAGGAAACCACAAGGCAGAAAAAAGGGCTTCCCAGAGTCATCCCAATAAAGAGACCAAACATCCAAGTTATCTGAAGAATAAGAAAGCAATTAAGGATATAAAGGCAAGAGGAGGAATTACAGTCGAGATGCTTAAAATAAGTGGTAGAGAAGGCTACAGGCTGGTCACCAACATACTCAGCCAATGTAATCAGTATTTTGAAGGTATTGTGTCTAGAGGCTGGTGTAGCAGCATCATCATCAACAACAAGAAGAGCAATGGAGAAGCACTGGAGATAGGAAATTACAGAGTTAACAAAATGTTGGACCAAGGAAGTTACAGAGAGACAGACTTATAGCTCAATTGAAAAGAAAACTGGACTAGATAAGATGTTTTGTGTCAAAAAGTACTATCAATCATCCTCTGAGGTAAACAACTTCAGGAGAAGTATTTAGCAGAGAGCAAACCTCTATTGACATGGAAATCCTAAGATCTGGTGGTGAATTTGCTAACTTTGTAATGCCAGTGTGCATAGAGTACAGAGTACAAATTATAGCAGCTCTGTGTTTGATATTGGCTTACATGCAGATATACATTTCTCCATTTCAAAGTTGGCTCAATTGACTTTGTGTGGTTGCACCTTTTATGTTGTACTCTTAATTGGTTAGAATGGATCATTTCCTTCTGCTTCCAGTTTGATGTTTATATAGAGCCTGAGAGTCACCATTTCTCACTAGAAAGTTTTCCTTCCTTCACTTTAGAGCTCTCTCGGCATGTAGTTCTTTCACCCACGTCAACACTGGCTGCTCAGCAAGTTCTTTTGATGAGCCAGTGGACTAAACAAACAATGTAGGCTTCTTGGAGGCATTTTTGCGTATCCTATTAGCGCCGCCATCACCTCCATGTTGCTTCCTTTTGGACCAACCAACCAACTTTCTGTACCAGAAGATTTAATTTAGCCAAGTGTCACATGCTCAACTACCCGGCACATTTACGGACTACTAAAAATGGTGACCATTTGGCTAAAAAATAAACAGAGAAAATCTAGTTTAAAGAGGATTCATATGTAGCATAGAGGAGAGAAGACTGCTGGTGGTATGGATGTTTCATGTATGTTGAAGATGACATCTGTTCAGAAAAGTGCAGGATCAAACTCGATGGAATCTATGGAAAAGGTCAATTCTAGAACTTGTGCTTCTTCATCTCCCTCCTCCAAGTCACATTCCATTGACCTTACCCACATCACCCTATTACTTATCCTTTCATTACTCTCCTATCTACTGCACCATTCTGCATCTGTACAAAATGAAAGCAGAATCTGTTATTATATATCATATAATGCCATCTCCATACTGCTAGTCACCACTCTCTGTCCTGTCTACTACTTCCATTCATCATCCATTTCTTATTCTTATCCCCATTCATATTTAACCCTTCCCTCTCCAACAATACTCATCATTCACAGCATTCACCTCTATATGCAGCTGACTACCCCCTATGCTTGCAATCATCTCACATTCTCTTCCTACACTCTTAAAACCTTACCTACCATGTTCCATGACTCTTTTATATCTATGCTCTCGTCTATAATTCTCGTGGACATGTTACCATGGTAATCATGCTCCGGCACCACATCATCACATTTATCTCTTTACCGCTCTGTAGGTTCCACTTCAGCCTCCCATCCACCCATATAAAATATGATGTAACCATGAACCTTCTCCAAAACTGTGAACTTCTCAGCTGCTTAAAATGACCACTCTACCACCTATCCTACCTGTCTAACAAGGAGCACTTTAACCTTGCAAATAACCTCTATAAAATGGCTAGCATTAGAGAAAGCACTGAACTGTAAAACCCAGGCTGATACTGAAGAAGAATGTAGCCTCCAGGCAGAAAGATTCTGTCAAAACGTCCATACTAGCATAAAAGGAGGAAGCAAAATGATCATGATAATATGTATCTACATATATATATATATATATATATATATGTATGTATATATATATACTCATACAGCCAAACATAAACACACTGTATTAACTACAAGGTTATAGCAATATAAGGGATTTGATGACTTATCAATTATTACTTGAGCTATTAATTACTGTGGATTTATTTTTATACAACCTTTCTCACTTTTTAAATATTTACATCTGTCTATCCATGTATATATATATATATATATATATATATAGATACATGTATTTGTGTGTGTGTGTGTGTGTGCATGTATATATATATATACATACATTCAAAATATGACCATGTGTGTACCATTGGCGATTTTCTTTTTTTTCCTCCGTCTTCCCTTCCTTGGATCTTTCCTTTTCCCATGTTTCTGACGAAGAGCTCCACTCAAAACGTTAAATCCTCTTTCTTTCTTTCCTTAGCGTCCAATAACACTATACTTATTCCACGTCCCCGCGTTATTGTGTTTTCTCTTTGTGTTTCCATGTCTGGATTAACTAACTATATATATATATAATGTACATATTTTTGCATATTATTATTAGTTTATGTCGTTGTTGATAATGACTAAGAATGTCAAACGGAGAAGATGGGGCATATTGTGTCTGGGGCTGTGGCTGACTAGTCCAATGTGTGCTCAGAAGGATTTTGCCGCAGGTTGGTCATTGGTGGTCTGCTGGGAACGAAGGCAAGGAGTTGGCTCTGTGCTTGTGCAGTTCACATTTCCCTCGTGTCCTTGCGATTCGGTTCTGTTTGTAAAAGGTGGCACCTCTTTTAATGCAGCTTTGCCAAGCAGCACAGCCTTGCATAGGTGTTTCCCAGGTGCTGGGATTGATTTCAAAGCTTCTCAGCAAGGTTTTGAGTGCATCTTTAATGCACTTTTTCTGTCCATGTTGCACGTACTTACCTCCCACCAGTTCGCTGTAAAACAGTCCCTTGGGGAGTCATGTGTCAGACATTGGAACAAGGTGACCATCCCACCTGACTTGCACTCTCCTCAGCAGTGTGTAAATGCTTGGCGGATCAGCTCAAAGGAGGACCTCTGAATCTGAGACCTAGTCTTGCCAGGTGATTTTCAACAGCTTTCTCAGGCAATTCATGAGGAAGTGCTGAGCATATCTATCTATCTATCTATCTATCTGTCTGTCTGTCTGTGTGTGTGTGTGTGTATGCACGTGTATAGTTAGATGTGTGTGTGTGTGTGTGTGTGTGTGTGTATAAAATAATAGCTGGCTTGTAGTTTAATTCTCCAGTCATGCTTTATTGATAGAGGGTAAGAGATAGAGAGTAAGCATGATAGGTGCAGGATGAGTGCACATGCTAGGCTTGGTGGCACTCAATGAGTTAAACGAATGCTATACACTCATAATAAGTCAGAGAAAAAGAATCATAAAGACAGATATTGAGAGAAGAGCCAAAGCTCTAATGAGAAGAACAGTACAAATTAGAATTCTCTTTTACATATTAATATCTGGAGGTAAGCAATGTATTCCTTTTGAAAACTAATATTCTGTTCCTCATTTTGTATATGCACTGAGAAATTGGGAGAAAAGTTAAACTATAATTATTGTATGTATACCATATTCCTGATATAACCCATGACAGTGAAAGTGTATTAACCTGTGTATATGATGTGTAACAAACTAATATCACATATATATATATATAAATTGTAGCTGTGATACCAGTGCCGGTGGCACATAAAAAGCAGCATCCGATCGTGGCCGTTGCCAGCCTCGCCTGGCCCCCGTGCCAGTGGAACATAAAAAGCACCATCCAACCATGGCCGTTTGCCAGCCCCGTCTGGCACCTGTGCTGGTCGCACATAAAAAGCACCCACTACACTCACGGAGTGGTTGGCATTAGGAAGGGCATCCAATCGTAGAAACATTGCCAGATCAGACTGGGCCTGGTGCAGCCTTCTGGTTTCCCAGACCCCAGTTGAACGGGGATGCTAAATGATGATGATGATGTGTGTATATATATATATATACACACACACACACACGTACATATCCACACATATGTGAATACATAAATTATATGTGTACATACATACATACATACATATATAGATAAAGGTAGATGTGGTCAGTCTTTGGGGTTACCCTCGGATTCACATCCACAAAGTGCTTAGCTTTACAGATTTCTTCAGACCCCAGGCCTATGGCCTCACTAGAAAATCTACAAGTTCTTGGTTAGAGTGTGCTTCTTTTTCAGATTTTTTATTTACCAACGATATATATGTGTGTGTGTGTGTATATATATATATATATATATATATACACAGATATATATATATATATATATATATACACACAGATATATATATATATATATACACAGATATAATATATATATATATATATACACACAGATATATATATATATATATACAACAGATATATATATATATATTATATACACACACAGATATATATATATATATTATATATATATATACACAGATATATATATATATATACACAGATATATATATATATACACAGATATATATATATATATATACACAGATATATATATATATATAATATATATATATATATATATATACACAAAGGCCTTTGATATGCAGGACACTGACTGGGAGACAATGCCTGTCATCGCCACAGATGGAGGTAGCAGGTTAAGGAGGGGATTGACACTTTTGAGAGAGCACGTATCCAGCATGAAGAACTTAAGCGAGCTGCGCGAAAGCGCACGGCTCGTATAGTGAATGGGGAAAGCTTGGTCTGCAATGTTTGCAGTTGTGTGTGCTTGTCAAGAGCAGGGCTCATTAGCCACCAACGGAGCTGCAAATGCAAAATATAAGCTAGTCCTAGAGCGCACAATGTTCCTGAAGGTCGGCAATGGTCCTCCTCGGTCACGAGTGGACGGCTATCATATATATATATATATATATTATATATATATATATATATATCTGTAAATGTATTATGTGACAATTATTCGGTCACAAATTACATTTACAGATAAATTCCTCTAGTTACATAATATCGAGGTCTATTTCTTTCTTTTGTTGTCTTACCGTTTTTATCAATATATATATATCATCATCATCATTTAATGTCCGCTTTCCATGCTAGCATGGCTTATATATATACCTAATTGAATAAAGGTATGGACAAGCAAACAACTGTTATCACATCAAATTTGATTGTTTATATAGTTAGCTGTTTGGCTTCGACGAGACAGGTCGTTTATTATGATGCGTTCAGAACCAGTCTTGCTGATGAGTACGTAAGTACGAAATCACAGGTGATACAAGACTAAATTCATTTTTTAAATGTCTTGCTTTGAAAAATTGCATTGGGTAGAATTAGTAAAATTTTTGGTAGAAATGACTAATGTCCCTCTTAGCGTGTGGCATGTATGTATAATAATGCCCTCTATATATAAATTAATATGTTCAATAAGAAAGAATTATTTTCGAAATTTTTCTCTTATGAGGTTTTTCACGCTATCTACCTGATAATTTCTTGTTAAGATTCCTTATTAAGAAGTTATCCTTAATTGTTAAATAATTTTATATTTATACATGGATACAACTTGAGGGTAGAAATAGATGTTACAGCAGTTAAAATCACAAGACGAAAAAACATTCAGTTGAGGAATGCTCCTAATGGTTGTGGTACAAGAGGTAAGTCCCTATTATTGATTCTAAATAGTTAGTACTTTGAAGAAGGTCATCATAAGTAGAATCTAAAACTGGACAAGAAAAAGGAAGATGGAATAGGTCACCATTAACATGCTAGCTGCAGACTGCTTGTAGAGAATTGCACCAACTGTGCATCTATTCTTGAAAGAGCTGTAAGGGACTACCTGCATATCATCCTCCTTCTTTTCATCCAGCTTTGAAGTCTACTTATGATGACCTGCCTTAACCTCTTATAACTATGCTGGAGAATACCAGCATATATCAAAACAATTATGAACATTCCGCAACTGATCTATTTTTGCAAGCGTGATCGTTGCCAGAGTGGCTACCTGGCCTTCGTGCCAGTGGCATGTAAAAGGGCACCATTTGAGCATGATTGTTACCAACATCGCCTTACTGGCACCTGTGCTGGTGGCATGTGTAAAAAAATTCGAGCGAGGTCGTTGCCAGTACCGCCTGACTGGCCCCATGCCAGTGGCACATAAAAGCACCCACTACACTCTCGGAGTGGTTGGCGTTAGGAAGGGCATCCAGCTGTAGAAACTCTACCAGATCAAGATTGAAGCCTGGTGCAGCCATCTGGTTCGCCAGCCCTCAGTCAAATCGTCCAACCCATGCTAGCATGGAAAGTGGATGTTAAACGATGATGATGATGATGTGATGTAAAGTCCTAATCTTCAAGATGTATCAACATATAGTCTCTCATGATTCCAGTTCTTTGATAGAGATTACCGGCACAGAAGCCAGTCGAGGTGGCGTGGCCTATGCCAGTGCCGCCTTGACTGGCTTCTGTGCCGGTGGCACGTGACCTGCTGTGCTTGAGGAGACCTATTGAGTCAAGTACATCAACATCAAAATAAATATCAAATGGAAATTGTAGTTGTCATACCTGTGCCGGTGGCACATAAAAAGCACCAACCCATTGTGGCCACTGCCAGCCTCCCCTGGCCCCTGTGCCGGTGGCACGTAAAAAGCACCCACTACACTCACGGAGTGGTTGACATTAGGAAGGGCATCCAGATGATGATGATGATGATATATATATATATATATATATATATATATTGTGTGTATAAATAGATGTAAATTTGTGACTGTTATGTTTAGAGCCCCATGTACATTAGTCAAATAAACCAAACTCCAGTGATTCTCATTTTTTGAAATCTGGTACTTCCTGTATTAGTCTTTGTTGTCAAGACTCCATGTTATGGGGACATAAACATACCAACACTGGTAGTCAAGCAATGGTGGGCACAAACACAGGAACACTCTCATATATCTAAGCATCAGCATCCAATCCATGCCAGAATGGGAAATGGATGTTAAGTGATGATGATGAGGATGATACACACGCACACACACACACACACACAAGGATTTCTATAGTGTAACCATCTACCAAATTCACTCACAAGGTATTGCACAGCCTGAGAATATAATAGTGAACGATTCCCTAAGATGCTATGTAGTGAGACAGAACTTGAAAGCATGGATGCAAAGTGAGTTCCTTAACCACAGATATACATATTTCATGCTACCGTGGAATAATGACTCTCCCAAGACACAACAAAACGAAATATATATGTACATATACATACATATGTATGCATATATATATATATATACACACACATGCATGCATATATATATATATATATATACACACACATGCATGCATATATATGTATACATGCATACATACATATATATATGTATACATGCATACATACATATATATATGTATACATACATACAGATATAGATATGTATACATACACATACACACACACACACATATATATATATATAATATATATATATATAGATATTGTCAATAAAAAAGGATAGAATTAATTATTAATTAATTCGACCAAGCAGTGTTCGGAGATATACATACACATATATAGATATGTATACATACACATATATATATGTATACATACACACACACACACGCATATATATATATAGATATATATATGTATACATATATGTATACATATATATATGTATACATATATATATGTATACATATATATATGTATACATATATATATATATCATATATACAAAGATATATATACACATATATATACATATATAGACAGATATATACACATATATATACATATATAGACAGATATATACATATATATACACATACACACACACACCTATATATATATATATTATATATATATATATATATATATATATATATATATATACATATATATGTACATGTATACATATATATGTACATATGTGTGTATGTATATGTGTGTGACGTGTGTCAGTTCTGTAGTGTATACCATGAACTTTGATTGATATATTGTACAAGTATATTTATTATCACTTACTAAAGAAATAGCACCAATGCAGAGATCTAATACGTGTAAATTGTAAATGAAGATAATTTCGACATAGGTAGCATAATTCCTCTCATATATATTTACATTTGATTTAAATTGTGTATAAATGAGATCAACTAAAGAATTTACATGTATCTTTTTTTTCTTTTTTTTTTTTTTTTGCTGTGTGGTCCATAAGAGATATTTGCACTGGAAAAAAAGAAGAAATAGGCAGCATTATTCAATAAACTAGCAACATGCAACAAAAGACCAGTCTCTTAGTCATGAGATTTTATTATATCTTGCAAATACTAGGCCATTGGTATAAACATATAAAGAAACATGCATGTACAATTAAAAAAATTTTTTTCAACATGCAGTCTCTCACTCTCACTCTCACACACACACATATGTATATATATATATATATATATATATATATATATATATATATTTATACATATTAATAAAAAGGGGTTTGTATGATAGTGTATAGAGGGATATATATTATTCAAAAGAATTCCAACTCTGTCTGTTTTTTATATTCTTTATAATATTAATGTTGAATATAGAATCATCATCATCATCGTTTAACGTCCGCTATAAATAGTATATATAGTAAAATGAAATGAAGTATTGATTGTCTTATTGAATATCAAATATTAAGGGACTAGCATACTTTCTTGCATTTAGGCAGTCTTCAAGGTCCCAGGTTGTTACAGTTAGTTGAAATATTCCTGTCACAACCTGGGACCTTAAAGACTGCTTAAATGCAAGAAAGTATACTAGTCCCTTAATATTTGATATTCAGTATTTCATCTATTCAATAAGACAATCAATACTTCATTTCATTTTATTATATTTATATTATTTATACTATATATTCTATATTAATATTACTAAGAATATAAATATAATATAAAAAACAGAGTTGGAATTCCTTTGAATAATATATATATATATATAAAGATAGCTAGATAGATAGATATACTGTGTCTATGTGTTCATATTGTATTTCATGTTCAAATATAGGATTCTTTCTTATAGTGGAAATATATAGAATAGATTATTATTAATTCAGACACACACACACACACACACGTGTATGTACTTGTATCAGCCTGCATCCCACAGTGGCAGCAATATCACATAGAACAGATATCCTTGTTCCTTTACAAACACATACAAACCCACAAACACATTCACCTTTCTCTCTCTATATATATATATGTGTGTGTGTGTATGTATGTGTAGTTTTATATTTATCTCAGCATGTATATGTACAAGGTCACAAATGCCAATCATTTGCACAGCCCACGAGTATCTGAAATGCTTGCTTTACACAGCTTTTTTTCTCCCATTCTTGTTATATATAAATTATTACATCATATAAATATCATAGTATGTATTAAATAATTTGGTTCTGAAATATCACTGCACACACATGCAGACATAGATGAAATGACAGATTTATGTTTTTCTATAATACATATGGAAAAAACAAAAAAAAAACAAACAAAAATAATAAATAAAAAGGAACAAAAAAAGGAATCACAAATATACATGAAAAATGGACAAACATCGTAAAATCTTTCATTCTTTGTAAAACAGTTAGGTTGCCTCTCCTTATAGATAAAAATACCACAACCATGAAAGTTACAGTTGTATACCAACTGAAGGCTTAAATTTGTTAATAGTATCATCATATACAAAATTGAATGACTGTGTAAGAACCAGGCCTGTAGAAGCACACTTTCATTCATTCATGTCTTGCATTGATACACTCACTCATGCGTATACAGATGTCCTCCACAAACATTGAGTAGTATTTGAGCACCACAAGTCTTTTAATGTTTTATAGGATTGGGTTAAGGCTGACTTCAGTTTTATTTGTCTGAGAGAGAGACAGAAAATAATTGAAGCTGCTATGGTTAAGTCATGAATATCTGTTTGAGAAAATAGGTCTAGCTAGATTTGTAAGGGTACAGTCAAAAAATATAGAAGTTGATTTACATTGAAAAGAATACAAAAGTAGTTAAAACATTTTTGTAGATAAAAAAAACCCAAAAAAACAGAAAAATCATCTAGTCATTCCATACAACAAAATTCGTTTAGGAATTCGTAAAACTTCAAAAGAAAAAGGAATCTAATTTTTAAGTGTATCAATTTATAAAGATGTCAGGGGGTGAAAACGAAATAGTTTTGTGTATAAAGAAGGAAGCGAAGCTAGAGAAAGCAATGCTAGTCTTTTTGATGTGATGAACAATTAATGTTGGGAGATGTTGGCTGATTCCAATGCAAATATGAATATTTTTTTTCAGGTTATAACCCTTCTTTAGATGACCCTTAACAATTCCCAATTTGATTAACAGAAATCATAGACATTCTTTGAGTTTGAATATGCCTATCTGTCGGTAAACTGACTGGTTCTCTGCAGTCGTGGTTGAATTGTGCTGCATTGACAGAAAGGATTTCTCAAGAAGGTGGTAACCCCTTCAGATAAAATTTTCATTCTGTTAAATGTTCACCACATGAAAGAAATCACATTGCTTTGACTTCACACTGTTCTTTATACCTACTTTGCTGTCTGATGCCAAATTATATCAAAATAACAATTTCTCTACTTTACCTACTTATTCTCAGTTTGATTATGTAACAAAAGTTAATTAATAATTAATTACAAATAATGTCTATTTGTAACAAAATTACATTAAAATGATTCTGAAGGGTTTCTTTTTGCTTTCATAGATGCTTTAAAATTTTTTTTTTTTGTAAAGATTGTTTTTTTTATCATAATGTCAATAATTTCTTTTCCCCCAACTACTTTAAATTTTGGCAACTGTTACCCATACTGCTTACACTGTGGCACTGTTTCTCTTCTATGATTCTAAGTAGAGATTTATATATTTCAGAGCAACTTATGAGTCAAAGAGAGATCCTGGATGTCAAGGAATGCTTAGATTACAGCTACACAACCTATTGTCAAGCCAATCAGTCAACTAATCAATTAACCATCTTAGAAAACATTCACAAAATATAACCAATAAAAAGTAATATTTTTTTTCAATTGCAATTAGTATACCAATTTTCTTTTACAAACATATAAATACACATGCATACACACATATATACACACACTGTGTATTTGTATTCATAGAATATAAATACCCATGAGGAAAAAATTAGACTTATCTTAATATGTTTTTTTTTTTTAATTTTTATTTACTTCTGTTTTGTTATTTTGAAATTTTGAGATTTTTTTTCTTTCCCTTATTTGATGTCTTTAGAATGTATGTGAAATATTTCTAACTGCCTTTAACCCAACAGACTTGGTTTCAGCCATCATTTTAGATGATAATGTGAAAAGACAACAGTTACTAAATATACCTTGAGGCACACTGACCTGAGAGTTTGAAATTCATTAACAATGGAAGAATGTTTAAAGGCAATGTTGGATTTTTTTTTTTTTTTTCCAACTGCATAAAATTTTGGCAATTTTTTTTTCTTTTATTCTTTTCTCTCTCATTTCCCAGGTTCATTTTGATTTCATTTCAAGTCAACATTTTATAATCACAATGCTTTCTGTAAATGGTTTCTTCTCCAGATAGTTATGGATGCATATTCTTTCAAATATTTACACACACGCACACTTGCATACAGAAAAATGTAATATTATACAAATATATTTCAAAGTGGAAAAATGAGCCTATGTATAATATATATTCCTATGATATTTTATCTAATCTATGAAGTACTGCTATACATCTTCACCTTCTGTATCATGTCCATTGCTTCGTATTTGTATTGATTTTTTACTTCGGTACATATCCCAGAGTCCAGAAACAATTTCAGCAACAACAATGTCACTAGAATTTTTACCTATTAACCGTAATGTAAACACACCATCATGCCGTAAGTACTCAACCGTGAAGCGATTAGCTAACTTTTTATCTGGTGTTGAGCCTATTCGATCCATGATTTTGAGAAATTTCCGTACATATTGTATACGAGTGGTTGGAAAAATCATGTGAAAAATCCATGTAGCAAAACTGTAGCAAGAAAGCATGGATACAAAGACTAGCCAGAACCAGAGGAATATATATATTTTCTCATTGAAAAGGTTTATTGGAAGCACGCATTGGACGGTATAGCGATTCAAATTTGGAAGCTGACGAATCTCAAAGTCACATAATGTTACACGTGGGAAACGACGGGAGGCCGTCCAGTCGTTTCCCTCAACTAGGTCCTCAAGAACTTGCCAACCGTAAATACGGTAGCCTGACCCAAGGAATGAGTCTAACAGGAAGAGTTGGCCAATTACATTAGCAATGTAGAATATCTTTACTAAAAAATACACAGCCACAAGATAGTTGCCATAACGACGACCACATAATAAAGAAAGGTTTGCTGAAAGAATGTGCCGCAGTCTAACACAACACGAATGTCGCGTTTCTCTTTGGTTGTCCAGGCATCTGTCCATATGTCTTACAACATATTTTATGTTACGGGTTCGGTTTTCTGGACTTTCGTATTGAGCATCACTGGCAACACTCACAATGCGATCTACGTTGATCCCAGATTGTCCGTTTAACAGGCGCCATATAATGCATGGAAGATAAAATAAAAGAGCCTGCAGTAATAAGACAACTGGGACCCACTGGTAGTAGCCTAGTTCCTTTTCTTTGCGTTTATTGTGTGCCACCGGAATCTGATCCTGCATATCAACATAATAAGTGTTTGAAATCCAGCACACATTATTGGTATACTCAACATGCGCTGATGTAAACTGGGCTGGGCACCAACATCGGATTGGATCACCAACATACTGTCTTGCACTGACCACTACTGTAAATATTATTAAAATTCCCGTAGTATACAGGTGATTCATTCGGTCAATCAAGTCATCATCATTTCGTACTTTTACTTTGCCTAACCGACCAACTGATCCGATAATGCTGTCCATCCTGCAAAAGAGAAAAGAAAAACAATATGAAACCTTCGAATCAAACAATTTCCGTTTTTAATACATTAAATAAGAAACATTTTCATTGGTGAAACAGCATGCATTGTGCCATTTATAATACTGTCTCAAGAAAAACTGGGAATAAAAATAATATATTATGCTTTACAAAATTTTCCATGTTCAAATATTAACCCTTTAGTATTGAAGCTGGCCAAATCTGGCCCAAGTATTCTTGCTGTTTTGTGTTCAAACTGGTTACATCCAGCATCTAACACCTATACTACAATGTCATTGTTAAAAGAAAGACTCGCATCATTGACATCTTGAAGCTACAAGATAAAGCATGATTAGTTCAAAGGAATGTGCTTAAATAAGCATTACATTTAACAGAATGATCTGAATGCTAAAAGGTTAAAAATGACTTACTATCAAGTATGAATTATTTCAAAATCTACTAAAAATACAATATAGAACTAATGATGTTTAAATATGTGTGTCCTGAGGTCATCCAGCCATAAGACATTGCCTTAAAAAAGGTCCAGTCATCCAGCCATAAGACATTGCCTTAAAAAAGGTTCAGTCATCCAGCCATAAGACATTGCCTTAAAAAAGGTCCAGTCATCCAGCCATAAGACATTGCCTTAAAAAAGGTTCAGTCATCCAGCCATAAGACATTGCCTTAAAAAAGGTCCAGTCATCCAGCCATAAGACATTGCCTTAAAAAAGGTCCAGTCATCCAGCCATAAGACATTGCCTTAAAAAGGTCCAGTCATCCAGCCACAAGACATTGCCTTAAAAAGGTCCAGTCATCCAGTCATAAGACATTGTCTTAAAAAGGTCCAGTCCAGCATGGAAAAGTGAATACAAAAATGATTTTGTTTATAATCCATTTAAGAAACACAAAAACCATTAGATTCACTTCAACATTTAAATTTAATTTGTCAAAATATTTTCGTTGCTTTGAGACCCCAAACTTTTCACTGACAAAACTTTAAATGTTGAAGTGAATCTAACAGTTTTTGTGTGTTTCTTAAATGGCTTATAAATACCTTCTATGCTGCAATTGTTTTTGCTCCAGCACACGATCTCAGATCAGGTCACTTGCTATGCAAGTACATCTCTGTTAAAATGATTTTGATAATATAAAGCTAATATTATCAGTTCGACTGACCATTTGAAGTACTGAAAATATTCATTTATTTATCAACCTACGTAACAAATCATCTAATCTTCGAGGGTTTAGCTTCTCCAATTGATAATTCTGTTAGCCCATATGTACCTATTTTAGCCCGTGTGCACCTAGTTTGCTGATAGATCAAACATAAAAACTCCCTGGCAGATCAGTCGTGTAAATAACATCAAAATATTTATGAAAACTCAATATTTTATCTCCAGCATCCTGTTTTTCACACCTCTTGAATCCAGCTGTTTTTTTCAAAGTTTGTCCAACTAATTTTGTTATAAGAAAAGAAAATTCATCTATCATCATCATCATCATCATTGTTTAACGTCCGTTCTCCATGCTAGCATGGGTTGGATGGTTCGACCGGGGATCTGGGAAGCCAGAAGGCTGCACCAGGCTCCAGTCTTATCTGGCAATGCTTCTACAGCTGGATGCCCTTCCTAACGCCAACTACTCCGTGAGTGTAGTGGGTGCTTTTTACGTGCCATCTGCACAGGTGCCAGGCGAGGCTGGCAACGGCCACGGTCGGATTGGTGCATTTTACGTGCCACCGGCACGGAAGCCAGTCGAGGCGGCACTGGCATCGGCCACAATTCGGATGCTGCTTTTTACGTGCCACCGGCACGGAAGCCAGTCGAGGCGGCACTGGCATCGGCCATGATTCGGATGGTGCTTTTTACGTGCCACCGGCACGGAAGCCAGTCAAGGTGGCACTGGCTACAGGAATTTTAAATTAATTTTTTTAAATTCAAACACAAAGATGTGAAAAGACTAAAAGCAGGCAAAGGAGAAAATTCTGAAATTTAGATTGATTGAAATGTAAGTAGAGACAGTGGGGAATAATAAGATGGAACTTTAGTTAAAGTACAGCAACAACCCCAGAAATAATTTCTTTAGCTATTCTTTGTCTTTTTTTTCTTTTTACTTGTTTGTCATTTTGACTGGGGCCATGTTGGAGCACCGCCTTTAATCGAGCAACTCGACCCCGGGACTTATTCTTTGTAAGCCCAGTACTTATTCTATTGGTCTCTTTTGCCAAACCGCTAAGTGATGGGGACATGAACACACCAGCATCGGTTGTCAAGCAATGCTAGGGGGACAAACACAGACACACAAACATACACGCACACACACATATATATATGTATATATATGCGACAGGTTTCTTTCAGTTTCCGTCTACCAAATCCACTCACAAGGCTTTGGTCGGCCCGAGGCTATTGTAGAAGACACTCGCCCAAGGTACCACGCAGTGGGACTGAACCCGGAAAGTAACTTGTTCTTATCTTTGTTGCTGATTTCAGTCAATGGACTGTGGCCATGCTGGGTTTTGCTGATCAAATTGATCCCAATATATATTCTAAAGTTTGGTACTTGTAATGTCAATTCTCTTTCACAGAACTGCTAAATTATGAAGATCTAAGCTCACTAACACAAGATTATTAAGCAGACAGACAGACAGACACACACACACAGAGGATTCCACAAAATTTCCATTGACCAAATTCATTCTTTTTCTTCCTTTCTTCCATTGCTAGTAACTGCATCATCATAAGACGTATATTCTTATCATTACTGATACTTCATTCGTGTCTTAATTTACCAAAACATCCAGCTTTGAAAATCAAAATATTTTTCTTCCATTACATCCTCCCCTCCCCTTGTACTAATATTTAAAATATTTGAAAAAGAAGTAAAACAACATTCCACTCCTTGTTTTCATTGCAGCTGGCTAAATCTAGTGTCAAATTTCCAAGTTATCTCTTACATCAAGAAAGCCATCTAATTCTCCCTACATTCAATATATTTACACTTACTTAACTCTTGCTTCCCTTCTTTACAACTTATTTTTTCATTCCTTCTAATTTGTTAAATTATTCCATCTCTGAATTACCTGTTCTTGGAATGACCTTGCTTGCATGGTTTTAGATGGTTTGACAGGACCTGTCAAACAATACTGACATGGTTTGGATGGTTTGACAGGATCTGTCAAACCATACTGACATGGTTTGGATGGTTTGACAGGACCTGTCAAACCATACTGACATGGTTTGGATGGTTTGACAGGATCTGTCAAACCATACTGACATGGTTTGGATGGTTTGACAGGACCTGTCAAACCATACTGACATGGTTTGGATAGTTTGACAGGATCTGTCAAGCTGCAAGTTTGCATCAAACTCTAATGTCAGCTTCAGCATAGTTTCCTATGACTGGAAACTCTTCCTGGTGTCAACCCCTTTACAGTGTGTACTGGGAGTATCTTTTCCATACCTCCACTGCTAGTGAGGTTGCCGAGCAACGTACAAGTCAGGAGAAGAGCATGAGAAAGCCAACTCAGTTAAGTGGGGGGAAGTATTTGAGATGGAGCAGGGAAGATGGTTTTTATGTCAGAGGTTGAAAGGCTAAAGTTTGATAGAGGGATAAGTGTAGGTGTCTTTCCACAAAAGAGATACATGGGTCCCAACATTATATAAGAATGGATGGGGCTTGGCGGGGAGAAGGTAAAGATGGTAGTGATTGGGAAGCAGAGTGAACTGGCAAGAGGATAGGTGAGGGGATGGACAATGAATTGATGGGGTGATAGAGGGTTAGTAGAATCACTTTTATTGGAGGAATCAAGCACATTAATAACAACTCCCTTCCTCACCACACACCAAAACTATTAGGTGTTCACAAATCAATAATGGTTTCAGTTTCATGGCAACACTAATTATGAGAGTTTCCTAAGTTTACCAACGATTCCAAGCATCAAATCACAACACATTACTAAACCTTTCAAAGATCAATTTATACCCAGAAAATTTATTGTTAATACAATCTTTATATTGTTTTCTACTCAAGGCACAAGGCCTGAATTTAAAAAAAAATTTTTTTTTGTGGCGAGGCCCAGTTGATTACATCGACCCCAGTACGCGACTGGTGCTTAATTTATCGACCCCTGAAAGGATGAAAGGCAAAGTTGACCTCAGCGGAATTTGAACTCAGAATGTAAAGACAGACAAAATACCTATTTCTTTACCACCCACAAGGGGCTAAACACAGAGGAGACAAACAACGACAGACAGACGGATTAAGTCGATTATATCGACCCCAGTGCATAACTGGTACTTATTTAATCGACCCCGAAAGGATGAAAGGCAAAGTCGACCTCAGCGGAATTTGAACTCAGAATGTAAAGACAGACGAAATACCTATTTCTTTACCACCCACAAGGGGCTAAACACAGAGGAGACAAACAACGACAGACAGACGGATTAAGTCGATTATATCGACCCCAGTGCATAACTGGTACTTATTTAATTGGCCCATAAAGGATGAAAGGCAAAGTCGACCTCAGCGGAATTTGAACTCAGAACATAAAGACTGACGAAATACCTATTTCTTTACTACCCACAAGGGGCTAAACACAGAGGAGACAAACAAGGACAGACAAATGGATTAAGTCGATTATATTGACTCCAGTGCATAACTGGTACTTATTTAATCGACCCCGAAAGGATGAAAGGCAAAGTCGACCTCGGTGGAATTTGAACTCAGAACGTAATGGCAGACGAAATACCACTAAGCATTTCGCCCGGCGTGCTCACGTTTCTACCAGCTCACCACCTTTTGTTAATATAATCTTTATATTGAGGAGGCAAGCTGGCAGAATTGTTAGCATGCTGGATGAAGTGCTAAGCAGCATTTCATCTATCTTCATGTTCTGGGTTCAAATTCCACCAAGGTTGACTTTCAGCCATTTGGGGTTGATAAAATAAGTATCAGTTGAACAATTGGGTTGATGTAATCAATTTACTTCCTCCCCTGAAGTTGCTGGCCTCGTGCAAAAATTTGAAATCAGTATATCATTAGATTGCTGCTTTTAGCTTCATGCTTGACTGGGAACTATTCTAGGAAAGCTTGTATTCCTAGGTTTATTTTAACAAGAAATATATTGCTTTGTTGATAGAATGGGAGTGTTTTTGTTTGGATTGTCCTTCGTTAGGGAATGATATCTTAAAATAGAAAGAGAAGTGGGTGAAGAAACAAAAAAAACAGCAAAAAACAAAAAAAAAGTAAACAGTGAGAAGCAGTGTCAGGGAGATTGGTGAAAACTTAAAAAGTTGAATAAAGCAAAATTTTTCTGTTTGGATTTGGCTGTTTCAGGGAACTCTAGTTGATGTTTAACCAGACATTACTTATGCATTGATAGAAAAATCTACTCTTAAAGTAATAAAGGAAGAAAACAGAAAGTTCTTTAAAAAGTTGGAAGATACTGAACTTTTAACGATGGAGTTGTTGAGTCAAGTGAAATCGAAATCATGGCGACTGACCCTGCAAGCAAAGCCAGATCACAGGCAGGGCTGATACCAGTGTCGCATAACCAGCCCATTTAAAAGAACCCTTGACTCATCGGGCAATACGCTGTGCTTGAGAAGACCTATTCAGTCAAGTAAAATTGAAATCAAAATCGAAATCATAGTTGTTGCTGATGCCAGTGCTGCCTGACTGGCATCCGTGCTGGTGACATGCAATAAGCACCATTCAAGTGTGGGTCGATGCTGGGTGCTGCCCGACTTGCTCCCCATGCCAGTGGCATGTAAAAAGCACCATCCAAATGTGGTCAGTGCCAGTGCCACCTAACTGGCTCCCATGCTGGCAGCAGGTAAAAAACACCCACTACACTCTCAGAGTGGTTGGCATTAGGAAGGGCATCCAGTTGTAGAAACCTTGCCAGATCAGATTGGAGCCTGGTGCAGCCTACTGGCTTGCCAGTCCTCAGTCAAACCGTCCAACCCATGCCAGCATGGAAAATGGGCGTTAAGCGATGATGATGTACGCGTGATTGAGAATAGGCACCTGCATTTATATGTATCATCATCATCCTCCTCCTCATCATCATTATCATTTAACGGACATTAAATGATAAAGATGATGTAAATGTATAAATGTACATATGGGTGTGTAATACATACATATATATATAAGTTACAGCAATACATGTAGTAGTTAAAACTGATAGAGAAGAAGAGAGTATAAGCACATAGTTTGAAGGTGTAAGTCCTGTCCATAAGCAAAATGATATTTGAGAAATCTACCCACTAAGTAGACTTGTCTGTTATGAAAAGATTAAATAACCATTTAGATTCACTTGCAAAGATTGAGGTTAGACTAAATATTTGGCAGGATGGTAAAAGTTCTATATTTAGTAACATGACCAAAAGAATGAAATGTTAGAGAAAAGAAATGAAGCAAAACTAATAATACAGAGCCAGGAAAGGATGACCCTCCAATGAAATATTAGTTTCTAACATAGGCACAAATCTGGAGAGTTTAGGATAGAGAATGATGCATCAGCCACACCATGTGTACTTTTCTTAATGTCAGAAGAATGGAAGCAAAGTCATTCAACCATGGTACTATTGTTGACTATCTGGTCATCAAATCTAAGTAGAGACTTCAAACTTGAAATCTTCAAAGCCACAGTCGAACCAATTCTACTATATGGCTCAGAAACCTGGACGTTATCAAAGAAGCTTGAGAGGCGGTTGGATGGAACCTACACTCGCCTCCTTATGAGAGCTCAAAATCTCTCGTGGAAGCGCCATTCAACCAAAATGCAAATATATGGGAAACTACCACCTGTGTCATCTCTTGTGAAAGGTAGGAGAGTCCAGTTTGCTGGACATTGTTGTAGATCTGAAAACGAGGCAATTTCTACTCTTCTCCTCAGGAAGCCATCTGCTCGCGATACCAGAGGGCGCACACTCTCCTACCCTGATGTAATCTCCAGGGATACAGGCATCCAGCAACAGGACCTCCGTAATGCCATGATGGACCGTGAAGTCTGGCGTAGCATGGTAAATTCCATTGTCTCGACCACGGTCGAACAATGATGATGATGATTGTTGTCACCTTGTGATCTATATGATCTTTGTTCCTACTCCATAAGGACATAAACCATTTTGAGTTTGAGGCTATTGTTAACTGCTTGGTCTATCAAGAAGTGGTTACCTCACTATAATCGTGGTCTAAACAGGATTTTGAACTTAGAACACAAAGCATCCTCGCAGATGCTCTATCAATCCAAACAGACCATCTCCCAAGACTGAGACTTTACTGATGAAGAGAAACGTTGGCCTTGGTGGGATTTGAACGTAGAGGACAGAGAAATGGAACAAATGTCTACAAGAATGTTCTAACAATGCTGCCAATTTACTACTTTATAGGAGAACCAAAATCGAAGTCGATCAACGTCAATGGAAATTGCGGCTGTGATACCAGTGCCGGTGACAAGTAAGTGAACCATCCGATCGTGGCCGTTGCCAGCGCCACCCTGACTGGCCTCCGTGCTGGTGACACGTAAAAAGCACCATCCGTCCGTGGCCGTTTGCCAGCCTCGCCTGGCCTCCGTGCCGGTGAGACGTAAAAAGCACCATCCGTCTGTGGCCATTTGCCAGCCTCGCCTGGCCCCCGTGCGGGTGGCACATAAAAAGCACCATCCGTCCGTGGATGTTTGCCAGCTCCGTCTGGCACCTGTGCGGGTGGCACGTAAAAAGCACCCACTACACTCACGGAGTGGTTGGCGTTAGGAAGGGCATCCAGCCGTAGAAACACTGCCAGATCAGACTGGGCCTGGTGCAGCCTTCTGGTTTCACAGACCCCAGTTGAACCGTCTAACCCATGCTAGCATGGAAAGCGGACGCTAAACGATGATGATGATGATGATGATGATGGGAGAGTTTAAACTTCTATTGTGAAAATCCACAGCCAATACCATTAAGTATTTTGTCGAATGCTTTTACCATTCTGTCATCCATTATCCGCCAATGGAAAAACTTTAAAATTCAGGAAACAAATAACAACAGCTAAATAAAACTAAGTATTTAACATCATAAATCATAAATGAAAGACTAGTGAACAGTGCAAACAGCTGAAGAATAACATAACATACAGAGATGAATCTTTAATATTTTTTTAATAGAATTGCATGAGAGTCGTTGAAAAGACCAGATTTAGCTTCATTTGCAGAACAAACCTAATGGGAAATGGAGGTAAATAGCAGCTCCAGAAATGTTTGTGATTCGTGAAAGGTAATTATGTGACACATGTCAGTTGAGAAAAATGATAGAAGCATTTTAGGGTAGTTTTTCATTGCTTTTCTGAAATTATTCTACAAATTCAGACAGTTTCCAAGGAACTATTTTACATGTACAACATGTTATGTATTAAGCAAGACTTTTAAAGGAAGACTTTAATACAAATTTTGTAAACTTCATCATCATCATCATCATCATCATTTAGCGTCTGCTTTCCATGCTAGCATGGGTTGGACGGTTCAACTGGGGTCTGGGAAGCCAGAAGGCTGCATCAGGCCCAGTCTGATCTGGCAGTGTTTCTACAGCTGGATGCCCTTCCTAACGCCAACCACTCCGTGAGTGTAGTGGGTGCTTTTTACGTGTCACCAGCACAGGTGCCAGACGGAGCTGGCAAACGGCGGCCATGGACGGATGGTGCGTTTTACGTGCCACCGGCACAGGGACCAGGTAAGGCTGGCAACTTATGCATGATTTTTCTCTCTTTTGCGAAGAAATTGGTTTCAGAAATTTACATTTCAAAATAAATTTACAAAGGAGAAATGGAATGGTCTTTAAAAATCAGAATTGGAAAAAAAAAATATCAAAAGTTCTAATCTTAGGAGAAATGTCAAAGACAAGAAGAGAAAATTTGTGAGTAATGCAAGTATATACTGCTATGGAAGGAATTTTCTACAACGGAAACTTTGGAAAAATAAGTGGTAGTTGAGATAATGAAATACAATTATCAATTCTAGAACAGATATATTTTATATGAATAAGTTTATACACCTACTTATTTCTTATTTGATTAATATTTTGATATATCATGATGCAGATGTTAGAAAACAACATATAGAATCTACTCATACCAAACCTTCAAAAATGTGTGCTAAAACTACATTCTCTGACATATCTCACATTTACTTCTCTTCTTCCATATCAACTTTGGATGAGTATTTAATTTTTTCCCAATTTTATATTGCAATTAGTGGACAATAAATAATGACACTGGTAACAGGTTTACTATGGAAAAATCACTTGTTCACAGTATTTTTGAAGGCTGGAGTAAAATTTGTTTTAGCATTACAAATATTGCAAGAAACTTTATTCCAGAAGCAAAATTCTTTTTTTTTCTTCTGTTCTTGCTTTTGTTGCATTTTTTAACCCTTTCATTACTGTATTTATTTTGAGATGCTCTGTGTTTCTTTCAATCATTTTAAATATAACAAAGAATTTTGTAAAATAACTTAGTTATCATTAAGCTGGTGTTTGGAACAAAAATTGTGACTAAGGCTTGGTGGAAGATTTTAATTCAAAACTTATGAAAATAAGACATTTTACCACAGAGCCAGAGCCGGTTTTGGCCGGGTTAGTAACAAAAGGGTTAATATCCTGCACAAATTGCTGAAAGATATTCATAAATGGTTGAGGGAAGATATAAATTTTATTACTTTAACTGTTACATTGGTCATATAAGACCAATGTTTTCTTCCTGTGTGGAGGCACATGGCCTAGTGGTTAGAGCAGTGGATCGTAGGTTCGAATCTCAGACCGGGCAATGTGTGTGTTTATGAGCGAAAACACCTAAGTTCCACGCGACTCCGGCAGAAGGTCATGGCAAACTTCTGCTGACTCTTTCGCCACAACTTTCTCCCACTCTTTCCTCCTGCATCATGCAGCTCACCTATGACGGACCAGCATCCAGTCCAGGTGGGGAACCTATACACCAAGAAACCGGGAAACTGGCCCTTATGAGCCAGGCATGGCTCGAGAAGGAACAAACAAAAATGTTTTCTTCCTAGCTGGCAAAATGTTTACAGCAGGGAAATGTTGCACTGATCTACACTGCACAATTACAGTGTTATAATGCTTGCTAGAAATAGCAGTCACGTTTCCCAAAAATAACATTGTGCTGTCTTCAAAAACCAAAGAACAAACTGATAATTATGGTTCTAGATATACTATGTCCCAAAATAGTTTGAATGAAATGTCTTTGATCATGGATTTGATCTGTGGTTACACAAAAAAACCCCAAAAAACTGGATATAAACCATCTGTTAATTCACACAAAAACTAGAATAGAAGATTAATTATGGAAGCTATATTAATAACAATATACAAGATGATAAAATTAACATTCAACACATCGTTGTGGTAAATAAAACTGAGTGTTGAGAGCAAACTAAAAAAAGCAAGAAATATAACAACATCCATATGGTATCAATCCCATGATTTCTACCTGCTATAAAACGACAATAACACGACGACAATAAGGACTTCATCTGAAAGATAAGAGGATGATAGAAAAATAGAAATTATCAAAGAATTGAGGGTTTTTAATTCTCCAGAACAAATGTGAAGGATTAATAAAGAAATCTGGAAAGGCTTTCATGAAAACAGATAAAACTTGAAGCCAATATAATGATGATATAGAAAATGGACATAGAATAATGATATTTTATTTATATATTGGGAACAGCATCCTGTGTTTGCAATTGATATGTGATGAGAATACAAGCATGAAAGAGAAAATGATGCAAGAGCAGAAATATATATATCCTCATATATTCTCTAGAATTATTATTATTGATGCTATTGAATTCATCACCAAGTTGGTCTGAGAGTTTGGTTTTCAGTTCTACTGCAAAACTCAATTCACAGAGTTATAGTTTACACACACACACATACACACAGACATACACACACACACATACACACACACACACATACACACACACACATACACACACACACATGCACATACACACATGCACATACACACATGCACATACACACACACACACATAAACACACAAATACACACACTGAATTTCCTACTAGTCATGTAATTTTAAAAAATTACTTATTTCTCTCCAGTTTTCTTTCTTCTATAAAAAAAATCCCAAACACCCCCACCCCCCACAAAACCACTTCACAGTCTGACATGTGCCCACGTATCTATCACTTTCCATGTAGCTCACCTAACTATTTTACCACCTCCTCACCATCCTAGGACTTTTCACCAATGTGGTGTAACCTACCTTTGACTTTTCACTAGCGTTTAGTAATTTAAAAATTATTTTTTTCTTCTCCCACAAAATATATAATTTTTGCTTTAATTTAACATTTAAACCAGAGTTTTGCTTTGTAATTAATCTGTCTCTGACCTCTCATCTCTCCTTGAACACATACCTTTTCTTTTCTTTTTCATTTCTTTCATTCATACTTTCTTCTAACTAACAGTGTCTCACAATCATATGCTTGCAAACACTTCTATCATAACCTCCATTACCTTCCCCTATACCTATTTCTTTACCACCCACAAGGGGCTAAACACAGAGGGGACAAACAAGGACAGACAAACGGATTAAGTCGATTACATCGACCCCAGTGCGTAACTGGTACTTATTTAATCGACCCCAAAAGGATGAAAGGCAAAGTCGACCTCAGTGGAATTTGAACTCAGAACGTAACGGCAGACGAAATACCACTAAAGCATTTCACCCGGCGCCCTAAAGATTCTGCCAGCTCTTCCCCTATACCTCACGCTGGTGCCAGCTGCCACTTCCTCACATCCATGCATTTCTCACACACAGTTAACGATTACACACACCAATACCTCACATCCACACTAAACTACACCACTAAACTTTCACACTCGCATACATCTACACACGCATAACCCCCACCAAACACACCACACACCACTTCCTCCATGTCCAATTCTAAACATGGATACACTCTATACTTGCATCTACCCACCTGTCTCTGACTACCTTCATGTATGCTTGAACATTTAAATCATCAGGTGGATTAACTGGAATTGCTTTATCCAATTCATCCTTAGATATTATACTTCATGATACATATTATGTAGTTGCACATTTCCATTATGTTTTATCCATAGGAGCTGTTTTTGCCTAATTTGCAGGATTCACCCACTGATACCCTTTAATTACAGGTTTACCTTTAAATCAACAGTATACCAAATCCCACTTTTATATAATATTTATTGGAGTAAATATTACTTTCTTTCCACAACACTTTTTAGGTCTAGCAGGTATACCACGACGATATTCAGATTACCCTGATTCTTACACCAAATGAAATATAGTTTCATCTATAGGATCCCTTCTATCATTAACCTCTATTATATTTTTCAAATTTATTGTATGAGAAAGATTAATTTCCCAACGAACTATCATTTGATCAAACCATTTAAATACATCTTTAGAATGAGATAACCATCTTCCAGTTGATTTTCAAAGTACTTACATTCCCTGTAGACAATAGATCATGTAGATCTGCACCAGTTAAAATCAGATTAGGAATGGTAAAAGGAAGGGCATCCTACTACAAATTCCCTCAATCCAACAAATGTCAGCACGAAAAGATAGATGTTAAATGAACCCTTACATAACTGCATTCCCACTTAGCTCCTAATCTCCCACCCAGTTTTTTTCTCTTTCTCATCCTTCCTTTCTTTCCTCTTACTTTGAAGGCCTAACGTCTGAAACAAGATATTGTTTTCCCCCTATCCTTTTAAGTGCTAAGCTATTACAGTACTTGCTAAACATTACCCCCCCTATGTTGCCTTTTTCTTTTTTATATTGTTCATGGCATTTACTATACAATACACACACACACACACTCATATGTATGCTTGTTCATTCACTCATTTGTCTATTTTGCTATGCTAGCAAAGCTTAAACGGAGAGGTTAATTAAGACAGGATATTTTAAGGATGCTCTGCCTGTTGCCAACTCTTATCTGAATTTAATTTCATGTTCTTTGTCTATCTACTCATCCTCTTGGTGATTTTGGTTATTAGAAAATCTATACAAATGAATCCTTTGAATTTAACTAAATTCTATATTTTTATGCAGCTGAAGATTGGTCTACATTTCAAAATTGATTTAATATTTGCATTGTTCAATTAAATGGAGTCACATGAAACGATCGTACTGCATTACCTCTGGATATCCTTGTTGCATATTTTGATTGTAATCACCCCATTTTGAATTATATGGATAATACCATACTAAATTCTGGTGCATTTAACTTAAGTACCATATTCAAATGAATTTAAATTTGACTGAAAAAAAAAAAAAATATATATGTATATATATATATATATATATATATCTATATATATATATATATATATTCAAAATGTGACTGTGTGTGTACCGTTGGCGATTTTTTTCTTCTGTCTTCCCTTCTTTGGATCTTTCCTTTTCCTATGTTTCTGACGAAGAGCTCCGCTCGAAACATTAAACCCTCCTTCTTTCCTTCCTTCCTGAGCGTCCAATAATACTATATTTGTTCCATGTCCTCGAGTTGTTGTGTTTTCCCATTGTGTTTTCATGTTTGGATTAACTTTATATATATATATATATATATATATATATATATATGTATGTTATCTTTTACTTGTTTCAGTCATTGGATTGCAGCCATGTTAGGGTACCACCTTGAAGGATTCACTCCAATTATTATTATTTTTAAAAGTTTGGCACTTATTCTATTGATCTCATTTTCTGAACAGCCAAGTTCTGGTGACATAAACAAATGAAGGACAAACACACACTCATATATATATATATATATATATATATATATATATATATATATACAATGAGCTTTTTTCAGTTTCTATCTACCAAATCAAATCACAAGGCTTTGACAGCTCAGGACTACAGTTACCCAAGATGCCATACAGTGTGTTTGTGTGCGTATGTATATACAATGTTTTATATATATATATAGACACCAACCCATGCCAGCATGGAAGGTGGATGTTAAACGATGATGATGATGTCAAACATCATCATCATTTCACATCTGCTTTACCCAATTGGCTCGGGTTGGATGGTTTATTACAACCAAGCCAGTTTTTTATTTGGAGTTACTACCCTCTTAAACAGAACAAAATCACACTTGAACATTTTTTTTTTTTGCATGCCCTTCTTATCATCAACCACTTCAGCATGTACTTGAGTGCACTAAACAGAATGTAATATTCTTGGCATGACTACAGAGACCATTCCAGTCGATGCCATTGTTCATGCTGCAACCATTTTACAGAATGCATTGACGCTTGTTGGTAATGGGTTTGGAAAGAAACAGGAAGAGCAGCGTGGAAGGGAGAAGTGCAGGAGTGGTAGGAGAGTGATGAACTGATTGATGAAAAAGTACTGGAAGCGGATGATGGATGATGGGTGAAAAGAGAGAGAAAGAGAAAGTGAAAGTAAGAGAAAGAGAGAGAGAGAAAAAGAAAGAGAGATATGAATATTAAAATAAATGATAGAGGATGGAGTGGAGGTCATAGATTTTAATAATGCGTGATAGAGGATGAAATAAAGGGACAGAGAGAGAGGGAGAGATGGTTAGTAATAAAGTAGGGGGTAATAGTAAAGAGTAAATGAATACAGAGATCGTTATGCAATTACATCCCTCGGTTTATAGAGTGCATGATGGGAGAAAAATAGGGTTACAGTGAAGAGATACAGGTAGGGGGGAGGGAGAGCGAGTGATAAATGAGAATTGGAGAGCAGAACATGATGACTTAATATGAATATATTAATTGGGAGAGACTGAAATATAAATGTTATACAAGCTGATCCCCATCACTATCAACATCATCATCCATGTTTGCATCCTTTTTCCTTTGCATGGGTTGGGTAGGTCCTCTCATGCACAGAGCTTCATCACAAGTCATGGCCTCTTGTCATCTCGTTTGTGAAGGTTCAGCCTCTTGACATCAGTCTTCACAACTCTACAGATATATCTACAAACGCACACACAATTACATATGCATATACTCTTTTACTTGTTTCAGTCATTTGACTGCGGCCATGCTGGAGCACCGCCTTTAATCGAGCAACTCGACCCCGGGACTTATTGTTTGTAAGCCCAGTGCTTATTCTAACGGTCTCTTTTGCCGAACTGCTAAGTGACGGGGACATAAACATACCAGCATCGGTTGTCAAGCAATGCTAGGGGGACAAACACAGACACACAAACATATACACACACACATATATATATATACATATATACGACAGGCTTCTTTCAGTTTCCGTCTACCAAATCCATTCACAAGGCATTGGTCGGCCCGGGGCTATAGCAGAAGACACTTGCCCAAGATGCCACGCAGTGGGACTGAACCTGGAACCATGTGGTTGGTTAGCAAGCTACTTACCACACAGCCACTCCTGCGCCATTTATATATGTATATATATCATCATCATCATCATCGTTTAACGTCCGTTTTCCATGCTAGCATGGGTTGGACGGTTCGACCAGGGTCTGGGAAGCCAGGAGGCTGCACCAGGCTCCAGTCTGATCTGGCAGTGCTTCTACAGCTGGATGCTCTTCCTAATGCCAACCACTCCATGAGTGTAGTGGGTGCTTTTTACGTGCCACCGGTACAGGTGCCAGGGGAGGCTGGTAACGGCCACGATCGGTTGGTGCTTTTTACGTGCCACCAGCACAGAAGCCAGTCAAGGTGATGCTGGCATTGACCATGTACGGATGGTGCTTTTTAAGTGCCACTGGCACAGGTTCCAGGGGAGGCTGGCAAATAAATCCTGGATCTCCAAAAGTTGGATTTCAATTAATCTCTCCTGGAATCTCATCAAATGGTTAAGAATGTGATATGAAATGTGAAACAGTATGATACTAAGTTTATTTTCTATCTTCCAAGGTATACGAAACTGTGCAACAACTTGTTGAAGATATGAGTTTTAAACGAGGAACTTTCATGGTGACACCATTTCTTGAGATCAGTCTTCACAACTCTGTCCTGAGTTTCCCTTGATTTTTTGCCTCTTCCGCAGCTTTCATCCACTTTGAATGCTTGGCCCTTCTTTATACAACTCACAACTTTTATAGACTTAAGCATGTCCTGTCTGTGCCATCATAATCTTCTCTCTTACACATCATCGTCAGTTCCGCTAATACAACAGTTCTTCTCTCAGCTCATTTGTGCTTTGTTACTCATCAACACTGATATTATGCAGGAGCAGCTGTGTGGTAAGTACCTTGCTTACCAACCACATGGTTTCAGGTTCAGTCCTACTGTGTGGCAACTTGGACAAGTGTCTTCTACTATAGCCTCGGGCCGACCAAAGCCTTGTGAGGGGATTTGGTAGACGGAAACTGAAAGAAGCCCATCGTATATATGTATGTGCGTGTGTTTGTGTTTGTCCCCTCAACATTGCTTGACAATCGATGCTGGTGTGTTTACGTCCCCCATAACTTAGCAGTTCAGCAAAAGAGAGACCAATAGATTAAGTACTAGGCTTACAAAGACTAAGTCCTGGGGTCGATTTGCTCTACTAAAGGTGGTGCTCCAGCATGGCCACAGTCAAATGACTGAAACAAGTAAATGAATAATCCAGTGAAACATGCTTGCCTTAATCATTAACCACCATTTACACATCCTCCACATGCACTATCATGCAGCATTACATTCAGTGCACATGCATTCTGCAGTCTGCCCTTAACTGAGGGAGAAACCCCTTATTAGCAGCAGAGGAAGTAGCTCCTTCAACATTTTCCTCCTCATTCTTATTCTGACACAATGCTTTCAGAACACCCACCACCAGTGCTAATTAGGCCACCCAAGTAAGACAAAAACTATTTAAGACTTAGAGATAGCTTTCTGCGCATTTGCTATGCGTGCACCCTTACTGCTAACATCTCTTGTGCATCTGGTGCATATGTAGTTTATGTTCTCTGTCAGCCTGCTTGTAATCCCACTTCACATCTTGAGCATCTGTAGTTTACAATGGGTACATATACATCTACAGATATATCTACAAATGCACACACATTTACATATGCACATGTACATCATTATCATCATCATTGCTTTCCATGCTAGCATGGGTTGGATGATTTTGACTGAGGGCTGGCAAACCAGATGGCTGCACCAGGCTCCAATCTTGATCTGACAGAGTTTCTACAGCTGGATGCCCTTCCTAACGCCAACCACTCCGAAAGTGTAGTGGGTACTTTTTACGTGCCACCGGCACGGGGGCCAGTCAGGCAGTACTGGCAACGACCTCGCTCGAATCTTTTTACATATGCCACCAGCACAGGTGCCAGTAAGGCGTCATTGATAACGATCATGCTTGAATGGTGCCCTTTTACATGCCACCGGCACGGAAGACAGTTGGCTGCTCTGGCAACGATCAAGCTCGGATGGTGCTCTTGCCACCCTACTAGCACGGGCACAAGTGACAGTAAGGCGACGTTGGTAACGATCACACTCAAATGGTGCCACTTACATTCCACCGGCACGGAAGCCAGTTGGCTGCTCTGGCAACGATCATGCTCAGATGGTGCTCTCAGCACCCTACTAGCATGGGCACAAGTGCCAGTAAGGCAACACTGGTAATGATCACACTCGAATGGTGCCTTTTATGGGCCACTGGCACGAAAGCCGGTTAGCCGTATATATATACTTGAATATAAATAAATCCTGGATCTCCAAAAGTTGGATTTCAATTAATTTCTCCTGGAATCTCATCAAATGGTTAAGAATGTGATATGAAATGTGAAACAGTATGATACTAAGTTTATTTTCTATCTTCCAAGGTATACGAAACTATGCAACAACTTGTTGAAGATATGAGTCTTAAACAAGGAACTTTCATAGTGACACCATTTCTGTTCTGAACCATCACTTGTTTCCCCAACAAGGTTATATTTTCCCACTGCCAAACATGTCTTAGACTGATGATCGCCTCGTGTCTGATGGTGATGCTTGTTTAAAACTATACAAAAGGACAAACACACACACAGAGTCTCTCACACATGTATACACACATTCAAACAGACATACGCACACACACACAATAGTCTTCTTTCAGCTTCTATATACCAAATCCACTGACAAGGGTTTAGGTGGCCCAGGCTTGTAGCAAAAGAAACTTACTCAAGGTGCCACCCAATGGGACTGAACTTGAAACCATATGTTTGGGAAGTGAGTTTCTTAACTGCCCAGCCATGCTTGCAGTTAATACATATATCCGTATCATTGAGAGAAGACGGGAGAGGTATGCAGTAATATATATCTGGAAGATCCTGGAAGGAATTGTGCCAAATTTTGGCATTGGAAACTACACCAATGCCAGAACGGGACGACATTGCATAGTGCCAAAGATCCCAGCAATGACATCATGCTTCAGGACCAGTTACTGCAACAGCCTGGGTTTCAAGGGCCCACAGCTTTTTAATGTTCTCCCAAAGAGCCTGAGGAACTTGCACAAAGTAGATGTAGGGGTTTTTAAATCAAAGCTTGACCTCTTCCTGTTGAGAGTCCCAGATGAACCTACATCACGGCAAGAGGTGCAAATGAGGGTAGCTATATCAAACTCCATCTTCACCAAGTGCCATATATTAGAGGAGGGTCTTAGTAATAACAGTGTAGCACAAAACGGCGGTGCATCAGCATGGATGCAGCTCTGAGCTGAAATTAAAAAAGAAAAAAGAACAAAAAAATATATCTACTTATGCTTGTGTGTGTGATGCATATATATGAACACCTTTATATGTAACATGCATGCACAAACATGCACATACTGAGTTCTTTAATTTCTATATTGCATTTTTTGAACAATGGCATCACAGGTTGCAGGTTTGCAATGGACTGTGATAACTAATTCATTACATTCAGGATGGTGAGAGTGACAAGACAAGATGGTTCAGTGACAGCTTCTCAAAGGTTCATCCAAATTCCGTTAATCAAGTGTATTGAGACAAATGTACCAGTCCTTGTAATGCAATATATGTTTTATACTACTGTTCTTAAGTTCTGATGAACTGTAACACGTGTGCAATTTGTAAATCATTGTTGCTGTAGCAACCTGTCTCCCGTGTTGTAAGCTATTGGTGGTAATTCTTTACTTTTTATATTTTTGTTATCATTTTTGCTTTATTTTTCTTTTGTTTTGTTGTTTTATGTCTCCCCCCCTTCCCCAGCAGCAACTCTGTCACCTGCAATCATTCTAAGTGCTTTGTTTGTTTTGGACTGCAAAAAGTTAGTATACCGGTATGCTTTGTAAGGCACTCATCCAACACAAGCAGATGTACTTTATAACACATCAGATTTGAGCTTTGTAAATGGTGTCTCTCTCTTCCTTCCTCATTTACTTAGTTTTTATGTATGTATAAGAATGCGTATATATATAAACTATACATCTCCCTTCTGGAGGCAAAATGGCCCAGTGGTTAGGGCAGCGGACTTGCGTTCTTAGGATCGCGGTTTCAATCCCCAGATCGGGTGTTGTGAGTGTCTATCGAGCGAAAACACCTAAAAAGTTCCACAAGGCTTCAGCATTTGGTATGTGGTGAACCCTGCTGTACTCTTTCACCACAACATTCTCTCACTCTTTATTCCTGTTTCTGCTGTACCTATATTTCAAAGGGGCCAGCCTTGTCACACTCTGTGTCACGCTGAATCTCCCAGAGAACTATGTTAAGGGTATACATGTCTGTGGAGTGCTCAGCCACTTGCACGTTAATTTCACGAGCAGGCTGTTCCGTTGATCGGACCAAATGGAACCCTCGTCGTCGTAACCAACGGAGTGCCAATCACATATCCCTTCTTAACCATAAGACTTCAGATTCATCTCATTGAGCACACTTTGGGCAAATATCTTCTGCTAATATACCTTTGAATCAACTAATGCTGTGACATGATTTGAATAGCTGGATGCCCTTCCTAATGCCAAAAATAAACTGGGTACCTTTTCTTTTTCCATGATACTGGTATTAGTGAGGTTCTCAAGTAACTTGCAAGACAAATAATAAAAGCACTTGACAGAGTGAAGTTCTAGCAGAAAAAGGCGGTGGCTTTCTGCTAGTTCTTGGGAGATTAAAGTTAGAGGGACAAACACAAGTGTCTTGCTACAGAATGAATACATGTCTACTCCTCATCCCATCTGCCTATTATATAAGGGTCAGTGAGAGTTACTCTTTTACTTGTTTCTGTCATTTGATTGTGGCCATGCTGGAGCACTGCCTTTTTTTTTTAGTCGAGCAAATCAACCCCAGGACTTATTCTTTGTAAGCCTAGTACTTATTCTATCAGTCTCTTTTGCCGAACTGCTAAGTTACGGGGACGTAAACACACCAGCATCGGTAGTCAAATGATGTTGAGGGGACAAAAACAGACACACAATATATATATATATATATATATATATATATATGACTGGCCTGGTGCAGCCTTCGGGCTCCCCAGACCCCAGTTGAACTGTCCAACCCATGCTAGCATGGAAAGCGGACGTTAAATGATGATGATGATGATATATATATATATATATACACACCTTGGATATCCTTGTTGCTTATTTTGATTATATTCACCCCATTTGATTTATATGGATAATACCATACCAAATTCTGGTGCCTTTAACTTAAGTACCATATTCATAAATTTTGCAGAACTTGTATATATATATGACGGGCTTCTTTCAGTTTCTGTCTACCAAATCCACTCACAAAGCTTTGGTCAGCCCATGGCTATAGTAGAAGACACTTGCCGAAGGTGCCACGCAGTGGGACTGAACCCAGAACCATGTGGTTCGTAAGCAAGCTACTTACCACACAGCCACTCCTACACCTGTTACTGGAAAGAATGCAAAGATGATAACGAAGAGATGTCAGTGTGTGTTAGTGTTTACATACACGTGATATAACACACAGCAGTGTGTTTGAAAACTGGCTTGTATTCTCATGCAGTGGATGTTAGTCTGCTACACTAAACCTTTAGGTATGAGGAAATATTCCTGTTTAATAAAATATAAGAGTCTATGTACTTCTACTGTAGGTATATATTGAGCATTTTGCCTTTTACTGGAAAACACAAACAACAATTAAATACATATGTGTGAATATATATGTGTATGTATACACGTGTCTATATATATACTTATGTGTGTGTACGTATACATATGAGTATATATATTTATGTGTATGTATACACGTGTCTCTATATACTTATGTGTATGTATGTATACATATGTGCATATATATTTATGTGCATGTATACACATGTCTATATATATACTTATGTGTGTGTACGTATACATATGAGTATATATATTTATGTGTATATATACACGTGTCTCTATATATACTTATGTGTGTGTATGTATACATATGGGTATATATATTTATGTGTATGAATACACATGTCTATATATACTTATGTGTATGTATGTATACATATGTGCATATATATTTATGTGCATGTATACACATGTCTATATATATACTTATGTGTGTGTATGTATACATAAGAGCATATATATTTATGTGTATGTATACACGTATCTATATATATTGTGTGTGTATATATACATATGTGCATATATATTTATGTGTACGTATACATGTGTCTATATATATTTATGTGTGTGCATGTAAACATGAGTATATATATTTATGTGCATGTATACACATGTCTATATATATATACTTATGTGTGTGTATGTATACACATGTCTATATGTACTTATGTGTGTGTATGCATGCATATGAGTATATATACTTATGTGTATGTATACACGTGTCTATATGTACTTATGTGTGTGTATGTATACATATGAGTGTGTGTATAAAGTGATACTGACAGGTAAAAAAATACAGTTTAAAAGAAAAGATGTAACAACTTGTGACAGCAATCAAACCATATAACTTATGTTGATCAGGCAAGCATGCTAAGTATTATTCGACATAAACATACACACACACATGCATGTATACACACACACACACACACACATGCATGCACATGCAGACACACACAAATCACATTTGTACAGTAACAGTCTTATGTAATCAAAAGGAAATGTGGTTAAAAAATATTTGCATATATATATATATATATATATATATATATATTTTTTATCTCTAGCTTTAAGATCTACAGTCTGAATAGCAATGTTATTTGGATGTCACCTTTAGCTTCATAGGAAAATGTCTTCAAGACATTTTCAGAACCTCTGAGTGATTTCTCATCCTGCTAGAACTAGCAGCCAAATCACCTCACAAGATTTAAAAAAAAAAAAAAAAAGCTCACTCTGGATAAAGGTAATTCTAGAAATACTACGCCTGAAAAAAATAAGACAAGATGGTCATGGTCAGATTGTGTTTTTTTTTTTATTATAGGTTTGCTGGATTAACACTGAACTGGAGCTAAACAACATTAGTGTATCTCACTGTTTGCTTTTGAACCACATGGTTCTGGGTTCAATCCCACTGCTTGACACTTTGGGAAAGTGTCTTCTACTATATATTTCTTTACTACCGACAAAGGGGCTAAACAAGGACAGACAAACGGATTAAGTCAATTACATAGACCCCAGTGTGAAACTCTTACTTTATTTATCGACCCCAAAAGGATGAAAGGCAAAGTCAACCTCGGCGGAATTTGAACTCAGAACGTAACGGCCAACGAAATACGGCAATGCATTTCACCCGGTGTGCTAACATTTCTGCCAGCTCGCCACCTTAGTGTCTTCTACTATAGCTCTGGGTTGAACAAAGCCTTGTGAGTGAATTTGGTAGATAGAAAGTGAAAGAAGCCTGTTGTGTATGTGATACTGATTTCCTGCTTTGACATTGTCAACAGGAAGGCATCCAACTGTAGAAAATTTGCCTCAACAAAATTCTGTCTGACCCATTCGAACATGGAAGAGCAATCATTAAAATGATGATGATGACTTATTTGTTCGTATTTTTGTAATAAACTGGAAATTAAAAACTACTTAACCCTTTCATTACCAATCCGGCTGAAACCGACTCTGGCTCAGTGGTACAAATGTCTTGTTTTCATAAGTTTTGAATTAAATCTTCGACCAAATCTTAGTCACAGTTTATGTTCCTAATACTAGCTTAATGATAACTAGGTTATTTTACTAAATTCCTTGTTATATTTAAAGTAATTGAAAGAAACGCAGAGCATCTCAAAAGAAATACAGTAACAAAATGGTTAAAATATATAATAGAGAAACAATTCTTAACCCTTTCGTTACCAACCCGGCTGAAACCAGCTCTGGCTCTGAGTACAAATGTCTTTTTTGATAAGTTTTGAATTAAAATCTTCCACCAAACCTTAGTCACAATTTATGTTCCTAATACTAGCTGAATGATAGCTAAGTTATTTTACTAATTTCTTTGTTATATTTAAAATTAATTGAAAGAAACACAGAGCATCTCAAAATAAATACAGTAATGAAAGGGTAAAAATATATAATAGAGAAACAATTCTTAACCCTTTTGATAGCAACCTGGCTGAAACTAGCTCTGGCTCTGAGTACAAAAGTCATGTTTTCATAAGTTTTGAATTAAAATCCTCCACCAAACTTTAGTCACAATTTATGTTCCTAACACCAGCTGAATGATAGCTAAGTTATTTTACTAAATTCTTTGTTATATTTAAAATCAATTGAAAGAAACACATCTCAAGAGCATCTCAAAATAAATACAGTAACGAAAGGGTTAAACATCATTATGATAGAGAAATAAAATGGACTGACAAACAAGAACTTGTATCTGATAAATATTTTTTTTTTTTTGTTATTTTATTTCTAGCACCATAACGATTATCAATATTCATGAAATCTTTGGAACAGGAAAAGAGCTGTTGATAGAATAACAAACTTGAGTGGGATGGAATCTGGTGTTGTCTAATGAGTGGAAGCATGTGCACTAAAGGTGCAGCATGATCCGTTGTGAAGCAAAGCATTAGTTGCAGCAGTTAGACTGCAGTTATTAACAAGAATTTGCAGCTATGATCAAAAGTTCCTCAACTGCTTGGTTGATTCACTAAAATATTAAATAACTTTTGTTACCTAGGCAACGTTATTACTGCGGCCAGTGGAACTTGTATAATGGCTAAAAAGATGATAGAAACTGAAAGAGTGTCTTCTAATGTTACTGACAATAATGCAACATGGGCATTTAATGTGGAATATCTACAGCAAATGGGAGGGGTGGGGGAGAGAAAAAAAGAAACATGAATGGGGTGTGATCCGTTTGATGTGTAGTTTTGTAATTGATGACTGAGTTGGATCTGTTGTGTAACTTTCAGCCAGTTCTGACCAAGTAGATCGGATGAACAAAAGTATTCCAACCACGACCATCCCACCTCATTGTTTTAGACTCAGTACCTCTAGGAATACATGATCCAGTGATTTAGTGTACCATATTATACAACATTAGGTTCCTTTCTACTTTGTACAGTTATTGCATCAACAACTATTTCCCTCTTCCTACAGATATTTAACATTTAATAATCATTGGTAACAGTTAGAATATTTTCATGACAGGAACAGAATATTTTTTATTTCATCTAGTTTCAGCTCACGATCTGTGGCCATGCTGGGGCACCACCATTTGGTGTTGCTACATAATTTTACTTCACGAATGCTTTGTAGCAATTGACATTTGGTGCATGAGAGAGTTTGATGCAGCTGCCCTCATCTGCACCTCCTGCTACGAAGTTGGTTCATCTGGGACACCTGACAGGAAGAGGTCCAGCTTTATTTTGAAGACACCTACATCCACCCCATGCAGGTCTCTCAGGTCCTTCAGGAGGATATTGAAGAGCTGTGGACCTCTGAAGCCTAGGCTATTGCAGTATCTTGTCCTACATCTTGATGGCAAATTTGGAGTCCTTGGCACTATGCAGCGGCGCCCAGTTCTAGTATTTGTGTAACTCTTGTTGTCAAAGTTTGGGACAAGTCCCATAAAAAGAATCTTCCTCAATGGATCATCTAACCCATAAAGTATGGAAAAGTGGATGTTAAAACAATGATGCTGTGGATGTTAAAACAATAATTGAATTAACAGTAGTTATTAACAAAACCATAACTGACTATTTTTAAGATAAGGTCTAGTTTGCAAGAGATTTAGCAGCTATTTCTACTTGCCTGAAAGGCACCACAGAAACCCTTTTATTGTCTCATTAAAAATGGCTTGGCATTAAATATATAATTAAACACAGCATGAGTGGAACAATGGACAGAACATATGGTTGGACCCTATGAAGGTATAAATGGGATGAAATAACAATGATACAATTATAACTGACAAAATATAAAAACTGGTGCACCACACAGATGTGAGGACACAGGATCAAATCACATGCAGAGTTGCTGTGTAGTAAAGAAACCATATGTTGCAGAGTAAACCATATGTTAGAATGATGATGATCTATGCCATTATTTCAGTTAAGAAAAAGTTCAAGTAATGACTAGAGATATGCAACATGTGAATTGTCAGGAAGTAAATGTCACCAATAATTTATCACTTGCTATACTTTTTGGCCAAATCTAACTGAAATTCAGTTAGATTTGTCTTTGTGCTTCAAAATCTCTAATTCATGAACTAAATTTAATAATCTATCTCTATCTATCCGCTCAGTCAAAGTCAACTCTCGGTTACTCGATGGATCAGTGTCCTCCAGTCAGTTCTATCCTGGGTCGCTTCTTTCAGATTGGCTATGTCTATTCCTGTGTCACTCTTTTGGAGCGATCACTTGTAATCATGATGTTATGCCTCCATCCATCTTCCCACCCATGGCCTCAGACTCTTCACTGCATGCACCAAGGTCATCGCTACCAACCCCATGAGCAACACTGCCAATTACCAATACCCAACATCTACCAATCCCCAACACATACCAACCCCCAACATCTACCAACCCCCCAACACATACCAACCCCCAACATCTACCAACCCCCAACACATACCAATCCCCAACGCCTGCCAATTCCCAATGCTTACTGACCCCCAATATCTGTTTTGCATGTCTATACTCACATGTGCAAATGCACAAATGCATGCACATGTGTGCACACACTGGTATGCATGCATGTACATATAAATGAATACATGTCTGTATGTGTGTATGTATGTGCACATGTATGTGTGTGTGTGCATATGTGCACATGTATGTTCATCCAAGTGTGTGTGTGTGCACGCAGATGAGCATGTGTCCATCCATGTACATATGTGCATAATATTGCTATCACTAGTGATCACTCAAAATATATTAATAAACTGTATGTTTATTTTTTTCATTTATTTACTTATTGGAATAGCATTGTTCTATATTTAAGATATCCGTCAATTGTAAATAATGTAAATAATGGAATAACATTGTTATTGATATAGGTAATAAAAATTCAGGTTACAATAAGTACCTGTTTGCTTGAAAGAGGAGTGAAAATCCTCCAAAACCACTTATCCCTCACTATATGCAAACACACATGGAAAATATAGTAAATGTATCTCTCCGAAACAGTCCTCCCATTTGTAAGACACATAGTAAAATACAAATAAGACCATAGACATTCTGGTATTAAGTGATTTCGCCTTCTTGATGTGGTTAAAGGGTTTCACTTCAAAACCATGTGATCAGGGGATTGGTTCCTCTGCATAGTTGGCTGTCAGTTGGTGTTCTTGACTGAAGCTACAGGTCAACTAATACATTATGAATGAAATTGATTGGCAGAAACTGAGGAAGTATATCACAGATAGACATGTGGTAGCGTTTTTCAGGTTCCGTCTATTATATATACATGATGATGATGTATATATAATAGAACCCTACCACATATCTATTTGTGATATACTTCCTCAGTTTCTGCCAATCAATTTCAGATTTCATTCATAATGTATTAGTTGACCTGTAGCTTCAGTCAAGAACACCAACTGACAGCAACCATGCAGAGGAACCAATCCCCTGATGACGTGGTTTTGAAGTGAACCCTTTAACCACATAACCATGTCTGTCATCATCATCATCATCATCGTTTAACGTCCGCTTTCCATGCTAGCATGGGTTGGACGGTTCAACCGGGGTCTGGGAAGCCAGGAGGCTGCACCAGGCTCTAGTCTGATCTGGCAGTGTTTCTACAGCTGGATGCCCTTCCTAACACCAACCACTCCGAGAGTGTAGTGGGTGGCTATTTACGTGCCACCGGCACAGGTGGCCAGGGGAGGCTGGCAACGGCCACAATCGGTTGGTGCTTTTTACGTGCCACCGGCACAGAAGCCAGTCAAGGCAGTGCTGGCATCGACATACATCTGTATATATTAGAAAAAAAATTTCCAGCAGACATGTCCTCCATGTAATTTTCAGCATAATTTTCTTCGATATTTCATGTGGCAATACGGAATAGGAAAGGTGTACAAGAATCATATGAATTGGTAATTTTGTATTCTTACTGACACAAAACTTTCTGTGTATGTCATGGTGGTGGCAACACTAGTTTGGTAACAGTTTTTTGCATAAATTTACTTCTCTTATGTTCAGCCTTATATTTCAGTATTGTAAACCTGATCTGTGGTACCTATTTTATCAACTCCTGAAGTACAGAGGACAATATGAGGCACAGTAAAATTTGAAAACCAAATATAGAGGGACATTATTAAATACTATAAAGAATTGAGTTGGACTTTGATGTGTTGGTTATTGGAATAGCTCCAATGTGTTCTTATTTCGAAAGGATTGCATTACAGAATTAAAAAATGTCTCTCTCATGTTAGGGTTGATTAATAAATATATCCCTTCCAAATATTAATATAAGCATTTCTGCATTATGGAAGCATTACGTTACTGAAAATCTTGCACCAGAATGGAACTTCATGAAGCAAAACCTATTTCAAAAGGAATATAGGTTTTGCTTCATAGAATTCTGTGATACAGTAAGATTTTCGGGAATGTAATGCTTCCATAATGTGAAATATGCTTATATTAATGTGGAACATTAAGCCAGGATTGCACCCTTGTATGAAAGGAGTATAGTTATATAAACTGACCTTGATTATTAATTATATTACAGTCCTTGCAAGAACGAAAAGTAAAACCAATCTCAGTGAGGTTTGAACTCATGATGTCAAAAGACCCAGCTAAATGCCGCACTTTACTGTCTTTGATAATGCCCTTCTATGGAAATGGTCCACATGTGTAGTGAATTAAGACTTGCAAATTTGGTTTTCTTTGAGTTAACTTTCACTCTAAGGTGGTCAATAATGGATCTTTTTGGTTTGAACGGCAGTTTTTTACATAATTTCTAGGTAACTAAAAAATTTTTAACTTCGTATACTGGTAGAATGTGTTTATAAAACATCTTTTTCTCTTGGCTTTATTGAGAAAATTCTATAGTTTTTAAGATATCTGTTGTTTTTTTCTTCTATTTCTGCAATTTCGACCAATCACTGACGTCTATTGAGGTAAAAAACATTCTGTGCCGTATGAATATGTCCTTCGTTTAAGAAACAGATTGGGTTTATTTACATTTGTGAAGAGAAAAAGATACCCTTCCCTAACCAACCCTAACCCTAAAATAGATTGAAATGCAATAGATTGATACTAGGGTCATAATTATGGGTGACAATTTCGTACGACACTGCTAGAAAAAACTGCCGTTCAAACTGAAAAGATCCTCAATAATATATCAGCAATTATTTCATATACTGTTCATGTACTTTCTCTTGGTAATCTTTATATAATGATATCTGTATCAATGCACACAAAAACAACACAAGAACAAATATGAATCAGTGTGTGACCATATGAATACACAGAATACATTCATAATCAAGAATTAGTCTTCGGAAACTGTGTATGAAAGCTATGTTTATCTGGTTTTATACATATAGTCATGTATTTATTTGACAACCAAAACGAATTAATCAAAATGATTATTAATCTGTTTTTTAATTTTTTTATACCACCACAGTAATGATTATTTCATAAAACAATTGAATATAAAATATTATTTCGATGTTTATGACTTTTAAATTTATCTAATTAGACTTAACGAAATTTCTGGAACAAATGTACAAAATAAAAAATAAATAAACAGATTATACAGACTTTTGAATCAATTTAAAAAGCGAATTACGAAAAATAGAAACGGTATATCAAATAAACAATCTCTTTTATTTGATACATAGGCCAGATTTTAGATGACAAAATAAATTTATTTTAACAGAATTGATTTTATTAAAAAATTAATTCAATTTGATAATTATGTCAAGAATATCTGAAACCTCAATTTAGCGAATAAAAAAAATGTCAATATGCTATATTACTTGTCAATGAAGAATTGGATGAAATAATGTGAAAAATAAACCTTTCCAAATGAATAAGATAAAGTAACTCCTTTTAAAATCATATAAATCTGTAATTCTAATGTGAAGAGTCTTTTGATTTAAAGCAGTTCTTGAGTAAACCATATTTGAGAGCACCATACAAGTGTGATCATTGACAGAGCAGCTATTCGAGTATGATTGTTACCAGCATCGCCTTACTGGCACTTATGCCTTTGCTAGTAGGGTGCCAAGAGCACCATCCGAGCGTGATCATTGCCAGAGCAGCCAACTGGCTTCTGTACCCGTGGCACATAAACGGGCACCATTTGAGTGTGATCATAATCAATGTCGCTTCACTGGCACATGTAAAAAGATTTGAGTGAGGTCATTGCCAGTACCGCCTGACTGACCCCCGTGCCAGTGACACGTAAAAAGCACCCACTACACTCTCGGAGTGGTTGGCGTTAGGAAGGGCATCCAGCTGTAGAAACTCTGCCAGATCAAGATTGGAGCCTGGTGCAGCCATCTGGCTCGCCAGTCCTCAGTCAAAATCATCTAACCCATGCTAGCATGGAAAGCGGACGTTAAACGATGATGATGATGATTAGATTCTCAAATAAGGGTTGATGACAAGAAGGGCATCCAACAGCAGAATATTATTTCAACCCATGCCAGTATAGAAAAAGTCTATATAAAAATTATGATGCTGATATTTCTAAGAGAGTATATAGATGGAGTGTTTCTCATGAAAACTGTTTTCGAAGGATACTTGTCACTAACTACTCAACTGTGAATTAGGAATGGAATCTATATATCTATCAGTCAGGATAACTAAAGAAATTATTTAAGTACCTGACACAATGGCTAAACCCCTTAGTATTTAAATCAGCCCTATCCATCCCAAATATTCTATCTATATAATGTTATTAGGTTGCCACCCTCTGGTATTCTGAGAATATCTACTTTTGTCTCTTCCTTACACCCAGAATGTTTATTAGTTTTATTGTTGTTAAGCTGTTTGGTTAGACTTGATTGAGCAGAATTAAAATCATATACTCTCCATTCTCTTCTTTGAGTCATAGTCTTTCTAGGACTAAAGTGTCCAATGTATCTTTGCATTTAAAAAAAAAAGTTAGAGTGTAATTTGAGGGAGTTGTGGTTGCTTTTACTAGTTGGCTTCTTAGAATGTTATCAATGAAGAACTAGTAAAAAACACTTTCTCATGGGCAGCTGGGACTCATGATAAATGAGAAATATCTACATGAATATTATAACACAAACATGTCAAGATGCACCAGCCAGATCTAACTTCTCACACCTACTCTAAAATGTCATTTTAAAAATAAATAATTGCACCACTGAAGCCTCAAAGCCATAAGATAATGCAGGATTAATTCAAAGCAAAGTGAATGCGAAAGCACTGCATTTGAGAGAGTAACCTGAATGCTAAAGAGTTAACAGAATGACTGCTATAGAAACGTTTAAATTCCTGACCATATTACACTGAAATCTAATACCCTATTTCTTAACATTAGGTGTTTTGATGTTTAAGATGAAGCATTTAAATGTATTCCTTATCACTATATGAAGAACAAACCACCATCACTGGAGATATGCAAACTAGAAAGCATATCAGCTATCTTAGTAGCAAAAACCTAAAAGGAATCTAAACTAATAAAATTAGATGTAAAATGTTGAAGAATATGTGGTGTTTGTTGCTTTTAAAGTGACCCATTATTTATTCATTTATTGTTGTGTCTGCTTTTCCAATGCTGGCAGAAGTTGGATGTAGGCTTATTAACCCTTTTGTTACTGTATTTATCTTCAGATGCTTTGTGTTTCTTTCAATTACTTTAAATATAACAAAGAATTTAGTAAAATAACTTAGTTATCATTAAGCTAGTGTTAGGAACATAAATTGTGACTAATATTTGGTGGAAGATTTTAATTCAAAACTTATGAAAACATGACATTTGTACTACAGAGCCAGAGCCAGTTTCAGCCAGGTTGCTATCAAAAGGGTTAAGAATTGTTTCTCTATTATATATTTTAACCATTTTGTTACTGTATTTCTTTTGAGATGCTCTGTGTTTCTTTCAATTACTTTAAATATAACAAAGAATTTAGTAAAATAACTTAGTTATCATTCAGCTAGTGTTAGGAACATAAATTGCAACAAAGGTTTGGTGGAAGATTTTAACTCAAAACTTATGAAAACAAGACTTTTGTACTACAGAGCCACAGCCGGTTTCAGCCGGGTTGGTAATGAAAGGGTTAAGGCAGTATTTTATGAATTCTTATTTGACTTCCAAGTAAGGGATTTCTTATACCTCGAGCGTGATCGTTGCCAACGTCGCTTCACTGGCATGTGTAAAAAGATTCGAGTGAAGTCATTGCCAGTACCGCCTGACTGGCCCCCGTGCCGGTGGCACATAAAAGCACCCACTACACTCTCGTAGTGGTTGGCGTTAGGAAGGGCATCCAGCTGTAGAAACTCTGCCAGATCAAGATTGGATACCTGGTGCAGCCATCTGGTTTGCCAGCCCACAGTCAAACCGTCCAACCCATGCTAGCATGGAAAACGGACGTTAAAGGATGATGATGGTGATGGTGATGATGATGATTGGTAGATCACAATGTCTGTGTGTTTCCATCCAACAATTTCACTCACTCACCCAGCATTGGTCAGTTTGTGGCTATAGTAGGAGATGCATATCTAAGATACAATACGGTAGTTATGAAGTGAATTCCGCAACCACAGACCTATGCCTAGTCTAGTATATTAAATTATAATGAGCAGATCCAAATGATAGTTTCATCTAAAGACCAATGCTGCTACAGGCTGTCAATTTGGTTAAGCTTAATTTAAGTTAGTTTCATGGAATTTTGTGGAGAAAAGGTGATCTTTACGTGTTTATCAGAAAAAAATAGCGTTTTGGTTTTTATAAAAATTAAAAATATATCTAGTAAATATATTCTGTCAAAAGTTGTTGAATAATTTATAAAATGTAATCAGACTATGATCATATAAGTAACTTTTGCTAAGATAAGTGAAAAGATATGAGAAAAGAGGTAATTACTTTTAGACAGCTATTATATTAAAACGTTACTGAATAATTGAAACCAAACTATTAGAGAAATGAAAAATAGTTAAAGTGCATCTTGACATGTTTGTGTTATAATATTCATGTAGATATTTCTCGTTTATCATGAGTCCCAGCTGCCCACGAGAAAGTGTTTTTTACTAGTTCTTCATTGGCAACATTCTAAGAAGCCAACTAGTAAAAGCAACCACAACTCCCTCAATTTACACTCTCTCTCTCTTTTACTCTTTTACTTGTTTCAGTCATTTGACTGCAGCCATGCTGGAGCACTGCCTTTAGTCGAGCAAATCGACCCCGGGACTTATTCTTTGTAAGCCCAGTACTTATTCTATCGGTCTCTTTTTGCCGAACCGCTAAGTGACAGGGATGTAAACACACCAGCATCGGTTGTCAAGCAATGCTAGGGTGACAAACACCGACACAGAAACACACACACACACACACACACATATATATATATATATACATATATATAACAGGCTTCTTTCAGTTTCCGTCTACCAAATCCACTCACAAGGCATTGGTCGGCCCGGGGCTATAGCAGAAGACACTTGCCCAAGATGCCATGCAGTGGGACTGAACCCGGAACCATGTGGTTGGCTAGCAAGCTACTTACCACACAGCCACTCCTGCGCCTAATATTTTTTTTTTAAATGCAAAGATCCATTGGACACTTTAGTCCTAGAAAGACTATGACTCAAAGAAGAGAAGGGAGAGTATATGATTTTAATTCTGCTCAATCAAGTCTAACCAAATAGCTTAACAACAATAAAACTAATAATAATAAACATTCTGGATGTAGGGAAGAGACAAAAGTAGATATTCTCAGAATATCAGAGGGTGGCAACCTAATAACAATCTATTTTAATGCGTTAATAATACTCAGCAATTCTATACAAGTGTTTTGGAAGCAACATATTTGACCATTATCATATCTAGCTCTGAGAGATTCTTGCAAATGCTACAACTATGCAGTGAATGCGTCTGACAACTCTGACAGGTAAAATACGTATGATCGCATCATCATCCTACTAGTTTTCACAATTCACGTTTCTTTTAGCTTTCTCCAGTTAGACTTCATAACTATCATTAAATTTGCTCATTTGACAGTTTGGTATTCCGTTGCGTAATTTTTATAGTGCTGAGTGGTTTCGGTAAGTTCTATGTTTGTACTGTGAGCAGTCAGGAAATAGTCTGATCAAATGTTTATGTGTTGAAAATTCCACTCTCTTATCTCACCTAAACCAATAAAATTCTAGGTCATCATATCAGTGTTTTCTGATAGTTTTATTTAGGTGTCAGGTGACATGCATTTTCCTACTAAACCACAGTTATCGTGCAATTTTCTTGAATATTCATAGTTTTGATAGACACAATGCCATGAAATCAACTTTTATCTTGTATTTTGCATGTCTGTTCCTCAGAAGCTTTTCTAAAAGCTTTTCTATTTGACTTATTGAATTAATAATAATGAAACCAGTGTACTAAGTGTAGCTTAACTTTACGGTATTTAATTCTGGCCTTTTCTTACAAATCCTTTTATAGTCGATTTAATTTTGCTTTTCATCCCCCTGGAATTAATACAACTATGCTGCTTCATTGTAAAATATGTCATTTATCTTGTTAAAAGAAATTGCATTCTGTTAAGCATAGTTAATATTGGTTTCAAATTTTGGCACAAAGCCAGCAATTTTAGGGGCGAGGTAAGTCAATTACATGGACACCTGAGTTCAACTGGTACTTATTTTATCAACACCACCAAAAGGATGAAAGGTAAAGTCAACCTCAGTGGAATTTGAACTCAAAACATAAAGCATTTTGCCCAATGTGCTAGCAATAGCAAATATAAAAATATAAAATCTCTGGGGACTATAACTTTCAATTAATGATGTGTTTAATAATATTTTGTTATAATTTAGTACTGAACATATCAACTGATTTTTTTTAGAGCCAGCACTATCTTATGGTAAATGTAAACAATGCCTTTTACAACATGCTTATGGATAGAAAAAGAGGGAATAGTTAAATACACATTTTTATTTTTGTTGCAATACTCATCAGCAGTTTTTCACCTCCTCAAACTAGCCAGGAACTCATTGCTCATGAACTTTTGTTTTGTTTGTTCCTTCTCAAGCCATGCCTGGCTCATAAGGGCCGGTTTCCCAGTTTCTTGGCGTATAGGTTCCCCACCTGGACAGGACGCTGGTCCGTCGCAGGTGAGCTGCAAGATGCAGGAGGAAAGAGTGAGAGAAAGTTGTGGCCAAAGAGTCAGCAGAAGTTTGCCATGACCTTCTGCCAGAGCCGCGTGGAGCTTAGGTGTTTCGCTCATAAACACACACATCGCCTAGTCTGAGATTCGAACCCGCGATCCATTGACCGCGAGTCCACTGCTCTAACCACTGGGCCAGGTTATTGTTTGTAAGATGGTTAATAATTTTATGGGCGTCTGCCAAGTCAGCTTCTTTTTCTCTCCATGAGCATATACGTACGGGTGATGCTTTTTACGTGCCACCGGCACAGGTATCACATCTACAAAAATGATAAATATGCAAATTTGTCCAGTTTACCTTAATCTCTAATATTAGTAGGTTTATAAGAAGTATGTTTGTGGATAGTTAGAGGGAATGCTCATGGGCACCCCAACAAGAATCAAAACACACATTCAACCATTCCCACTTTTTCTATCCATGTGCATATTATATGAATGCATTGTTTACAATTGTTGCAACACAAATATTTGTTGTAGCATATAGATATGTTCTGATGGATGGAAGCACTCCGTCGGTTGCGACGATGAGGGTTCCGGTTGATCCGAATCAACGGAACAGCCTGCTCGTGAAATTAACGTGTAAGTGGCTGAGCACTCCACAGACACGTGTACCCTTAACGTAGTTCTCGGGGACATTCAGAGTGACACAGAGAGTGACAAGGCCGGCCCTTTGAAATACAGGTACAACAGAAACAGGAAGTAAGAGTGAGAGAAAGTTGTGGTGAAAGAGTACAGCAGGGATCACCACCATCCCCTGCCGGAGCCTCGTGGAGCTTTAGGTGTTTTCGCTCAATAAACACTCACAACGCTCCGTCTGGGAATCAAAACCGCGATCCTATGACCACGAGTCCGCTGCCCAAACCACTGGGCCATTGCGCCTCCACAGATATGTTCTATAGTGCCTTATAGCAACTTCTTAATAATACTTTACTCTTTCAATTGTGGTTTCAAACTACATGTAAACCCTCAGTCCTAACAGGGCGGGTCTATATTTTCAGAATGAAATCTAATAAAAACTAACATATAGGCTTAGGAGTGGCTGTGTGGTAAGTAGCTTGCTTACGAACCACATGGTTCCGGGTTCAGTCCCACTGCGTGGCACCTTGGGCAAGTGTCTTCTACTATAGCCTCGGGCCGACCAAAGCCTTGTGAGTGGATTCGGTAGACAGAAACTGAAAGAAGCCCATCATATATATGTATATATATATATATGTGTGTGTTTATGTGTTGTGTTTGTCCCCCCCACCCATCGCTTGACAACCGATGCTGGTGTGTTTACGTCCCCGTAACTTAGCGGTTCGGCAAAAGAGAACGATAGAATAAGTACTAGGCTTACAAAGAATAAGTCCTGGGGTCGATTTGATTCGACTAAAGGCGGTGCTCCAGCATGGCCACAGTCAAATGACTGAAACAAGTAAATGAATGAGTATATATTATTAGCATCTCAGTTACCAATTACATAGTCCTAATTTATCCACCGAGAGAGTCTCTTTGGCAGCCGCTCTACCTTTGATCATAAGTGAATCTTAACTGGCAAACAGCATCTTATTCTTTGGCTTTCACCTCGCCAGAAGTACACATATACAACTTTAATTTCTGACACTTCACCACGGAGATATGTCTCACATGGTGTAGCAAGGATGATATCAGATTTCTGCAGTTCTGAAGTAACAAAAGTAGTTCGTTTTCTTTTTGGCATACTCCTTAAAAGTTTGAATATTTCTGCAGAAATAAATTAGCTTTACAGGTTGTAAATTTCTTTCAGCTTTCAGAATTATTCTTGTATTTTTATCATTCCATTCTAAGTGATACCTGTAATTCTCAGCTTACACTGACTTTACATCACCTTTAAGGAATAATGTATGTCTATCTCTATGGTAATATATGCTATTTTTTTATGTTGCTGGTTTATTGTCTTCAGTTCATTTACTACATGATTGTCTGTTAGTGTTTTAAAACCCTAATAAAATCCTCAGCAACATCTGTCAAAAATGAGATGTAGGAACAATAAAAAATAAATTATGAATATTTTTTTTAAAGGCCAGCACTTTTCTTATATTTGATCATAAATTCCTACTTCTTTGTATGTAAATACCTATGATAATAACAATGATAATAATAATAATGATAATAATAAAATTATTATTAGTATAACATTATGGAATAACAATAGAAAAAAGATGGTATAGACACACACCAGAAAAGGTCATAGAAAACGAGAAAGCAATCATACTCTGGGATATGCCAATACACACAGATAGAGAAATTAAGGCCAATAGGCCAGATATTGTTGTCAGAGATCATGAAGAAAAAAATGCTTTCTAATTGATGTATCAATACCAGCAGATGACAACGTGTCTCTAAAAGAAATGGAGAAACTTTCAAAATACAAAGACCTGGAAATAGAGGTAACTCGAATGTGGAATCTAAAAACAGAAACAATTCCTATCATAGTGGGCGCATTAGGTATGATAAAAAATATTCAGACAAATACATAACAAAAACACCAGGACTTACAAATATATATAACATACAGAAAATTGCACTACTGGGCACTGTACACATCCTATGCAAAACACTTTCAATACAGTAACCATCAGAGTATTGCAACAAATCACAGCACATACCCAAGGCACACAGAGCTGCGCTCGGTAGTGAAGTGAAAACATGCTATAAAAATAAAACTACTGAATAATAATAATAATAATAATAATGATTTCTGATTAAAGCACAAAGCAATTTTAAGAGAAGGGCTCATTGATGCCAACGGTTCCAGGACTTGATAGATACTTCACTTTATCACCCCAGAACAAATAAAATGCAAAGCTAACTTCAATGTGATTTAATAATAATAATAATAATAATAATAATGAAATTATTGTATACAGTGCTCAGGTGCACCACAACTTGTCAAAAGTGCATATAAAGCATATGCAGTAATGTACAAATGTCTGGAAAGCGAACAGTGTATGAGTCAGATACATGCTTGCATGTGTATGGAGGGGAGAAAATCAGGTGTAGTGTTGGTAAATCTCAGAAAGCATGGAAGTTTTGAAAGATGCAGTGCTCCGACAACTAACAACTGATGCCGGCAGTTTGTTCCATACTTCAGCAACTCTTAATATGAAAAAATGTTTCCAAAAGTCATGGGAGCTGTGCTGTTTTCTGACTTTGTAAACATGTCCACGGGTGTTAGACAGGTAGATTTTGAAAAGGTGCTCAGAGTTATTGTTTGTAAGATGGTTAATAATTTTATGGGTGTCAGCCAAGTCAGCTGTCAGACGTTGGAGTTTCAATGTGTCCATGCCCAGGTGAGTAAATATTAACAATCATTTCTAATATAGGCACAAGGTCTGAAATTTAGGGGAAGGCGGGAAAGTTGATTGCATGAACCCCAGGGCTCAACTGGTACTTGTTTCTGCAACCCAAAATGGATGAAAGGCAAAGTCAACCTTGGCAGAATTTGAACTCTGAATATAAAGATGAATGAAATGCCACTAAGCATTTTATCTGCTGAGCTAATGATTTTGGTTTTGTTGTAATAATAATAATAATTCAATAAATATTCTTGATAGCAAGACATGATGGTTGCCAGAATAAGGAACAAAATCCAGAATATCATGGATGTAAGTAACCAGTAGCAACGGTAGAATGTTTCTGAATAGGAAGGAGAGAATTTATATTACATTGTCTCAGACTGGCCAGGTTTAGTAAATATTGTAACTATGTACACTGGGGAAAAAAAAAAGCCTGTCAGTATCTCAGAATTAGTACAAACAAAAAATAAAATAAAATAAATAAATTCAAATTACGATGATAAATAAAGTTAGAAAAGATGAAACTTGTCTCAGACTGAGATATGTAACATCTTCGACCACTCAGCTACCTTCAATTATAATAATACTTGTTTCTGAAATAGGTGTAAGGTGAGGGATTTTGGAAAGGAGAACAGTCGGTTATATCAATTCCAGTACTGGGCTGTTTAGTTATTTTATCTTATCAACCCCAGAAGAATGAAAAACAAAGTTGATATCCATGGAATTTGACCTTAGCTTGTAAATGGATGTTAAAAAAATGCAAGGAATAATAATATTACTCATTGATATGACTGTCCCAATCGATATAAACGTATCTGTCAAGACCTACCAAAAACTGAGCAAATATAAAAATCTTGAAATAGAAATCAGCAAAATGTGGAACTTGAAGACTAAAACAATACCTGTTGTCATAGGTGCCCTGGGAATGATAGCAAAAGGGGCTGATTGCTACCTAACTCAGATACCAGGAAACCCCAAAATGGCAGAAATTCAAAAGATAGTGCTCATGGGAATTGCTCATATCCTACGCAAAATACTGTCTATGTAATCTCAAGTTTTAAAGAAAACATAATTTTCGTGTGGATTTTTTAGACATTCACTAGTACAACATTAAGTACAAAACCAAATATATGGCACCCTAGGCATAACACCAACATGAACTTCCAACGTGTTGTCTCTTGAGGTCTGTGGGTGAGACTTGGAGCTAGCTTGTGCAAATGTAAAGCAAAAGTCAAACATAGAATAATGATAATAATAATAATAATACATGATTTCTAATCTAGACACAAGGCCAATAATTTTTTAAGGTAGGGGCTAGTTGATCCCATCAACCTCAGAAGTACTATTATTATTTCATACCAGTGCAACAGATTAAACTGTTGGAAAAGATACCTTGGCAGAATTTGAACCCAGAACATAAAGTGCCAGAAAAGAATACCACTTTGCTAATTCTGCCAATTCCCCAACCACATTTAAACATTACGAGAAAGAATGAAGCAAAATGTGATATCATGTTGTATAGTATTTATAATTCTGATAGCAATGTTAATAATATATTTAAGTAAATAACAACTGCATTGTCTGCTTTTGTTGTAAAATCTCTTTAAGATCTCTAAGAACAGATTCGTTCAATGATGGACACACTTAGCAAGCTCTGTCAATGACATGTAATTGTCAATGTGTCTTGTAACTGAAGAAGCCAAATCAGGTGGAAATGTGATGTCTGACAGTCTACCAACACTCTGGGTGATGTCTTGTGTTTTTAACACAAAAGTCTCTTTGAAGAGTTTCTCTGAGAAAAAAGTATTACAGGTAGTGGAGTCTATGTTTGTATAGACACCTCTGTGTGATCGTTACCAGTGTTACCTTACTGGCACTTGTGCCGTGTGCAAGTGACACGTAAAAAAAAAAAACACAATTTTCCATGACCATTGCCAGTACCGCCTGACTGGCCCTCATACCGGTGGCACGTAAAAGTACCCACTACACTCTCGGAGTGGTTGGCGTTAGGAAGGGCATCCAGCTGTAGAAACTCTGCCAAATCAAGATTGGAGCCTGGTGCAGCCATCTGGTTCGCCAGTTCTCTGTCAAATCATCCAACCCATGCTAGCATGGAAAGCGGATGTTAAACGGAAAAAATGATGATTATAAATGGTTCTACAGACTAGTATTTTTAATCTAAGGCTGTTTCCAGTGTGTATATTAATATATTTTTTATTTAATGTCAACATCAATAGAACAGTTCTGACTCATCAGCAAACTTTGCTTATATGAACCAATGAAAGGAACTTCTATGCAGTCACCTGACCTTTCTTGACTCGGGCACCACTACCTTAAAATAACATATGGTGATGGATAATGAAATGAAAGATACTGTTCTGGAGATGAAAAGATGGGAGGGCCATGGTTAGAAAGATTTTGATTATAAGCTTCTTCAGTCACTGCTGATCAAGAACTAAACAACAACAACAGCAACAGCAGCAGCAGCAGCAGCAGCAACAACAGCAACAACAACAACAACGTATGTGTGTTTGAGAGAGGTTTTTATTGAATGAAGTATGTGTTTATGTAACATTAGCATTAACGAAGCAAGGAAAGAAGTTAATCTACTTAATATCACTTAAATTAATATGTTACCCATTTTTCTTATATGTTTCTATAGAATGAAACTAAACTAAACTGAATATAACAGAAAGTATGAGTTGCATTCTATCTTCGGTTATGATCATCGGTAATAAATCTTGTTTAAAACCGTAATGCCATGTATTATTACCAATACAATAGCATCACTAAATAACGAGGTTTGGGATTTGTATTCATGATAGAGGTTTAAAATTGTATGGGTTATTCTTTTAAAATAAGACTCCACACACATACACACATACTGTTGAATGGAGCAGATACTTAGGCTGTTGTGCTTAAAACAGTGAATATTCACTCACACAAATAAATTATATATATTCTTTCATATGTTGCAGCCCTAAGGCTATGGCCATGCTGGATATATATATATATATATATTATATATATATATATTTGACATGATAGATTGCTAGCCACTACACATTCTTTATTTTCTCTATTTTCTCTCCTTGTTTATTTCTGTCTTCCTTTCTGTGGAAGAGCGTAGGCTCAAAACGTTAAAGACTTTTTCACTTCTCGAGTGTTAAACTAATGCATCTGTCTCCGTCATTTGTTTTTTTTGTGAATTTTCCCTATATATATATATATATATATATATATATATATATATATATATATTTATTTATATATATCTGTAAATGTAATATGTAACAATTATTTGGTAGCCAAGATAAAACTCTGAGTTTTGGATGCCGAAGTGAAAATCCATGCCAACATCTCTTCAGTTATCTGGCCATCGGAAAAACGCTATGACGGTCATTTTTCATATGAAACTCAGAGTTTTATCATGGCTACCGAATAATTGTCACATATCATTTTACAGATAAATTTCCTCTATTTACATAATATCGAGGTTGCTTTCTTTCTTTTGTTATCTTATCGTTTTTACCAACATACACACACACACACACACACATATATATATATATATATATATATATAACGCACACATACACACGCTAAAAGAGTTGTTAAAACATTACTTTTTTTAGAACAGCTCAGCGTTGGGTTTTGCCAGCAGCTAAAATAAATAGCGAGGAATTGAATCCTCTCTTGGGTATCAATGAAATGTACCATATCCACCTCCAATGTAACCATTAATATTTCATGATAAACTATGCTCAGGGGAATCTGCATAAATTTGACTATATTTTATGTCTCCTTTTTTCAAGAACAGCCTAATGTATTAGTGAACAGTCGATGGTGTTGGAGAGCATAAAGATTAAAGTTGAAGTTGAGAAAAAGTTAGGTGCCATGGAGGACTGGAAGCCATCTGGATGTGAGAAAAGGGTTGCCTGTGTCATGATGGTTCACCCTGGATATCAAAATGCTGACATCATGATCGCTTCTCAATGTTCTTTAAATACTGTAAATGCTGTAAGACATGACATAGAGACTCTGAAAGAGGACTGTGAAGCCATGGCCAACAGAAAGGGACACAACAGGTATTCTGACTGTGTTTGCATGCTAGAATTCAACCCCACATCTTTGAGCAGGGCCCTAGGCTCAATTCAGACCCCTATATGAAGCTGCTGGAGACTATATCCAATCCCTGGAAGGAGAGGATCACTATTGGAAGGCCATCATTTTGGCAGAAGGATTTCAAGAGAAATAGTTCATAGTTCATTAAATGAACCTAAGTATATGTCTGGTACTATTTAATCCTCAACTCAAACAAGGGATGAAAGTCAAAGTCAAATCACATAATTTAGACCAATGGGATGGAGCTAAATGCTATTTACCATTTAATTTAATGCTGTACTCTTTGTCACTCCTCAAACCTTTCCAATAGGCACAAAGTCAGAAATACTGGGAGAGGGGAGTGAGTCAATGAAATCAACCCCAGTACTTGACTAGTACTTAATTTTATCAATCCCAGAAAACTGAAATGCAAATTATTTGACATTGGCAAGATTCAAACTCAAAAGGTAAAGAGTTGATACATATACCACAAAGAGCATTATGATCAATGATCTAAAATTTCTGCTAATTCACAATTCTAATATCAGTAGTAGTAATAATAATAATAATAATAATAATAATAATCCTTTCTGCTATAGGCACAAGGCCTGAAATTTTGGTGGAGGGGACTAGTTGATTGCATTGGCCCCATTACGTGACAGGTACTCACTTTATTGACCCTGAAAAAGGCAAAGTTGACTTTGGCGGAATTTGAACTTAGAACGTAAAGATGGATGAAATGCTGCTAAGCATTTTGCCTGGCATACTAATGATTCTGTCAGTGCCTTAGTAACAACAACAACAACAATAATAATAATTAATTCTTTTATTATTAATAATAATAATAATAATAATAAATACCCAGATGCAGTACCAGGCAGTGGCTCTTGTGGCTTCTGATCTTAACTGATTGGAAGTGTTATCATGTACATTGTTTTGTCTTGGTATAAAAGATGGGCTACAGCAAATATTCTGCTCAATTCCACAGATTTGCTTGTCAGTTGTTTGACCATAACCAGTTGAGCATGTTCCTTAGAGGCTGACGATATGTGCATCTCAGATCACAAGCGGTAGTAGTGGGAGAGCATCATAGCCATGTGATGAGAGGGATTCTTTGGGGTTTGAATAATTCACCTCTGGAAACATGGGTGTTTCATTCAACATCCTTTAACAACCCTTATTCAGGGACCTTTTGAGCGGGATGGGCTACTCAACCAGAAGAAAATTCTAACTGGGTCCCACCTGCAAGGTCATGTGCTGTATATCTTGATATGAGATCACCGTGTGGCGCACATATGGTTGTGATGCATGTGCCTAGTGTACCTTTATCAGACGGGTAGTCATGATGGGTATACTGGGCTTTGTATATTTTATCCCAGTGTCACTTTGATGGCATGCACTACTCTCTCACTCAATAATAATAATAATAGTGATAATAATAATAATGATGATGTTGATGATGACGATGATAATAATGGTAAATCACAAAAAAAGGTGTCAATATGAGCAACACATTTTCAATGCCAGCAACAGAATATGGTTTTATAGAATTGTATGCGAACATCAAGTATTATATATATATGAGAGCACCATGACAAAAGTATCAGACACACAGACACACACTGCAATAAACCAGACATTAGACAACTTACACATACCAAAATGTGAAGATAGTAGGAAAGTCTTGAGTATCAGAAAATAGTTTCAGAAGGCAGTTATCAATGTTACTTATTACATTTCTTGCTCCCATGGAAACCTACTGCATACCTTTAAGTATTGTTTTGAAGCCCTTCAACAGCTCTGAACAAGCAGATTATTTACATACCTACGTTAATTACAATGGAAAGAAATGTAGTAAATTGTTCATCGTAGCAGAAAATGCTCCTTAAGAACCTGGGTAACATTTTGTTGAATAGCTACAATGTAAACCTTATGCAACACTGCATGTCCCCAGTCAGGGATTAAAAGCTGAATGTGAATGAAGAAATCCAACCAGGATGGGGTAGTTGATGCAGGATTTACCATACGGTTATAAGACATCAATGCAAGACACATTGACAAGAATATCAATAATTTCCAAAATTATTGATATTACAGTTATATATTTAAGAGGCGAGAAATTATTTATATTATTTACATTTGATAGATATTTGTCCTTGAAGTGTTTTAACAACAAAAAAACGAGGACAAATATCTGTCAAATTAAATAAAGTAAATGTTACATATGTTATCTATTTTATAAAATAATATCTCAGATAGTATCAGACTAGCCGTTACTGGCTCACATAAAATATATATAGAGATAATAATTTATCAAAACAACTGTATATATATAATAATTATTTGAGGGAATATAAATCCAAACTTACAGGGAAGTTTATATGTAATTTTCTAGATTGTGTAATTTAATTGTTCACTTTGAATTGATAAAAGGTGGTTTTTTTCTAATTTATATATATATATATATATATATACTCAGTGACTCAAGCTCTTAAAAACAATTTTTGTGATATTTATATGAATGTTCAGTTGTCTTGGAAAATGACAACACAAAGGTCTTATAAAATTTTAGGCAGGTTACCTGGTATGATACAATAATCAGATATTCTTCTTCAACCCATGCCAGCATGGAAAATGAATGTTAAATGAAAAAAAAACCAAAAAAAAACTATGTTTTAAGATTTAATAATTACAGATGAGGTGGTGTTGAGCAGAAGTCAACCAAAAACCAACAAAATAACATTTTCTTAGGGTCGTCGCCAGTGCCGCTGGACTGGCTCCTGTGCAGGTGGCACATAAAAACCACCATTTGGGCATGGCTGTTGCCAGTACCACCAAACTGGCCCTCGTACAGGTGGCACATACCAGCACCCACTACACTCTCGGAGTGGTTGGCGTTAGGAAGGGCATCCAGCTGTAGAAACTCTGCCCCAGATCAGGTTGGAGTCTGGTTTGCCAGACCTCAGTCAAATCGTCCAACCCATGCTACCGTGGAAAGCGGACGTTAAATGATGATGATGATGATGATTGAATTTTTAAGTGTGGTAATTAAGAAGTGTGTTTGCAATTTCATCTGTAATTCGTTTAACTGAAATAATATATAATCACTTTGTAAAAACAAAGAATAAATATTAGTGTGCTCCACAAAATAGCAACACCAGCAAGCATCTGTAAATGGCTGATAAAGCATTCTCAGAACTTTTTTAAAAATTTTCTTAATTTATGTATATTTTTGAATTGCAACAAATTCTTTGTGATGCAATAAAATAAACTTTTGATAGGTTTTTCTCTTAAATAACAGAAACAAAAACAACAACAATAATAATAATACTAGTAACAATAAAGTAAATATTCTAGCCTTCCCAGTTATAAATAAACCTTCAAAATGATATGGAATTTCAGTGAAACGAAGAGCCTAGAAAGCCGACAGAGGTAAGATATACTTATTCTATACACAAGCGAGATGGGAGCTGATGCAAAAAAAAAAAAAAAAAAAAAAAAAAAACTAATATAAAATATCAAGTGTGATTAGAAAACATCTTAGAACGAAACAAAAGGAACCTGATAAGAAAACAAAAAGAAAAAAACAAAACAAAAACAATCCTCTTATCTCTAAGGAAATAATAAATTACAAACTGGAAGCAAATTACACTAACGAACGAAATTAAGATTAAAACAAAACAGAAAAGACAAAATGAAAACCAGATTCCAAAATATCAGGACAAAAAAGGAGTAAAAAAAAAGCCACTCCACTCCATGGCCAACACCTATAAGACTGGACAGAGAGTGATGAGCTAGATTGAAACCCAATAAAGGCTCAAAGACTTTGACCTAAAAGCAGAAATAGAAGATCTGAGTTTAGCAGTAAAAGATCAAAGCACAATAATAATATAACTATAATAAGGTTAAAAAAAAAAAGAAAAAAAGCAATACTAACATCAAGTGCAGGGTATGCAACCAATACAAGGAGATGGTTGAATACATTATTTCCAGCTGCCAAGTGCAATTATATTCACAGACATGGTCGCATAGGCAGCTACGTTTAACGGGCAATATGCTGACACTTCACTGTGAAACCGAATGTGGTATAAACATTTTCGGATCTTTTCGGTTTGAACGGCAGTTTTTTAACATAATTTCTAGGTAACTAAAAAATTTTAAACTTCGTATACTGGTAGAATGTGTTTATAAAACATCTTTTTCTCTTGGCTTTATTGATGAAATTCTATAGTTTGTAAGATATTTGTTGTTTTTTTTTCCTTCAATTTCTGCAATTTCAACCAATCAATGACGTCCATTGAGGTAAAAAAACATTCTGTGCCGTATGAATATGTCCCTCGTTTAAGAAACAGATTGGGTTTATTTACATTTGTGAAGAAAAAAAGATACCCTTCCCTCACCCCTAACCCTAAAACAGATAGAAATGCAATAGATCAATACTAGGGTCATAATTATGGGTGACAATTTCATATGATACCGCTAGAAAAAACTGCCATTCAAACCGAAAAAATCCACATTTTCTAACACAGAACATGATGACGACAATATGGTTGCAATTATCAGGGATACGTCTATCCAGGCTAACAAGGAGATCAAAGGAAATCATCCAGATATAATAATCAAGGACTGGAATGCAAACATCTGAACTTTCACAGTTATCGTAATCTCTTCGCCCGGTGAGCTAACAATTCTGCCAGCTTGCCGCCCTTCTGATCATGATATTGTTTGCAAAAAGATGGAGAGAGAGAGAAGTACACAGCATAATGTCTTGTAAGTTAAAACAGCACAGTACCAATAGCTACCGAAGTGTACTATTTGAGTTATGCTCAATAGCATAACTCAAATAGTACAGTTTGCACACAAAACACCTTATGCAACAATCATCCGATAAAATAACACACCTCATGAAATACATACACTAAGGAATCATCACCAAACAATGCAAATGAACTCATACTCTATGATATAAGCACTTAGAAAATTAATAGATTACATAGCATGTACAAAACACAAACACCACCAAACAAAATACTACAACTCATATCACACAGCCTACAATAGACAAAACCAGAAACAATAAAACCAATCTGCAGTAACATACAAACATTATTCTATCATCATCATCATCATCACCATCATTGTTTAACGTCCGTTTTCCATGCTAGCATGGGTTGGACGGTTCGACCGGGGTCTGGGAAGCCAGGAGGCTGCACCAGGCTCCAGTATGATCTGGCAGTGTTTCTACAGCTGGATGGCCTTCCTAACACCAACCACTCCATGAGTGTAGTGAGTGCTTTTTATGTGCCACCGGCACAGGTGCCAGGTGAGGCTGGCAGCGGCCACGATCGGTTGGTGCTTTTTATGTGCCACTGGCACAGAAGCCAGTCAAGGCGGGGCTGGCATTGGCCATATACGGATGGTGCTTTTTACGTGTCACCAGCACGGGTATCACAACTACAATTTCCATTTGATATTTATTTCGATGTTGATGTACTTGACTCAATAGGTCTCCTCAAGCACAGCAGGTCACATGCCACTGGCACAGAAGCTATTCAAGGCGGCGCTGGCACCGGCCACGTTCGGATGGTGCTTTTTTACGTGCCACCGGCACAGGTATCACAACTACAATTTCCATTTGATATTTATTTATTCTTTAAAAATCAAATATAGCACACACTCAGAATTGCAACTGGTGTAGCAGATGAAGCTTGCATGGTGAAACTTGCATGAAACTGTTGGAAACATAATGATGTTTTCTAACACAAGCACAAAGCTACAAATTTTGGATTAGGCTATAGTCAGTTTCATTCTTGCACTTGACCTGCACTTCATCTACTCTACAAGATTTGATGCCACAATATAAAGGAATGGGGTTAAATAGTACAGAGTATTTCGTTCAAGATTTTACTGTTTCTGCTATTATCTCTGTCGTTATAATTTTCAAATTAATAAGAATAGAGAAGAAAATAATAGAAAATGTAAAAAATGACAAAGCAAATAATAAAATCAGGAAGGAACTAAAAACATATGGTAAAAAACAAAGAGAAAACCCTCTACATTGTTAGTCACCAGCAGCAAAACGAGAGAGAGAGGAGAGAGAGAGAGAGAGAGAGACAGAGAGAGAGAGAGAGAACTGATAGAAAAGATATTAATCATTAAAAAAAAAACTGGACAAAAAGTAGAAACAATGTTTGATTTTCGCTGTGCAAGATGTCTCGCCCCAAAATGTCCAAATTACACAATGCTTCACCAAAACTGCTCCCTCTCTCTCTTTTGGAGAGGCACAAGCACCTACACGCACATATACATACACGACAGTAACTTCCGCCTACCGAATTCAATCACAAAGCTTCGGTCGGCTCGGGACCATAGTGGAAGACACGTACCCAAAGTGCCACGCAGTGGGACTGAACCCGAAATCATGTAGCTAGAAAGCAAGCTCCCAAACCACACAGCCATATTTTAATAAAATAAAATACTAATATTAATTGTAGACTAACATGAGATCACCTTATTTTCAGCAGCCAGTCCTTGCCACATGTATTTCAAGGTAGTTAGCTCTAGACATTGGGCAAAATAGAAATACTTGAAAACTGGAACTAAGTGGATTTATATGATATGCGATTTTAGCATGACAGCTGAAGTCAAGAACACCCAGAAAGAAATTGAAATTTTATCAGGGATCTCAAAAGAGGCATGACTTAGTGTATAAACATAGCTTGTACAAAAACATAAACCGCACCCCGTCCACATACACACACTGAACAAAAGAGGGAGCCCCTATCGGCTGCTAAAAATGGTACCCAAATTTCTTTCAAATCCTAGCTTACTACTTGTTTCAGTCATTTGACTGTGGTCATGCTGGAGCACCACCTTTAGTCAAGCAAATTGACCCCAGGACTTATTCTTTGTAAGCCTAGTACTTATTCTATCGGTCTATTTTGCCAAACCGCTAAGTTACATGGACGTAAACACACCAGCATCGGTTGTCAAGTGATGTTGGGGGGACAAACACAGACACACAAACATATACACATACATATATATATATATATATACATATATACGATGGGCTTCTTTCAGTTTCCATCTACCAAATCCACTCACAAGGCTTTCGTCGGCCTGAGGCTATAGTAGAAGACACTTGCCCAAGGTGCTATGCAGTGGTACTGAACCCAGAACCATGTGGTTCAGTCCCACTGCGTGACACCTCTGCTGGTGACAAAGGACCTCTCACTCAGAGTAAAAGGTAGACTGTATGATGCATGTGTGCGAACAGCCATGCTACATGGCAGTGAAACATGGCCGTAACTGCTGAGGACATGCATAAGCTTGCAAGGAATGAAGCTAGTATGCTCCAATAGGTGTGTAATGTCAGTGTGCATACAAGATGGAGTGTAAATGTCCTGAGAGAAAAGTTGGTGTGCAAGAGAGACGAGTGCACTGATATAGTTATGTGTTGCATATGGATGAGGACAGCTGTGTGAAAAAGAGTCACACTATAGCAGTAGAGAGAACCTGTGGAAGAAGTAGACCCAGGAAGATCTGGGATGAGCTGGTGAAGCATGACCTTCAAACGTTGGGTCTCACCCAAGTGATGACAAACGACCGAGACCTTTGGAAATATACTGTGCTTGAGAAGACCCAGCAAGCCAAGTGAGACTGTAAATGTGGACTATGCCAGTACAGCATAACCAGCCCATTTAAGAGTACCCTTCAATCATAGGGCAATAAACTGCGTTTGCGAAGACCTGTTGAGGCAAGTGAAGTTGTTGTCGTGGCCGATGACAGTAGCACCTGTGCAGGTGGCATGTAAAAAGCACCATTTGAGTGTGGTTGCTGCCAGTGCAGCCTGACTGGCTTCCATGCTGGTGGCATGTAGAAAGCACCATTCAAGCGTGGTCAATGCCAGTACTGCTTGACTGGCCCTCAAGCCAGTGGCATATAAAAAGCACCAACTACAATCGTTAGCATGCTAGGTGAAATGCTTTGCGATATTTCATCTATTTTCACATTCTGAGTTCAAATTACACCGAGGTCGACTGTGCATGTCATCTTTCCAGGGTTGATGAAATAAATACCAGTTGAATACTGGGGGTCAATGTAATCGATTAGTTCCCTCCCCCAAAATTTCAGGCCTTGTGCCTATGGTACAAAGTATCATCATCAAAAGATTGGTAGATTGACAGAATTGTTGATGCTGGATAAAATGCTTTACTCTTACTCTTTTACTTGTTTCAGTCATGTGACTGTGGCCATGCTGGAGCACCGCCTTTAATCGAGCAACTCGACCTCGGGACTTATTCTTTGTAAGCCCAGTACTTATTCTATCGGTCTCTTTTGCCAAACCGCTAAGTTACGGGGACATAAACACACCAGCATCGGTTGTCAAGCGATGTTGGGGGGACAAACAGACACACAAACATACACGCACACACACACACACATATATACATACATATATACGATGGGCTTCTTTCAGTTTTCCGTCTACCAAATCCACTCAGAAGGCTTTGGTCGGCCCGAGGCTATAGTTAGAAGACACTTGCCCAAGGTGCCACGCAGTAGGACTGAACCCGGAACCATGTGGTTGGTAAACAAGCTACTTACCACACAGCCACTCATGATATTTCTTCCAAGTTCTAAGTTGAAGTCTTGGTAAGGTTAACTTTGGGATCAATACAGTAGTCTAAGTACAGAGGTGGTTGGTATTGACTAATCCTCAAAATTACTGACCTTTCACCTAAATCACAAACCATTTTATTGTTTGTACATATAGTAATATGTGGTAGATGGCAGAATTGGTGGAGTGTTGAACAAAAGGCATGCGGTAATCTTTGATCAGATTCAAATAGTATTGTGTTCAAGTTTTTCTTTCACCTTTCTGTGTTGATAAAATAAATACTAGTAATATAGTGGGAAAAGGGGAATGATTGAAGATACTATAGTAAACAAATATAGTACTATGAAAATATTTTCGTTACATATTACATCTTTTTCATACAGAAAATTTCAATAGCTTCAACTTGCTTCACAACATTGTGTATGCATGTTAGACACTTATCTATCAGACACTCTCTCGCACACACACACGTGTATATAGACTCACAGACAGAGACGTAACAAATGAGAGTTATGTTCATAATAAATAACGGAAGATATATTATATTTATGACAAACCCAAAATAGAAGATTCTAAGCTGTCATCAGGACGAGAAAGATATTTTGTCTTAGGTAATGATAGTTTGGTGGCTATTGCAAAATAACCTGTTTTGAGCGAAAACAAATTTAATCTGTCAGCCATCAGAAAGATCCATTTGAATGGAAACTTTCCTTCTGTCCATCGGCCTCTCTGTCTCTCTCTCTCTTTTTCACTCTCTAAACCTATCAGTGATAACACAAGAGTAGCTGCAAATAATACAGGGTAAGAAATATACCAAGTATAGAGTTAGCTCTGATGTCTACATCTGTACTAACATACCCATATATTTTAGCACATAATGAAATCATTCAAACAGTTCTGGTATATTTCGTTTTTGGATTTGGTTTGCAATATTCTTCATGTGAGTTCGTGTGTTGAAGCATATTCTGTTGTGTCTGGGGAGAGTCATTTTTTTAATTTTGTGCCTTATAATGTAACACACTCACCAGTAAAATTTCCACTTATTTCTTATTTTTATTTCCCTAAAATTTTCATTGCGTCTTGCAACCTTTTCAATAGTCTTGACTCTCAGATTTTGTGTATAGCTTGGAGGAGATGCATGTTCCTGTGTTGAAGCATATTCTGTTGTGTCTGGGGAGAGTCATTTTCTTTTTGTGCCTTGTAATGTAACACACTCACTGACAGAGTCAAGACTATTGAAAAGGTTGCAAAATGCAACGAAAATTTTAGGAAAATAAAAATAAAAAATAAGTGGAAATTTTACCAGTGAGTGTGTTACATTATAAGGCACAAAAGGAAAATGACTCTCCCCAGATACAACAGTTCTGATATATATTCAGTAAAATATTCTGACATATATACTTAGTATATACTCAGTAAAAATTATGAAACTTATTTTGTTAGATTTTTCATTAAAAACACTCCCAAAACAAAAAACAAAAAAAAACGCCACTTCTTTAATTAAATGGAGAAGAAAAGAATTACTGTTACCTAGTTTTTCTATCCTGCTATTGCTATATATAAGTAGCCTAGAATTGCCATCTGGAGAAGCAACCTCTAAACAGCCTAATGCTGTAAGTCAGCTGGTATGCTTGATCACAGGAAAATTGAGCACTAAATTTAGTTTTGACAACAGCAGGCAGAGAGGTATTCTTACTTCATCATTAATACATAATTGAAGCTAAGATGCATACATCAGCAAACTTATATAGCATGATTTGTTGAATTAGATAATTTTCAATGCTTACAAAATGTCTTAGAATTGAGAACAGATATAAAAGAATGCCTGGAAGACTGGTAATATGTAACATTTGCTGTCCACATTGTAAGCATATTAGATTACATTCTAGAAACATAAACACATTTAGTTTTAATACATTAGTCTGAGAAGATGGGACTTTGCCCATACTTTTGATTTTATGCCTACTTCTGTGCCAGTGACACATAAAAGGCACCATTCAAGTGTGATCGTTACCAGCAATTGTGCCTCATGCTAGTAAGGTGCTAAGAGCACCATCCTAGTATGATCATTGCCAGAGCGACTAACTGGCTTCTGTGCCGGTGGCATGTAGGAGGCACCATTCGAGCGGGATTGTTACCAGCATCGCCTTACTGGCACATGTGCCATTGGCATGTGTAAAAAGATTCGAGCGAGGTCATTGCCAGTACTGTCTGACTGGTCCCTGTGCTGGTGGCACGTAAAAGCACCCACTACACTCTCGGAGTGGTTGGCATTAGGAAGGACATCCAGCTGTAGAAACTCTGCCAGATCAAGACTGGAGCCTGGTGCAGCCATCTGGTTCGTCAGCCCTCAGTCAAATCGTCCAACCCATGCTAGCATGGAAAGCAGATGTTACACGATGATAATGATGATGATAGCTTTTCTATTTAAAGGAAATCCACATCACCTTCTTCATATACCAATGAAGGAGAACTGCTGGACTGGCTCCTGTGCAGGTGGCACATAAAAAGCACCATTTGGGCGTGGCCATTGCCAGTACCACCAAAGTGGTATAAGCACCCACTACACTCTTGGAGTGGTTAGCGTTAGGAAGGGCATCCAGCTGTAGAAACTCTGCCAGATCAAGACTGGAGCCTGGTGCAGCCATCTGGTTCGCCAGCCCTCAGTCAAACCTATTTCTTTACTACCCACAAGGGGCTAAACACAGAGGGAACAAACAAGGACAGACAAACGGATTAAGTCGGTTATATTGACCCCAGTGTGTAACTGGTACTTATTTAATCAAACCCGAAAGGATGAAAGACAAAGTCGACCTCGGCGGAATTTGAACTAGCAACATAGTGGTAGACGAAATACCGCTAAGCATAGTGCCCGGTGTGCTAACATTTCTGCCAGCTTGCCGCCTTCAGTCAAACCATCTAACCCATGCTAGCATTGAAAGCGGACGTTAAACGATGCTGATGACGATGATGATAGTGGATTAAGGAAACTGCACGAGATGTGTGTAGCTGATAAGGAAACAAAAGGGAAACAAATGTAATGAACATGAACACACACACACACACACACACACACACAAAAGAAAAAAATATGTGTTTACATAACAGGTAAAAAAACAAAATGACTCAGCCATGTGAGTATCCTCGAACCCAACTGACTTAATTAGTCAATTGGCGAAGAAAAAAATAAATATAAATATTTTCTATAGCATACTAAATAACCTCTGATCCAGCAATAACATCTAAAATAACTAAACACAAACTTGAAACAGTGAAGAACCTGACTAGACACTGTCTTAATTATCTAAGGTGAGAGTCCCTAAGAAAGATAATTAAATAAAGATCAAGGGATTTGTTAGCTTAACAGTGAAGCTAGCTTGCAGATGTTTACCTTTGTTCTAGTAACCATCACTAGATGTTGTTAGTTTGTCAGAGGGGAAATATTGTACCAAACAAGGATCTTGGTTTCATTTAGGACAGATTTTCTATTACAGTTGTACCACATTACTTTCTGAGCTTCTTTTATTCACTCACAAATTTATTTTTATTTATTATTATTATTATTATTATTATTATTATTATTATGTTATTTTCCTTCTTTTTTTTGCGATTTACCGTTATTGTCATTGTCAGCCTCATTATTAACATCAACATAATTATTATTTTTATTATTATTATTTCCTTCTTTCTCCAAATTTTCTTCCATTTCTCGCCGAGTGTTTTCCATACACCTAGGGCAGAGAAGCTCATTGTATGCATTCCCAGATTACACACGCAAATTCACAGATAAAATATGTATTTAAAAATTAATAAATAAATAAATTCATAGATGGATGTTGTTGTTATTATTATTATTATTAATATTATTATTAATATTATTATTATTAATATTGTTGTTTAATGTGGTGAGCTGGCAGAATTGTTAGAATGCTGGGAAAAATCTTTAGGTTCTGAGCTCAAATTCCATTGAGGTCAACTTTGCCTTTCATCCCTTTTGGGGTCAATATAATAAGTACCAGTTGAACACTAAGGTCAATGTAATTGACTTATCCCCTTCCCCGCAATTGCTGGACTCAAGCTAAAATTTGAAACCATTATTATTATTATTATTATTATTATTATTGCAACTGATGAACAATAGCATTATTGGTTACAGGTTTTCAATTTACCAATCACTAATTGTATTGCTTAAGGTAACAGTAACAAGGGAGTATGATATATTGATTTCAAATTTTGGCACAAGGTCAGCAAGTAAAGAAACACCGTTTCGACCCTGTGCTTGAGGAGACCTATTGAGTCAAGTACATCAACATCAAAAAATCAAATGGAAATTGTAGTTGTGATACCTGTGCCGGTGGCACGTAAAAAGCACCATCCGAACGTGGTCGATGCCAGTGCCGCCTTGACTGGCTTCCGTGCCCGTGGCACGTAAAAATCACCAACCGATCGTGGCCGTTGCCAGCCTCCCCTGGCACCTGTGCTGGTGGCACGTAAAAAGCACCCACTACACTCACGGAGTGGTTGGTGTTAGGAAGGGCATCCAGCTGTAGAAACACTGCCAGATCAGACTGGAGCCAGGTGCAGCCTCCTGGCTTCCCAGACCTCGGTCGAACCGTCCAACCTATGCTAGCATGGAAAACGGACGTTAAACGATGATGATGATGATGATGGTCACTGCATAAAAGAAGGGAACTTAGATGTAAAAGAAAACTGACCCAACTGTACAAACACTGAAAAATGGATGTTAAACAGTGATCTGGTCCAGCTTTTTAAACTGATGACTATTTAATGGAAACCACAAGCATATACCATAGGTACAACATTTATTTAGAAAGGCTAAATAAACAGATCAACATACAGACGGATAGGTACATAGGTTACAAGAACAGACACATATGGAGACATGAAACCACACATATAAAGATGCACATCCATGCATACAAACTGGTACATAGTTGCATAACACACACACGCACACAGACATGTACACACAAGGAGACAGAGGTGCATACATACACAAACACATACATCGAAAATACACAAACACGGACATGCAAGCACATAAATATGCAGGATACATACATACGTAGATACATACATACATATATACATATGCATACACACACATATATACATATGCATACACATACAAACACACACACACACAAACATACAAACGTACATGCATGCATGTATAGGCACACACACACACACTGACCCACACACATGCGCACAAACAAACAAAAGGGAACGCAGTGTAAATAACGGACAGAGTCAAGACTATTGAAAAGGTTGCAAGACACCAACGAACATTTTAGGAAAATAAAAATAAGAAATAAAGGGAAATTTTACTGGTGAGTGTGTTACATTATAAGGCACAAAAAGAAAATGACTCTCCCCAGACACAACTAAATTCTCTTCTCTTTCCAGAAAATAATTCTATCTGAATAGCTGATTGAGTGCTGTTCAACTATTGGAGGCAATTTCAAATAGATATCCTTGTCTCAGACAAACCTTTACTCACCAAATCTCACTATTCGCTATGGCCCGGCACCAAATGTTCATTTTTCAAGAGCATCTGTTTTTCCAAATTACTGAGTTTATAGATCATATTGGAGCCTGGCGCAGCCGTCTAGTTCGTCAGTCCTCAATCAAATCGTCCAACCCATGCTAGCATGGAAAGCGGATGTTAAACGATGATGATGATGATAGAATTTGCACTTAAACTAACTCCTTCTACTGGCACCTACTTCTATTATCTTGTTTGTGTTACAACACATCTAGACTCTATTGGAAACAGCTGCACTGAAAAGACCACCCTAAGACTTCATCTTTCCAGCATCTAATTATATTTCCTTTCTCACTTATTAAGCTACATTGTTTACTAACCTGAACTTTACACAATTATTTCTGTATCTCAGTGATGTGGGAGTGGGGGTTACGGGGAAAGTCCTTCCTGACTAAATAATGACACAATAAACTTACACACACTTCTCTCCAGACACACACACACACACATACACACACCTATATCTTTGTTGTGCATAGGGAGGTATGAATAACAACATTACTAACAATTTACAGGTAAGGTCTCTTCCATTATTCCCAGACAAGCAGAACATAATACACAGGTGTTGGTAATCTGGGTATTCACTGTTATTAAGCTGGGATTTATAGAAATAACTTCACTTCAACATCATCATCATTTAATGCTCATTTTCCATGCTGGCATGAGTTGGATGGCTTGACAGAAACTGGCAAGGCTAGGGGCTACACCAGGTTCCATAGTCAGTTTTGGCAAGGTTTCTATGGCTGGATGCCCTCCCTAATGCCAACCACTTTACAGAGTGTGGACTGGGTAGTTTTTACATGGCACCTTCACCAGTAATTTTCACTTGGTTTGAAAAAATTCCTAATGATAATTATACCTCATTAAGCTTGTGGATATTCTTAAGGGTAGTTGCAATTTCTAAGGCTTGCATAACTCTTTACTCCTTTACTACTTGTTTCAGTCAATTGACTGTGGCCATGCAGGAGCACCGCCTTTAGTCAAGCAAATCGACTCCAGGACTTATTTTTTGGAAGCCTCGTACTTATTCTATCGGTCTCTTTTGCCCAACCGCAAGTTACGGGGATGTAAACACACCAGCATCGGTTGTCAAGCGATGTTGTGGGAACAAACACAGGCACACAAGCATATATACACACATACATATGCATATATAAACATATATACGACGGGCTTCTTTCAGTTTCCGTCTACCAAATCCACTCAGAACGTTCGGTTAGCCTAGATCCAAAGCATCAATAGTGAGGAATCATTTCCAAATCATGTGCCGAGACAGCTGTTTTGTTGGTTATGTTTCTATAGAAAAATAGCCATCAGATGACACGGGTCCTTAACACATGTCCAAACTTAGTTTCAGCTGACCAACTCGCATTATACAAATCAATGACATGATGGAATTTGTTGAGGTAGATTTCAGCCATCATATAATTTTCCCCTTCCACCTATGATCCTAGTTGTTCTCACTCTCTTCTACTCAAGTTCATCACAGAGGAGTAAGGACTCTTCAGTCTTAAAGAGTGCAAGGCAGCCTCAATAGTATTGGCCCCTCAATAAAATGCAGCAAGTATACACTGTAAAGAGGGGTGGATGTGCATGGCCTAGTGGTTAGAACAGCGGACTTGTGGTCGAGGGATTGTGGGTTCAAATCTCAGACCAGATGATGTGTGTGTTTATGAGCGAAACACCTAAGCTCCACGCGGCTCCAGCAGAAGGTAATGGCAAAACTTCTGCTGACTCTTTCGCCACAACTTTCTCTTACTCTTTCCTCCTGCATCTTGCAGCTCACCTGCAATGGACCGGCGTCCCGTCCAGGTGGGGAACCTGTACGCCAAGAAACCGGCCCTTATGAGCCAGGCATGCTTGAGAAGGAACAAAACTGTAAAGAGGCGTTGGTGATAGGAAAATGAAAGGTATGAGTGAGATATGATCCTCTGATCTGTTAGACAGGATCAGAAATTCTGAATAAGAACTTGGACAATAACAACCTGTTCAACTCATGCCAGCATGGAAAGTAAACAAACTTAAAATGACAGTAATAATGATTTATGACACATCTGATTCATCGGTCATATGTTTTCATTCCAAAATAGCTGACTAATGAAACAGTTATCTTAAAAGGAGCAGAAAATTTTAATTTTAGCTAGTTGATGTCAGTTGGCCAAATTGTGTAATTAACCCACAAGAGGCTAAACACAGAGGGGACAAACAAGGACAGACAAACGGATTAAGTCAATTGCATCGACCCCAGTGCATAATTAGTACTTAATTTATCGACCCTGAAAGGATGAAAGGCAAAGCCGACCTTGGCAGAATTTGAACTCAGAACGTAATGGCAGACGAAATACCACTAAGCATTTCGTCGGGCATGCTAACATTTCTGCAGCATTAGAAGCCAGACATAAAATGATGATGATATATAAGAGATGCATTTGCCCTACTAGATAAGGTATCAGACTACTATTAGAGAAAGTTATGGAACCAGCACTTCTATTGCACTATGTCTGTGGCCTAAACATTAAACTCTTGTTGCTTCAATCTGCATAGATTATGATGGGTTGGGTGTAGAGTTTATAACTGAACAATCAACAGGTATTTTATTATCTTGCAACTCATGTTTTAGCGGTTAGGCAGCCTGTTCCATCTGATATATTACATATGGTGCACAACAGATCATCTCACAAACCCAACATGCAAAGGAAACTTCAACATATGGGTTTGTTAATTCACATTGACATACATATAAATGCTAACACACACGCACACACACACACACAAGTGTACAGACACATATGTATTCGTATAACCCTATATTTATAAATACATATACACAAACACACACATGTAAATATGTAGACACACAAACACATAAATACAAAGATGCATTCATACATGTATATATATATATATATATAAGCATACATATATAAATGCATATACATACATATAAAGATTCATACATAAATACAAACATACATATATACAAATACATATACATACATAGATATATATATATATTCTTTTATTTGTTTCAGTCATTTGACTGCAGCCATGCTGGAGCACCGCCTTTAGTCAAACAAATTGACCCTGGGACTTATTGTCTGTAAGCCTGGTACTTATTCTATTGGTCTCTTCTGCTGAACTGCTAGGTTACAGGGAAGTAAACTCACCAACATCAGTTTCCAAGCAAAGGTGGGGGACAAATACAGACACACAAATACATACATAGATACATTCATACAAACATACATACACACACACACATACATATGATGGATTCCTTTCAGTTTCTGTCTACCAAATCCAGTCACAAGGCTTTGATCAGTCTGTGGCTATAGTTGAAGACACTTGCCCAAGGTGCTAAACAGTGGGACTGAACATGAAACCATGTGGTTGGGAAGCAAGCTACTCACCACACAGCCATATATATATATATGCCTGTGTGTTTGTGTGTATAAACATACTACATACATACATACATATATATATATATATTCTCAAGGGGGTACCCAAAAGTAACTGGAAATATTCTTTGTGGGAAAAACCCATTGTAGTTCATGCTTCTGCCACAAGAAGCCACTTGATGCGAACCTCAGGCATCAGTCTGCTGACCAGTGTCATTGGGTGATGTCCTACTGTCACATGGTGTGTCTTTGTTTTGCAGTGCTTCTTCCCTGTTTGTCGATTTTTGCTATGACTGAAACGAAGGAACAGTGTGCTTCTGTGAAATTCTGTATCCTGTGGAGGAAAAAGGCAGCCGAAATAGTTGTTATGTTTCAAACAACTTACAAGAACACCACTACGAGCAAAACACATGTTTATGTGTGGTTTCCAAGCTTTAGGAAAAACTTGTTCAGGATAACCGCTGACCTGAACAAATGCAAATATCAGGAAAATTCATGAACCTGGACATAATTACAAGCCTTTTTCATTACAAAGATAGGCGCAGGAGTGGCTGTGTGGTAAGTAGCTTGCTAACCAACCACATGGTTCCGGGTTCAGTCCCACTGCGTGGCATCTTGGGCAAGTGTCTTCTGCTATAGCCCCGGGCCGACCAATGCCTTGTGAGTGGATTTGGTAGACAGAAACTGAAAGAAGCCTGTCGTATATATGTATGTGTGTGTGTTTGTGTTTGTCCCCCTAGCATTGCTTGACAACCGATGCTGGTGTGTTTACGTCCCCGTCACTTAGCGGTTCGGCAAAAAGAGACCGATAGAATAAGTACTGGGCTTACAAAGAATAAGTCCCGGAGTCGATTTGCTCGACTAAAGGCGGTGCTCCAGCATGGCCGCAGTCAAATGACTGAAACAAGTAAAAGAGTAAAAGAGAGTAACCTACTAAGACATGTCAAGAAGGTAGGACATGCTTTCATGGTGGAGGACAGTCACCGAACATTTGATGAACTTGTTGATACAACTGGTGTGTTCTGGAGCTCTTGTGAACGAAATTTGAGTTAGGAATTGCGAATGAAAAGAGTTGCAACAAAACTTGTGCTTTGCTTTGCTCAGAGAAGATCAAAAGCAGTCACGACTAAAGATGCTGTGAACTGAAAGAACAGTTGGAAGATCAACTGGTGATGAAAGCTGGTGTTACAGAATTTGCCGATGTGGAAGAGGTGAAGAAAAAACAACAACAAAGGCGTTAAAAGCATCACTGCACAAGATTTCCAGCACTGCTTTGAACAGTGGAAAACGTGCCTGCACTGATGCATTGCTTTAAATGGAGGATACTCTGATGGTGATAAAAGTGTAAACATGTAGAACCAGGAGAATAAAATAATATTGCCAAAATTCCGGATTCTTTTGGGTATCCTCTTGTATATATCATCATTTAATGCCCACCTTCCATGCTATATATATATATATATAATATATATATGTGTGTATGTGTGTAATATATATATATATATATATATATATATATATAATATATATATAATATGTGTGTATGTGTATATATATATATATAATATATATATATATAACATACATAAATAAATGCATATATATATATATATATAACATACAAAATGGGACAAGAACGCAAAACATCCGGACAACTAAGTGATACAAAAAGGGACAACAAACATCCAGATAGGTGATACAAAAAAACAAGAACAGGTCATTTGAAGCTTTCTATCCTCAGTCAAGAACCGGATCATCCTTGCAATATATATATATATATATATATATATATATATACATAAATACAAATGTACACACACAGACACATAACATTTATATTCATTATATATCAGAATCCTCAACAGAGTCAATCATAACTCAAAGTACAACTCAATGCATTATAGTTGTAGACTCAACATTTTATTATCCAGGTAATGTGTTCTTCCAATATATTCTTGTAGTTCTTCTAAGGCTGGATGGTGTGTGTGCAAGATTCATATACATAACAGGTGTATAATTAAATGTTTATAGATATATATACATCCAAATAGGCTATCCGTATATTATGGCATTATTATTATTAAATCATTATTCCAGTAGCATCACTGTGATCCAGCTTCCATTACATCACCTAAGTCCACCTCGATGTCATTTGGTTATGTGCTGCAGTTTATATATTTATTTTTATTATTTTTCTATCGTAAGTACTCTATGTAATATATAACTCATGTGAGGGTGGAATGTGGATGTTAAAGGATGATGATGATGATGCACTTCATAAATAATATGACCTTTTGTTTCTATCTGAGATGTACGCAGGGTAACAAAAATGTCCAACACATACACACACTTATTCAATGTCTGTGCATTGTTAATTCATGGGTTCATCATGTGTTGGATAGATCTAGTGGTCAGCTGATTTTATCTCGAAGTTCAAACAATTACCTTCCTTTGACAAGGAACAGCATCCTCTGGCTGGCACGTAAAAGGCACCCACTACACTCTCGGAGTGGTTGGTGTTAGGAAGGGCATCCAGCTGTAGAAACACTGCCAGATCAAGATTGGAGTCTGGTTCGCCAGACCTCAGTCAAATTGTCCAACCCATGCTAGCATGGAAAGCGGATGTTAAACGATGATGATGATGATATATATATATATATATAAGAGATAATGGTGTCACTGAGACCCAAAGGTGTCAGGTAATGCTGAATAAGTGCTTTAGACAGACCATAGTTAAGTTCCAGATTCGGTAATATTGCGAATAAAAGGTTCAACGTTAGTTCTATGTCAGCGTGTGTATATATGAATTTTTTGTGTAATGCGATAAAAAAAACCAAGGCTGTATAGATATTAGAGAATTTATAGATAGAAGGTCTTACAGCTGTTTCTAGGATATTAATTAATAATATCCCTTCATGGAGACGGTGTGAGAGGAAAAGTTAAGTCATAGTTAGTTTCGATGTGATATAAATAGGGAGTGAGGTGGAAGAAAGGAAATAGATGTAAGATATGTATGGTTTATTGAGTTCATAAATCCGTTTTATAGGCATAATGGTATATATGTGTATCATTCCAATATCGTTTGAGTAAAATCCAAAAGTCCAACGGAGTTTAATATGAGTCCATCCAAATGTAAAGTTTATAAACAATGTAAGATTCTCTTAAAGTTGGTCCTTCCCAGTATGGAATTTATATAGAATGTAGCAGATTCGAGGTTTGTGTTTAAACTGTGTAGAAACTTTGCCAGATCAGATTGGAGCCTGGTGCAGCCTTCTGGCTAGCCAGTCCTCAGTCAAACCGTCTAACCCATGCCAGCATGGAAAGCAAACTTTAAACAATAATGATGATGATGATGACGACGATGACGTAAATGTGTTATTGTAGATTATTCTTGATTTACCAATGAGCCATACTCCAGTAAATTAATGTGTTTTGTTAATTCACGCTGTCATGTCTATAAAAATTACCTGCTGCTGAATAACCTAACATACTGACTTAGTAATCTGAATAATATTTCCACTCTCATATATTTGCATATCTTCTCCATCATAGCTCCTATGTTTTATTTTGAAATTACATAATATATGCAGTGGAATGGTATCAGTGACCATGTTGTAGATGTATAACATATCTCACTGACATTTCATAGTTGACTGTACTGTTATATTTACCCAAATAAATATAATAGTTTATGTTCGGTCAAATGGTTACAATAACTCATTCACAATATTAGGATTTCATATCCAGCATGATCTTTCAAATTGCCAAGCATGTACAACGTATCAAATAATATTCGTTTATTCGTTTACTTGTTTCAGTCATTTGACTGTGGCCATGCTGGAGCACCGCCTTTAGTCGAGCAAATCGACCCTGGAACTTATTCTTTGTAAGCCCAGTACTTATTCTATTGGTCTCTTTTGCCGAACCGCTAAGAGACGGGGACGTAAACACACCAGCATCGGTTGTCAAGCAATGCTAGGGGGACAAACACACACATACACACACATATATATATATATATATATACGACAGGCTTCTTTCAGTTTCCGTCTACCAAATCCACTCACAAGGCATTGGTCGGCCCAGGGCTATAGCAGAAGACACTTGCCCAAGATGCCACGCAGTGGGACTGAACCCGGAACCATGTGGTTGGTTAGCAAGCTACTTACCACACAGCCACTCCTGCGCCTATGTGCATATGCATGTGTATATGTGTGTAATATTTGTAAATTCTCAAATAATTGTAGTGGTTTTGTCCTGTTATACCATAAAACATGTTGTCTCACATCTCAAAAGTACCTATTCCTCACGAAAATATTTCCCTCATAGATTTTTTCTTGAAACCTACAAATAAACTGAAGCTAAGAGTTGTGTTGAAGCTAGGAGTTGAAACTGTGAACTTCAGCCAACAACTTATGAGAGAAATAAGTGTGTATGTGTGTGCATGCATGCATACGCATGGATATACCTATTTCTTTATTACCCACAAGGGGCTAAACATAGAGGGGACAAACAAGGACAGACATAGGTATTAAGTCAATTAGATCGACCCCAGTGCGTAACTGGTACTTAATTTATCGACCCCGAAAGGATGAAAGGCAAAGTCGACCTCGGCGGAATTTGAACTCACAACGTAACGACAGACGAAATACGGCTACTCATTTCGCCCGGTGTGCTAACGTTTCTGCCAGCTTGCCGCCTTTATTTATGGATATACCTTTATTCGTGTTTCCTTGTCCAATTCATTTGATTTTTCCTTGTGCTTAATTTCTAACTCTCTGTTTTATGCATGCACATGACACTCACATACATACACACATGTATGTATGTGAATATATATATATATATATATTATATAAAATCTGTTCTGTCTGTCTGTGTGTCTTCTAGTATCCTGGCCATCCTCAATCTGATTGCTCTCAAATTTGATATGTAGATACTGATGGTATCAGGGCGTGTATAAATCATGAAAAAATTACAAAAATCAATTCCAGGCGAGACGGTGATCGATAAAGTTGTGGGAACATGCATTTGTACAGGCAGGTACATCAGTGTTTCTCAAAGGGGAGGCCTATGGGATGGTCGGACAAATTGTTTTGAGAAAATTTGGTTTAAATGTTTGACAACTCAGCACCATCCATTGGACGGAGAGGGGGTGTTTTGCTCGTGTGTATATATATATATATGCATATATATATATATATATATATATATGCATATGTATGTATATATATATATATATATATATATATATATATATAGGCACATAAAAAGCACCGTGCTGGTGGCACATAAAAAGGCATCTGTGCTGGTGGCACGTAAAGAGCACCCACTACACTCACGGAGTGGTTGGCGTTAGGAAGGGCATCCAGCCGTAGAAACACTGCCAGATCAGACTGGGCCTGGTGCAGCCTCCTGGCTTCCCAGATCCCAGTTGAACCGTCCAACCCATGCTAGCATGGAAAGCAGATGCTAAACGATGATGATGATGATGATATATATATATATATATATATATAAAATTGCTTATTTCTTCTTCTTCTTTTTTTAAGTTAAAGTACTTCAGTACACCAAATGTACTTTGAATAAAGCACTCAATTGTGATTGTAGAGTCACAATAATATTTATCATCAATAGTAATTGTTTACTTCAAGTTTTTGCTTACACTCTCTTCTTCTGAAATCAGGTGGCTTTGAGAAGCCAGCGTTCTCAAAACTGTCTGATTTGAAAAGCATGCATCAGCAAAACTTTGATATCAACAAACACCATTGATACTAAATATTACATACACTGAAAATATATATAAAAATATATGAAGTTGTGTGTGTGCATGTGTGAGTGTATATATATATATATACACACATATATTATAGTTATACACACACGGACACGCATAGTTATATACGCAGACATAAACACTTATATATTTATATATACATATATACATATTATATTTATATATACATATACATATTATATTTATATATATTTATACACACACATATATATATTATATTTATACACACACACACACACAATGTGTGTGTTACATGTATATAAGCTATATATGCATGCATGCTCTAGTCTTTTCGCTATTTTGTATTTTACCTCCCAAGAGATAATGACATTTGGTTGTGTGAAAATACAAAGTACAATAATAATAAGTTCTGGAATTTTTTATTGCAACACTATAGAGAATCTAATTGGTTCCATTATGAAATCTTATCTCAAAAGGCGGTGTATGACTTGATCAGAAGTTAGTTACATTTCTATATGTACCTGGTTCAAATCTTGGTGTAGACTTTGCTTTAATATTTTTTTCAGAATAAATAAAATGTGATTCATTAATACATTTCTCCCAGTTAGCACATGACCATTGATGAAAGTATTGTCTACCGAACAAACATGAGAAATTCATATTAATCCCTTTGTATTCTGAGTTCAAATTTTGTCAAGGTCACCTTTGCCTTTCATCTTTCTGGTGTTGATAAAATTAAGTATCAATTGAATGCAGTATTGATTTGGCAGTCTGACTTGGCAGACACCCATAAAATTATTAACCATCTAACAAACAATAACTCTGAGCACCTTTTCAAACTACACCTGTCTAACACCTGTGGACATGTTTACAAAGTCAAAAAACAGCACAGCTCCCATGACTTTTGGAAACATTTTTTCACGCTAAGAGTTGCTGAAGCATGGAACAAACTGCCAGCATCAGTTGTTAGTTGTCAGAGCACTGCATCCTTCAAAACTTCCATGCTTCCTGAGATTCGTCAACACTACACCTGATTTTCTCCCCTCCATACACACACAAGCATGTATCTGATTCATACACTGTTTGCTTTCCAGACATTACTGCATATACTTTATACACACTTTTGACAAGTTGTGGTGCACCTGAGCACTGTGTACAATAATTTCATTATTATTATTAAAATTATTATTATTATTATTATTATTATTACTATTACTATTATTATTATTATTATTATTATTATTACTATTATTACTATTATTATTACTATTATTACTATTATTATTACTATTATTACTATTATTATTACTATTATTACTATTATTATTATTATTATTACTATTATTATTATTATTATTATTATTATTTTTAAATGACCAACTTCCACCTCTGCCACCAAATCTTAGGTCTTGTACCTATTCTAGAAATGATTATTTAATCAAATCAGGTACTGAAACAGCTTCAGGTACTTTGTGCCTGTGTTTTAACAGTACTGGTATTTATCTGGAACTATCAAGTCCTAAACTTTCAGATTGCAGAAACCAAAAAATATCTTGTTAGCAGCACTGATCTATAAATAACTTAATGTGCCTCATTTTCTTTAAGCATGTACAATAAGGTGGTATAATTCCCTAGTGTAAGCTATACTCAGTTCAATTCCTCTAGTGGGAACACTTATCTGTGATATACAGGTTCCCTATCCAGAAGAACACTTCTCTTATAAGCTTAAAATCACTTAAATGAGAGATAAATACCAGCCCGGTGGACTTCAAAGATCTGTTAACTATTAAAAAGTCTTTTTCAACTCAATTGATGGATAGCATTATCATAAAAAACATATGTTTGGATTAAAACACGTGTTTTATGGCTCCCTGACAACAATCTGCATAAAACATTTTACCTAATTGGTGTACAGTATTAACGTTAAATTCGACTCTCTCAATATTTGTTCATTATTTGCAACAGGGATAAAAAGGAACAGGACTAAATAAAAAAAAAAAACTAATATTTTAACTCTCTCTTTACTTTCTACTTACTCTTTTACTTGTTTCAGTCATTTAACTGCGGCCATGCTGGAGCACCGCCTTTAATCGAGCAACTCGACCCCGGGACTTATTCTTTTGTAAGCCCAGTACTTATTCTATCGGTCTCATTTGCCGAACCGCTAAGTGACGGGGACGTAAACACACCAGCATCGGTTGTCAAGCGATGCTAGGGGGACAAACACAGACACACAAACACACACGCATATATATATATATATATACATATATACGACGGGCTTCTTTCAGTTTCCGTCTACCAAATCCACTCACAAGGCATTGGTCGGCCCGAGGCTATAAGTTGAAGACACTTGCCCAAGGTGCCACGCAGTGGGACTGAACCCAGAACCATGTGGTTAGTAAACAAGCTATTTACCACACAGCTACTCCTACGCCTATATGTTGTGTTTTGTTTTGCTATTTTAATTCAGTATGCAAAAGTAAAATTTATGTTAGGGAGCTTAGAATATTGAAGAGGACAAAGGAGCAAAATAATAATATTTTCAGATTAAAAAAAAATTAAATTAACATTTTCATATTAAATATTTTCAAATTCATGCTTGGAAATTGATATTTGTTGGAGTAAATATTTGTATCATTTAAACTAGTTAAAAAAAAATTTCATGGTTAGTATACACACAGAATATTCTTTTCTAACACACACACACACAACACACACACACACACACACACACATGCATAGGGATGGATGTGTGGTTAAGAAGTTCATTCCTCAATCATGTGACTTCAAGTTTAATCCTACTGTGTGGCACCATAGGCTAGTGTCTTCTACTATCTCCCTAGGTTGACCAAAGTCCTGTGGGTGGATTTGGTGGATGGAGACTGAAGGAAGTGCATTATGTATATATATATACATACATATACATACATATATATTTATACATACATATATATACATACATATATATACATACATACATACATATATATATACATATACATATACATACATACATATATACATACATATATATATTACATATATATATATATATATGTACATATATATACATACATATATATACATACATATATATACATACATATATTACATATATATATATACATATACATATACATATATATATATATACACATATATATATATATATACATATACATACACTTATACATATATATATATACATATATATATATATATATATATATATGAAAACACACTTGTGTTGCTTATGAATCTCTTTCTATTGTCATTGTGCCGCAATACCAAATGAGTATCACTGTCATAGAAGCAGTGTCTGGCTATGAGGGAACAGGTGCCGTTTGGCAACATAAAGGGTGTCCAGTGATAGAAAATCTACCTCAACAAATTCCCATCTGACTCATGCAAACATAGAAAAGTGGACACTAACATATGATGATACACACAATACATATACACTACAATACATACATACACACATATACACTTAACACATACATATACATTATACATAAATCACCTCTATAGTATTTGAGATTTACTATTCGTGTCTTTCATCATCAGGCAAGTTTGATCAAATCATAGAGCTATTAATCTTTATCATCATTCTCACAATCAACAACGGCTCAGGCTACCCTACCAATCCATCCACCAAAAAGAGAAAAAAAAGGGGGAAACAAATTTATTTTAACTACTGCAATAGAATTACTATAGTGGATGTTGCTGGGGTTTAAAAGAAGTAAAACATTTACAACATAAAACAGTTGTAATTAGAATTGATAATAATTATTGAAGATGAAGTTATGGTCTAATGCAAAGGTTCTTAAACGATGTGTTATGACCCACTGAGGCGCACTGCAATATTTTCAAAACTATAGTGTAAGTCTTTAAAAAACATATATTATATCAACGCTTAGGTATCTTGTAAAAATGTTAGTCATAAATTTATTATACACATGTATGAGGTCTTAAATAATTATATTTTTTCTAAATGTTGTTTTCTTTCTCTGGATTTTTAAGATTAAAGCTAAGATTTTCCTTCTTTCTTTCTCTTTTGAATTTTCATGTGATGTGTCCCAGGGATTTCCTAATTGATCCCCCAGTGTATATACAGCCAAAAAGATTGTGACCCACTGGTTTGATATCTATGATATAACAATAGATTCTGACACATCTGTTTCGTAAGATGATAGTGTAGAGGAAATATTCGGAGCTGTCACTTAATCTAAGTATGGAATGTGAAGTATATCTCAGCTACTTGTGAAAAAATCTGATAAAGTTGGCAGATAACTCAGATATCATGGTAGAAAAGGGATAATAAAACAATTATTTGCAAAATGAAATAAAGATAGAAAGATAGATAGGGCTTAATGAGAGAGAGAGAGGGAGAGAGAGAGAGAAAGAAAGAGAAAGTTAGTAATGTAGATATATTTAAGAATTGCATTTTTTCTTTAGTAGCTGATAGTGAAAGGAGACGTAAATAAATCCCTGTTTTATTCTGTATTACTTTACAAAACAAGAGATATTTTTTAATTAAGTCCCTGACCAATATTTAATGAGTGAATAAATAAAATGTAAATATAAATTAAAAAATTGCAATTACAAACCATCTTCCAGCGTCAAAGATGTCCATAGAAGAATGTTTTAGCTTGCCACAGTAAGTCAATCTCACTGCCTTTCAGTTTTAACATGTAAGAAAATACTATCCCCTGTTTAGGATCCTGAAGGCATGTGAAGCCCTACATATAGCAGTAACTGCCTACTTATAGGGAGGCAAGATTCCTAGCTACATTTTTTTACTTTTTTTTAAAAACGAAAATAACTTCAGCTATGTGTATGTAATGATATGGTGTAGTCAACTAATCACATCTCCTAATGCATATAGCTGAAGTTTACCGCATTCTACATCACCTACATAAATTTGAAACCTTTTCACAGAGTATCAGTGAGCCCTCGACATTAGCAGTGAGAATATTATCAAAGGAAGTATTACGAAACAAAAATGAAGGATGTTAAGGAGATAAAATATATGGAACCGGACATAATTTCGGTAATAATTCACTATTTATTTTTTTACTTTTGCTTTGTATTTGTATTATATCATTATTCTTTTGAAACGTAACTTGAGGCAAAGTAAATGATTTTTAATATAAACATTATGAAAATTCTGTATTAGCATTCAAAATAAAATTTTTAATTCTAAATCTCTAGTTCTGTTTAAATATCTAGTTCTATTTTAATATCATCTAGTCAACTATTTATTAATATGACATAAAGTTGGATTCCTCCACCACCATCACCATCACCACCACCTCCCATTTTCTTCTCATATTTATCCACTTAAATATTCATAATGCTATAAATTTATAAGCTATAAACTAATTGCCTATTTTCAAATGTTCATTCGCCTTTTGAAGATCAGAAACGGCAATAACAACAGCAATAATAATGGCTGTGAATTTTGGCATGAGACCAGTAATTTTGGGGGAGAAGGGATAAGTCTATTACATCAACTCCGGTACTTGATTGGTACTTATTTTATTGACCTTGAATGGACGAAAGGTAAAGTCGACCTTGGTGAAATCTGAACTCAGAATATAAACAGCCAGAAAAAGTGTGGTTTAGCATTTTGCCCGACATGATAATGATTCAACCAAATTGCCAGCTTAATCATAAAAGTAAATAATGATAATAACGACAATCATAATCATAATAATAATCTTTTCTGATATAGGCACAAGGCCTGAAAATTGGTGGGGAGGATGTCAATCGATTACATAGATATCAATGTGCAAACTGGTAATTATTTCTTTGACCCCATGAGGATGAAAGGCAATGTTGACCTTGGCAGAATTTGAACTCAGAACGTAAAAAGTGGATGAAATGTTGCTAAGTATTTCTGTCCAGTGTGCTAATAATAATTCTGCCAGCTCACCACCTTGATGATGATGATGATGATGATTATGATGATGATAATAATAATAATAATAATAATAATTTCAATACAGTAACCATCAGAGCATCACAGCAAACCACAGCACATACCCAAGCACACAGAGCTGCACTCGGTAGTGAACTGAAAGCACCTTATAAAAATAAAACTATTGAATAATAATAATAATAATAATAATAATAATAATGGTTTCAGATTTTTTACACAGGTCAAGAAAATCTAGGATGGGGGTGGGTGTAAGTTGGTTACCGCAACCCCAGGGCTTGACTGGCATTTCATTTTTGTTGAACTTGGTGGGATTCAAACTCAGAATGTAAAGAGCTAGAAGAAGTACTCTAAGGCATTTTGCTTTTGGTACTTGAACGATTCTGTCAATTCATCACCCTTATAAAAAAGAATTAATGTTTCTGACAAGATAAAAGGCCAGCAATTATTATTTTTTTTTTTTTTGCTTTTGGTGGGGGTGTAGTTGATCAAAGTGACCCCCAGTACTAGATTGTTACTTTGTTTTATCAACCCTGTAAGGGTGAAAGACAAAGTCGGCCTTGGTGAACATTATATCAAAATATCGCAATCATTTCTTTTACTGTCCCAAGGGCATCAGATGAGGCAACATAACAGGGAGGGGTAACAAAGAGTGCATAAGATGAAGCTTCCACATAACAGAATAGTAATAATAATAATAATAATAATAATATCTTGATATGAGATCACCATGTCGCTCACAAATGGTTGTGATGCATGTGCCTGGTGTACCCTTATCAGACGGGTAGTCATGATGGGTATACTGGGCTTCGTATATTTTACCCCAGTGTCACTTTGATGACATGCACTTCTCTCTCACTCAATAATAATAATAATAATAATAATAATTTCAAATTTTGCCACAAGTGTTCATTGATCCCAGTATTCAGCTGGTACATATTTTATTGACCTGAAAGGATGAAAGGCAAAGTCGACCTCAGCAGAGTTTGAACTCAGAACATAGCAACGGGCGAAATACTGCTAAACATTTCGTCCAGCATGCTAACGATTCTGCCACCTCACCACCTTAATAATAATGATAATAATAATAATAATAATAACAACAACAACAATGATAATTCCTAATAGAGATACAAGAACATGAATGTTTTGGGACAAGGGAGCAATGAATTAAATTAACCTCAGTATATCACTGGTACTTTTTTTTTTAATCAACTCCAGAGCGATGCAATCATAAAGTTGACCTAGTTTACCAATTCTACCATCCACCACCCTACACAACAACAACAACAACCATTTCGTAAAAAGGCACAAGTTCAGGTATTTCAGTTGGGGGAGCATAGGTAATTAAACTGAGCCTGGTACATGATTCGCTGTTGCTTTCACAAGTCCCTATAGTGTAACTAATCCTCTTTTCTTAATGACGTAGTAGTAGTAGCAGCAGTATTAGCAGCAGTATTAGCAGCAGCAGCAGTAGTAGTAGTAGTTGTTGTTGTTGTAGCAGCAGTATTAGTAATAGTAGTAACAGCAGCAGCAGCAGTAGTAGTAGTAGTTGTAACAGCAGCAACAGCAGTAGTAGTAGTAGTAACAGCAGCAGTAGTAGTAGTAGTAGTAGTAGTGGTAGTAGTAGTAGTAGTAGTACAGCAGCAGTAGTAGTAGTAGTAGTAGTAGTGGTAGTAGTAGTAGTAGTAGTGGTGGTGGTGGTGGTGGTGGTAGTAGTGGTGGTAGTAGTAGTAGTAGTAGTAGCAGTAGTAGTATCAGCAGCAGCAGTAGTATCAGTAGTAGTAGTAGTAGTAGTAGTAGTAGTAGTAGTAGTAGTAGTAGTAGTAGTAGTAGTAGTAGTAGTTCAGAGTTATTTACAGGAGTAGGTTAAAATTGATCAATCCAGCCTGCTACATGACTGCTGTTCATTAAACTCTTTGGGTGCACCCAAGACAAGATAACTAAAAGTGCAAACTAAAAAAAAAACAAAAGAGGAACTTCTGCTGTGCTTGAGGCCTTCAGACAATGCATTGTGGTACGCAAGAGGTATTTAGAGTTTTGAAAATATGACTTTGGGCTTTAGGAAATTCATAAAATAATGATGATGAAATTATTGTATACAGTTCCCAGGTGCACCACAACTTGTCAAAAAGTGCATATAAAGCATATGCAGTAATGTACAAATGTCTGGAAAGCGAACAATGTATGAGTCAGATACATGCTTGCGTGTGTACGGAGGGGAGAAAATCAGGTGTAGTGTTGGTGAATCTCAGGAAGCATGGAAGTTTTGAAGGATGCAGTGCTCCGACAACTAACAACTGATGCCGGCAGTCTGTTCCATGCTTCAGCAACTCTTAGCGTGAAAAAATCTTTCCGAAAATCATGGGAGCTGTGCTGTTTTCTGACTTTGTAAATATGTTCTAAGTATCCAAGACATGAGATTAAGAGATTAAGCTTAAAAAGTAAAATCATTATGCTTTATTGTATAAAAGAGCATGAATAAACTAAGAGAGTGCATATAGAGTATATGCAGTAATGTACAAATGTCTGGAAAGCGAACAATGTATGAGTCAGATACATGCTTGCGTGTGTATGGAGGGGAGAAAATCAGGTGTAGTGTTGGTGAATCTCAGGAAGCATGGAAGTTTTGAAGGATGCAGTGCTCCGACAACTAGCAACTGATGCCGGCAGTCTGTTCCATGCTTCAGCAACTCTCAGCGTGAAAAAATCTTTCCGAAAATCATGGGAGCTGTGCTGTTTTCTGACTTTGTAAATATGTTCTAAGTATCCAAGACATGAGATTAAGAGATTAAGCTTAAAAAGTAAAATCATTATGCTTTATTGTATAAAAGAGCATGAATAAACTAAGAGAGTGCATATAGAGTATATGCAGTAATGTAAAAATGTCTGGAAAGCGAACAATGTATGAGTCAGATACATGCTTGCGTGTATATGGAGGGGAGAAAATCAGGTGTAGTGTTGGTGAATCTCAGGAAGCATGGAAGTTTTGAAGGATGCAGTGCTCCGACAACTAGCAACTGATGCTGGCAGTTTGTTCCATGCTTCAGCAACTCTTAGCGTGAAAAAATGTTTCCGAAAGTCAAGGAAGGAGCTGTGCTGTTTTCTGACTTTTGTAAACATGTCCACGGGTGTTAGATAGGTGGAGTTTGAAAAGGTGCTCAGAGTTATTGTTTGTAAGACAATTTTGTTGTATACAAACAAGCACGATTAATATAATAAAAATAAGCAACAGGTGCAGGGGTGACTTTGTTGTAAGAAGCTTGTTTACCAAGCACATGGTTCCAGGTTCAGTTCTATTGTGTGACACTTGGGCAAGTGTCTTTTACTATAGCCTCAGGCCGACCGAAACATTGGGAATGGAATTAGTAGAAGGAAACTGAAAGAAGCCAGTCAAATATATACTCTTTTAGTCTTTTACGTGTTTCAGTCATTTGACTGCGGCCATGCTGGAGCACTGCTTTTAGTTGAATTAAATCGACCCCAGGACTTATTCTTTGTAAGCCTAGTACTTATTCTATCAGTCTCTTTTGCTGAACTGCTAAGTTACGGGGGCCTAAACACACCAGCATCGGTTATCAAGCGATGTTGGGGGGGACAAACACAGATACACAACATATACACACACATACATTTCAAAATGTGACTACGAGTGTATCGTTGGCGATTTTTTTTTACTCTGTCTTCCCTTCCTTGGATCTTTCCTTTTCTTATGTTTCTGACAAAGATTTCCGTTCGAAACGTTAAATCCTCCTTCTTTCTTTTCTTTCCTGATCGTCCAATAACACTATACTTGTTCCACGTTCTCGTGTTGTTGTGTTTTCTCTTTGTGTTTTCATGTTTGGATTAACTATATATGATGATATATATATATATATATATATATGTGTATATATATATATATATATATAATATATATATATATATATATACACATATATATACACATATATAGACAGGCTTCTTTCAGTTTCCGTCTACCAAATCCACTCACAAGACTTTGGTCAGCCTGAGGCTATAGTAGAAGACACTTGCCCAAGGTGCCACGCAGTAGGACTGAACTCAGAACCATGTGGTTCGTAAGCAAGCTACTTACAACACAGCCACTCCTGCGCCTATATATGTATATATAAAAGGCGGCGAGCTGGCAGAAACGTTAGCACGCCGGGCGAAATGCGTGGCCGTATTTCGTCTGCCGTTACGTTCTGAGTTCAAATTCCGCCGAGGTCGACTTTGCCTTTCATCCTTTCGGGATCGATAAATTAAGTACCAGCTGCGCACTGGGGTCGATGTAATCGACTTAATCCGTTTGTCTATCCTTGTTTGTCCCCTCTGTGTTTAGCCCCTTGTGGGTAGTAAAGAAATATATATATGTATATATAATAAATGAAATTATTTTATGTGGTTAGACAATTTAGTGTCTATTTTTCAGCATATTAGTAAAGAAATTTTTTCTTTGCTCTTGTTTATAATTGTATTTATAATTTTCATCTTAAAATGTATTTTTCATATGCTGGCCACTGATAAAATAAAAAAAAAAAATTATCCTTATATTAGAAATGTATGCATATATATGTGTGTGTGTATCTTTGTGTCTGTATTTGTTTCCCACCATCACTTGACGATTGGTGTTGCTGGGTTTACATCCTCTATTTTAGCAGTTCAGGAAAAGAGATTGCTAGAATCAAGAGTGGCTGTGTGGTAAGTAGCTTGCTTACAAAGCACAAGGTTCTGGGTTCAGTCCCACTGCGGGGCACCTAGGGCAAGTGTCTTCTACTATAGCCTCGAGCTGATCAAAGCCTTGTGAGTGGATTTGGTAGACGGAAACTGAAAGAAGTCCGTCATATATATGTATATATATATATATATATATATATATGTGTGTGTGTGTATGTTTGTGTGTCTATGTTTGTCCCCCCAACATTGCTTAACAACTGATGCTGATGTGTTTACGTCCCTGTAACTTAGCGGTTCAGCAAAAGAGAACGATAGAATAAGTACTAGGCTTACAAAGAATAAGTCTTGCTCAACTAAAGGTGGTGCTCCAGCATGGCCACAGTCAAATGACTGAAACAAGTAAAAGAGTAAAAGAGATTAATTCATTCGACTAAAAATTCTTCAAAATATTGCCCCAACATGACTAAAGTCTAATGACTGAAACAAGAAAAAAATAATAAATAAAAGAAAAAAGATAAAAGAATAGTCATTGTTTACATATTTTTCTAAGTTCTTTTCTAACTTTCCAACTCTAATACAGAATGTTTTTTAACCCTTTACCATTCAAATTTTTTTGTCAAAAGTACTTCTTATTCATTCACATTGGTTAGAATTAACCCTTTCATTACAAACCTGGCCAAAACCGGCTCTGGGTCTGTAGTACAAATGTCTTGTTTCCAAAAGCTCTGAATTAAAATCTTCCACCAAATCTTAGTGACAATTTATGTTCCTAATACTAACTGAATGATAACTAAGTTACTTTACTAAATTCTTTGTTATATTTAAAATAATTGAAAGAAACACAGAGTATATCAAAAGAAATACAGTAATGAAAGGGTTAATGACATGTTGTTTTGTAGTTTCAAGATTTCAACAGTGTATTTGTATATTTTAAGAATGACATTGTAGGGTAGGTATGAAAGGTTGCATGTATGTATGTTGTGTATCTGTGTTTGTCCCCCCACACTTCGCTTGCTGGTGTGTTTTGGTCTCCGTAACAGAAGACATTGGTGCAGTCTTCGGCATAGCCAGCTCCTTGTCAAACCGTCCAACCCATACCAGCATGGAAAGTGAATGTTGAATAATGAATAGTGATGATGAATGCAAAGAACCAGAACAAATGCTGCAAAGCATTTTGTCTGCCCATTCTAGCAATTCTGTGAATCCACCGACCTTGATTCCAATCCAGTGCAACCGAACATCAACTAATTCTAGAAACCCACTAATAAAACATTTGATTTGAGATTTGCAACTGGAAGCTACATTGGTGATTTATTCACCTCCAGTATTTTGGTAGCTATTAAATGCTTTAAATCGACTTGGAGCACAAACACAACACTAACAAAGTAAAAAAAAAAGGTATCAAAGATTAAGTAAAATAGCAACAAAGAAGAGGAAATAGTTGAAACATGAGATTGGAATCACATGGAGAGTCGCTCGACCTGTTGCTTAAGATATCAAGGTTTCATAGAGAACGTTGGCTCAATACCAATATATTCTCTCACTGCCTAAAGAAAAAAGAGAAATTATCCATAACTAAATGTGTTACATGTGCAATATTGTTAAGGAAATAGTGATACTAAATGCTCACTTTTCTAACTAATCCACCCACATCTACAACCTATAATGATGATGATGATGACACCGATCAAGTACTGGAGTCAATGTAATCAACAAACCCCACCGCCCACTGAAATTGTTGGCCTTACGCCTAAATTTGAAACCATTATTATTATCATTATTATTATCATTATTATTATTATTATTATTATTTTGATGATGATGATGATGATGATGCCGGCAAGCTGGTAGAATCATTAGCACACCAGACAAAAGGCTTAGTAGTATTCTGCTTGTCTTTATGTTCTGAGTTCAAATTCCACCAAGCTTGTCTTTGCCTTTCATCCTTTTGGTGGTTGATATAATGGGTGGGTGGGGGTTGTCGATATAATTAACTATCACCTTTCCCAAAAATTTCAGGTCTTGTGCCTATTGTTGATAGGAAAATTACTATTAGAGCAGTCGACTGTCAGAATCATCAGTGCTTTGGACAAAATGCTTAGCAGTATATCATTTAGTTCTTTACATTCTGAGTTCAAATCCCAGTAAGGTCAACTTCACCTCTTGTCATTTTGGGGATTGGGAAAATAAATAATCAGTTAAGGACCGGGATCAATGTAATTGGCTTGCCCTCTCTCCTCAAAATTGCTGGCTTTGTGCCAAATTTTGAAACCATTATTATTGTTGTTATCATTATTATTTTGTTTCTTGTAGTATAATCAGAAAAATACAGCAAGGCATTTTTTTCTGGTAGTCTAATAGTAGTTCTTTATATTCTGAGTCCAATATTGCCTTTCATATTTTCTGGTTTAATAAAGTACCAGTCAAATACTTGGGTCAATGTAATCTCTCTCCTCAAAATTGCTGGCATTGTGCCTAAATTAGAAATCAATTTTATTATTATTCTTGTTGTTGTGGTAAAGGACATGGTAACAACAGTAGAAGATAGAACTAAAGTGTTACAGTATTTTACTTTCATTCTCATCAGTTCCAAGTTAAAAGCCCTCGACTCTAAAATGGTTACCATCAATAGTAGTAAAACTGTTGGAACAAATTCTATTGTGTCTGGGGAGAGTCATTTTCTTTTTGTGCCTTATTATGTAACACATTAAACGGTAAAATTTCCACTTATTTCTTATTTTATTTTCCGGAAATTTTTGTTGCATCTTGCAAAACTATTGAAAAGGTTGCAACGAAAATTTTAGGACAATAAAAATAAGAAAAACGTGGAAATTTTACCAGTGACTGTGTTACATAATAAGGCACAAAATGAAAATGACTCTCCCCAGACACAATAGAATATGCTTCAACACACGAACTCATATAAAGAATCTTGCAAGCCAAATCCCAAAACGAAATACTTGGAACAAATTTGTGGTTGTATTTCTTACCTGAGAACACTATGCTTGTTGAAACAAAAAGAAAAACAAAAATCATTACTATTACCAGTGCAGCTGCTATTGCAGCTACTACTGCTAAGCATCGCCACTGCCACCACCATCATCATTTCTATGTCTACATCATCTGTGTTGGCATGAATTGAATGAGACTTCTTGTGGCTCGATGGCGGTGAGCTGGCAGAACCTTTAGCATGCAGGGCGAAATGCTTAGCAGTATTTCATCTGCTGCTATATTCTGAGTTCAAATTCCGCCGAGGTCGGCTTTGCCTTTCATCCTTTTGGGGTCGATTAAATAAGTACCAGATATAATGAGATGAGACACAATAGAGGCAACAAATGAGAAAAGTGTCAGGGAGCTTAGGTAGAGTTGGTATGCAACTTGGTTAGTTTAGAGGACCATGGGTCATTGTGGAAGCACTCCGTCAGTTACGACGACGAGGGTTCCGGTTGATCCGAATCAACGGAACAGCCTGCTTGTGAAATTAACGTGTAAGTGGCTGAGCACTCCACAGACACGTGCACCCTTAACGTAGTTCTCGGGGATATTCAGTGTGACACAGAGAGTGACAAGGCCGGCCCTTTGAAATACAGGTACAACAGAAACAGGAAGTAAGAGTGAGAGAAAGTTGTGGTGAAAGAGTACAGCAGGGTTCACCACCATCCCCTGCCGGAGCCTCGTGGAGCTTTTAGGTGTTTTCGCTCAATAAACACTCACAACGCCCGGTCTGGGAATTGAAACCGCGATCCTATGACCGCGAGTCCGCTGCCCTAACCACTGGGCCATTGCGCCGCCCCATGGGCCATTGTAGCAGTGATAGAATAGATGAAGGAAGAGACACAAAGGCTATAGTTTGGTGCCAGTCAATCCGGTAGCCTTCTTTTAGATGTGATGCAGGATGTTTGTGTATATGTGTAGCAGCAACACTGTTCAGGAGTGAGGAGTACTCCACTGTATACCTTAAATACACCAGAGTACTCCTTGATATGGTTTGGTTATTGTTCATATTTATAACCAAAACCCCAGCTATTAACAACACTGCCAGTAGTTCCATTATTTCAATTCTAAGTCATTGTAAATTTCTACTTTAATCATAAAGCAATCAAGATATCAATGAGAATATAAAAAATGGTATATGAAATAATAAAGGTTACCATCTAGCAGTTTTAATTTGGTTTCTTTTGAATCATTTGCTAGTATAGGTTGGCCCCCCAGAGTATTGTAGCCTTACCTCTGTGAAATATAATTTTTGATGCATGTACATATGTCACTTATTATCTACACTGGTTTTGAATTATTGCCATATTGGCCTTACTATATAGTCTAACCACCTACTCGGTCATGCTTGTGAATATTTTCCATCGTTGTCAAAACCAACAAACATAGATCAAATTTTGACAGCACATCTTGACGTTCACAGTACATTCTACTATTTAGAGTTTAGATTTGTTTTTACAACTTTTTTTTCTTTTTATTGTGGTCAAACATTAATCATGTGTAGTTGAAATCAAGCATTCGATTTCTGACATTGATTCAGAAGGTTTGAGCCATTGTTGATTTTAATGTGTGCTTATGTCTAGGCTGGTGTCAGCAGACCTAGGATCAAATGCTGTCCAAGCCTAAGGTGCGTGGCTTAGTGGTTAGGGTATGGGATTCATTATTATAAGAATGTGGCTTTGATTTCTGAACTGACTGATGACATGTTGTGTTCTTGAGCAAAACACTTCATTTCACATTGCTCCAGGCCACTCAGCTGGCAAAATGAGTAATCCTGCGATGGATCGGTGTCCCGTCCAGGCACAAAATATAAATGCCATGAAACCAGAAAACTGGTCCTTGTGAGTCAGCATGACCTGAGAAGGTAACCTTTACTTTTACCTTATTAAAAACGAATCGTGGCCGATGCCAGCGCCGCCTTGACTGGCTTCCGTACCGGTGGCATGTAAAATGCACCAATCCGATCATGGCCATTGCCAGCCTCGCCTGGGACCTGTGCAGGTGGCACGTAAAAAGCACCCACTACACTCACGGAGTGGTTGTCAATGTTGTAGTCTTTCAGTGTTACCTCTTATAGTCAAAACCACAACAGCCATGAAACTTCTCATCTTATTTATCTGCATCTACATTTTCCTCTGCATGTGTGTGTGCGTGTGTGCATGCACACATGTGTGTGTGTGTATGCACACATGTGTGTCTTTTAAGACGATATGGTATGAAAGAGATATTGGTAATTATTCAGATGTACTATTATTACTTAGGTAAATGAACATTTTGTTTTGAAATATTGTGGTTCCTAAGATAGAACCTAACATTATTATGGCATAGTGGTTAAGAGCATGGGCTACTAACCCCAAGATCCTGAGTTCGATTCCAGGAAGTGACCTGAATAATAATAACAACATAAAAAAATGTCCTAGGAATGAGAACCCAGGTTCGAAATTTCTCCAAGACACCTGATGAAAGCTGGAGAGTTTATCAGCCGAAATGTTGTGTTAACAACAAACAAGATGAGGACAAATATCCATCAAATGTAAATAATGTAAACTAACATTATTATCAGTAACAAAGAAATAGGAAAATTATAATATTGAGGCTTTTTGTGGACATTAATGAAGTGAGTGAAATGTCTGGTTCTAGTATAATAATAATAATAATGATAATAATAATAATAATAATAATAATAATAACAATACTAATAACATTAATAATAATGATAATAATAATGATAATAATAATAATAACGATAATAATAATGATAATAATAATAATAATAATAATAATAATAATAATAACAATGATAATAATAATAATAATAATAATAATAATAATAATAATTTTTAAAAAATGAACGAACTAGTGAGTTTAGTTTAATGGCCTACCAATGTATACTATGAGTTACTTTGCCCTAGGAGTCGGGAAGACACTCAGCAAGAAATGGAAGCAAATTTGAAAGAAGAAGAAAAAAAAGATAACAATAATAATAATAATAATAATAATAATAATAATAATAAACAAGGTAGCAATAATAATTTCTAACAGATCTAAGGAGGGAGGGAGATACAGTTGATTATATGAACCTGATTTTATGACTGGTATTTATTTTATCATCCTCAAAAGGATGAAAGACAACCTTGGCAGGAACTGAAATATCAGCTTAATTATAATAATAATAACAGAAGTGTAATTAGTAGGAAGTGATGATAATAAAAGGTGGAGATAGGATATTGGATGTAACAAAAATAAAAGAAAGAAGTATGTCAGGTTTGACAAAAATGCTAAAGTGATGTCAGAATATAAAGTTTAATCATGTATAGAAACAACAAGAGGTTGTTGAAATAGCATACATAGCATGAACATCCAGGATGGTGCAACAGAATTAACACTGAAGCTTTTATGTAATCAATGAATCCACTCACTCTTTCTCCATCAGCCAATCAAATCACAGGCGTTCTTTAATATGATGACGACATTTTATGTAATTTATACGACTTAAAACGTGTTGACAAGACAGGATAGTCACGTCTAGGAATGGTTGAAAATATTGAAAATAATACCACAAAAAAAAAAAAAAATGAAGAACAACTCAACGAGGAAAACCTCTTTGTGGTTATAGAACCTGTTAGAAATAACAGCCAAATTTGAAATATCTTTCATAACAGATTTGCTTGAACAAGAGAAACCTGGGTCTAAACAACAAGTATACAAAACCAGAATTGTTTTACGATACAACTATAAACAAGAACTTAAGTAAAGTCTTATAAATGCATATTGTATTGTATTGGCATCCTTTCTGTCTCGGGAGACAATGGAGTTGCGCATGAAGTAGTCTAGTCCGGCTTTTATATTTCATGTCCTGATACATTTCCTGCTGTGGCTGTGTAGTCCTATCCTGGACAAACACTCCCTCTGGCAGGTACCGCAAATGTAGCGAAGACTGTTCCTGGCTGGTTGTAATGCCATAGTCTCTTGTTTACGTCTCTTCCTTTCTTTCCATTTCTCCTCTCTCTCTCTGTCACTCCTTTGTATTCCCTCTTTTACTGTACGTCGCCATTCTCCACGGTTGCCTATGTACCTGATGCATATGTACCTGACGAAGTAACAATGAACCAGTGTCTTTGAGGAAGTGCTAACGAATCAATGAATAACAATGATTTCTCACATTGGTATGTAGCCACAATTTATAGGGAAAGAGTGTAAGTCAACTTAGCTAACAGCAGTATATGACAGGTACTTATTTAATTGATTCCTGTGGGGTTACAACACAGAATCTAAAAAAAAATAATGATGACACTCATTATTTCTTTTTTGATTTCCTGGCCCTGTGGTAACAGTAACGAACTTTCAAGTCATAGTAACATTCCTAAAGGGTTATATTAACATTCCTAAAGAAGTCGTTCGTTTGTTCGTCGTTTAACGTCCGCTTTCCATGCTAGCATGGGTTGGATGATTTTGACTGAGGCCTGGCGAACCAGATGGCTGCACCGGACTCCAATCTTGATCTGGCAGAGTTTCTACAAATGGATGCCCTTCCTAATGCCAACCACACCGAGAAGTGTAGTGGGTGCTTTTATGTGCCACCGGCATGGGGTCAGTCAGGCGGTACTAGTAACGACCTTGCTTGAATCTTTTACACATGCCACCGGCACAGGTGCTAGTAAGGCGATGCTGGTCATTTTAATAAACAGCAAATGTGAGAAAATACACACACACACACACACGTTATTTAATATTTAAATGAAGTATATTTCTTTTTTTTATAGTAATTAAATATATATTCTTTTATATTCTTTTATGGTGATATGCCGTGCTTAAGAAGACCCATCAAGTCACGTAAGATTGTTGTCATGGCTGATATCAGTGTTGCAAAACTGGCCTGTTAAAAGCACGATTTAAACATTGGGCAATATGCTGTGCTTGTGAAGACCTGTTGAGCTGAGTGAAATTGTAGTCATGGTTGATGCTAGTGTCGTCTGAGTGGCACCTGTGCTGGTGGCACGTAAAAAGCACTGTTTGAGCATTGGGCCTCATGGAGGCAGTGAAAAGGTGATCAAGACCTTTGACAATATATTGTGTTTGTGTAGACCTGTCAAACCAAGTAAGACCATAGTTGTGACCGATGCTGGTGTCAGGTCATTGGTACCTGTGCCGGTGGTACGTAAAAAAACATCCACTACACTCCCAGAGTTGTCGGCATTAGGAAGGGTATCCAGTCATAGAAACTTGACCAAATCAGATCAGAATCTGGTGCAGCTTCCTGGCTTACCAGTTTTCCGTCAAATCATCCAACCCATGCCAGCATTGAAAGGAGACGTTAAATGATGATGATAATGATAGTACATCTAATAGATGTTAATCTGCTTTGCTGTTTAGCCCTTTAGCATTCAAACTGGTCATATCTAGCCAAAATATTCTACCTGTTTTATGTTCAAAATGGTCAGATCTGACCTCTCACACCAACTCTACAATATCATTCTAAAATTTAACTGTTACCGCATACAAACTCCCAAAGTTACAAAATAACACATTATTAATTAAAAACAAAGTGACTGAACAAGCATTGCTTTTGACAAAATAATGTGAATGCTAACGAGTTAACCCAATGTCAAAGAATAAAGCATGCCTATGGATGAAGGATTATGGTCAGCAGTGACAATCTAGTCTTTTTAGGGCCATATTGTATCTTGGGACCACCGTTATCCTTTAAAATAGTTAGAAAGTGGTTGGGAGAGATTTATCTGAATTATTTAAATTGAGATATTTCTCCTGATTAAATATGAACAGAAGCAAATTAATTACAGCGAAAAAAGCCACAGATATTGAATTAGAAAATATTACTACTTAAACATTTGTGTAAATATTGCACAGACAACAGAGAACACTACAAAATTCTTTGTACTATGCTTTAGTATGAGCATGAGGGCAAAGAAATCACAAAGTATTGACTAACATCATTAGAAAGCAAAGTAAGAAATTATATAAGCAAATAAAAGAAATATCAGGATAGACTTACATGATTTAGAATACATGTTATATTTCCATTAGGATTTGGCATATTAGCACATATCACACTGGTGTTGATCTGACAGTGGTCCAACACAAAATGAGTAAGGCAGTGTGCTGAGGAACAGAGGATGGGTTTACTATTTACCACTCCTACACATATAGGGCCTGATTCTCAAAACCTATGTATGCAATGAATCAGACAAGCCTTTGTAAATTACCTACAAGAATACATATTGAACTATTCATTGTGTTGAGATGGATAACTAACAGAACGTTTCCTGATAGGTTTAAGGTGGGGCTGTGCAAACTAGAGAACAGTTACAGAAAAAGGAAATGACAAATCTTTCCATCCTAAACTATATATGTTTATATTTAAAAGGAAAGCTAACCATTTACAAACGTCAAAGATTTAAAGTGATGAGATTTATCTCTCCAGTTTAAATAGATAAATATCGCCTGGAGTGGGTTTGAATCTATAGGAGACTGTTCTAATTTGTCTTACAAGAGGAGCTACGTCCTGAAAATTAATGAATTACTAATTGATTCCATAGCTGTAATTCTATGTGCTGATAGCTTATAATACCACCATTTGTAGCACTTACTTAGAATTAGGTGGACTTGGATGCTGAGAGTGAAGTGTCTTGCCGCTGACAAAATGAAGAACAAGTGAAAGAATGTAAAGTGCTGCACTCTTTTATCTATCAAGTCATAAATAAATCGAAAAATAAATGTGAAAAAAATAGAAATATTCCCCTGCTGAACACGAGAAATAATAGGTCTTTTCTCTTTAATATTCCTACAGAATTTAATATCATGCGATTTCAGGCTTGAATATTACTTGTTTTTATTTGTAAACCTATTCTTCAAAGCTAAAAAAATGACAACTATAGCATCAACAGTGATATTGAATTTAGTTTAAAGATTTCTTCATATCGTACAAAGAAATCCACTTAAGAGAAATATAGTGTAGAGAATATATGTAAACTAATATACAGAGTATTAAAAGTAAAGAGAAGCACCATAAAGATAGTAGAACACTGTAGTTTATGCACTCTATAATTATCTATTCTGAACAGTAAAGATAATAGGCCTGTTATAACACTATAATGTAGAGACAATATCTAGTGTTGCCTGGTTTATTGTAGTAATAATGTTACACTGACAATATTTGTTTTGCTGAAAGAATAAGTAAAGTCATCACCAGGGTATTTTACACCCTCTTCTCCATTTTTTTTTCTCTATAGCTTACTCCAGCCATCATTCTCTTCCTACCAGTAGAAAAATGAAGAAAAATCTATTATTTAACTTGCAAACAAGAAATCTATAGTCTTATGGTCATGTATATTGTCAAGTAAATCTGTTATCTCATAATAAAAGTTGAAATGTTTCTTTCACACCAAATCAGTGACAGAATATAATACCACATAATAATCGATACCAAATAATCGAGGCGGCAAGCTGGCAGAATCGTTAGCATGCCGGGTGAAATGCTTAGCGGTATTTGGTCTGCCGTTACGTTCTGAGTTCAAATTTTGCTGAGGTCGACTTTGCCTTTCATCCTTTCAGGGTCGATTAAACAAGTACCAGTTACGTACTGGGGTCGATATAATCGACTTAATCCGTTTGTCTGTCCTTGTTTGTCCTCTCTGTGTTTAGCCCCTTGTGGGTAGTAAAGGAATAGGTATTTCGTCTGCCGTTATGTTTTGAGTTCAAATACCACCGAGGTCGACTTGGCCTTTCATCCTTTCGGGGCCGATTAAACAAGTACCAGTTATGCACTGGGGTTGATATAATCAACTAAATCCATTTGTCTGTCCTTGTTTGTCCTCTCTATGTTTAGCCCCTAGTGGGCAATAAAGAAATAAGAAACGTTAGCACCCCGGGCGAAATGCTTAGCGGTATTTGGTCTGCCGTTACGTTCTGAGATCAAATATCGCCGAGGTCGACTTTGCCTTTCATCCTTTTGGGGTCGATAGATTAAGTACCAGTTACGCACTGGAGTCGATGTAATTGACTTAATACCTTTGTCTGTCCTTGTTTGTCCCCTCTATGTTTAGCCCCTTGTGGGCAATAAAGAAATAAGAATATGATACCACATAACATGTTCCTCTCAACCATTCCTTTGTGATTTTACAGTAAGAAATTTTGTCTAAATTGTTTAGAACTTGTATTGCAATTCCGGATTTTAAAGTTCTAAGCATTTTCTTAGTTTACTTACTATTTAACACTGACCCAGAGGATGTAGAGGCACATGGCCTAGTGGATAGAGCAGCGGACTCGCGGTCGAGGGATTGTGGGTTCGAGTCTCAGACCGGGCGATATGCGTGTTTATGAGCGAAACACTTAAGCTCCACGCGGCTCCAGCAGAAGGTAATGGCGAACTTCTGCTGACTCTTTCGCCACAACTTTCTCTCACTCTTTCCTCCTGCATCTTGCAGCTCACCTGCAACAGACCAGCGTCCCGTCCATGTGGGGAACCTATACGCCAAGGAAACCGGGAAACCAGCCCTTATGAGCCAGGCACGGCTCAAGAAGGAACAAAAAGAAAAAAAAAACAGACCCAGAGGATATGATGCATGTGTATGGATAGTTGTATGATAGTGAGGTAACAATTTCTGTTCACCTCCAGTATCTTACAGTAGTAATTACACATCACACCCTTACTAATCCCTATCACAGCAGGAGTTGTTTTGTTGACCAGATGGTATAAGAAAGCATTAGGGCGGCGAGGTGGCAGAAACGTTAGCACACCGGGCGAAATGCTTAGCGGTATTTCGTCTGCCGCTACGTTCTGAGTTCTAATTCTGCTGAGGTTGACTTTGCCTTTCATCCTTTCGGGGTCTATTAAATAAGTACCAGTTACGCACTGGGGTTGATGTAATCGACTTAATCCGTTTGTCTGTCCTTGTTTGTCCCCTCTGTGTTTAGCCCCTTGTGGGCAGTAAAGAAATAGGTATAAGAAAGCATTATAAAGAAAGTAAAACCTGAAGCTGTAGTGTTCATATTTTCCTGAAGAACACTAGTAGAATAAATAAAGTGGATCCAATTAAGATACACAATCTTGGTTTGCTGAGCACTTATTGTTTCTGCAGATAAGTAATAATCTGACAAAATCATGATAGAAAATGGATGTGCAGATTAAATTAATTAAATGTCATTTACTTAGTAAATTTCTTTACTTTGAAGATTGAAAAGACAACTATCTGTAGCAGTGATTCTAACATTATTTAATGGTACAAAATCTGAGGGAAGTAGACTGATATGGTTTAAGGGGAAAGAATAAAGCCAAGTGGATAAAGAATTAGAGAAGACAACCAATGATATTTTCATTTCTGTTTTGTGATACAAAGGAGAATACCAGTTAGAGAAAGGTTAGTGGTATGTATGAAGAAATAGGAGGTTGAAAGAGAGAGTTTCATTGGGCAAAGTGTTATGATGAATATATATGTATATATATATATATATATATATATATATATATATATTGGCCTGCTCGCTTAGCCAGCGGGGTGGCGTCATTTGAAGGCTAAAACAATGCGAAGCGCATTGTGACCAGCGATGTGTAGCAACATCTGATAACCTGGTCGGTCACGGTGATCAGGGTGATATATACATATGTGTGTGTGTGTGTGTGTGTGTGTGTGTGTGTGTAATCAATCTGCACATATATGTTTTATTTATTATTTTGCACATTACTTAATCATTGTTATATGTTTTATCTTATATTTAATCTTTCTATAAGATGTAATTTTTTTAAATGGTATAATTTAATTTTTCATTATTGAATTGATAAAAGGTGGTTTTTCCTAATTTATATATATATATATATATATATTATATTTTGTGAAATTTGATTTAGTATTTCTAAATTGAAATTTTCCCTGTAAGTTTGGAATAATATTCCCTCATATTATTATTATTATTATATATATATATATATATATATGTAGGTCCCGGGTTGAGTCGGGGTTAACCACAGTAAATAAGGTACTCAATACATAGCAGAGTAAAGTAATTTATTTTATAGAAGGAGCTTCTACAGGACTAGAACTGTTTCATTCAGATGAAATCTTCAGGAAGCTCCTGAAGATTTCATCTGAATGAAACAGTTCTAGTCCTGTAGAAGCTCCTTCTATAAAATAAAATATATATATATATATATATATATATATATAAAAATAATGAGGGAGACAAATTAATATTAATTTAATTAACATCAATTTAAAACCAGTAGCCCAGCATACAAAAATCTGAAAAATCAGAGAAAATTCTAATACATGTGTATATTCAAAGGGCAAGACCGCTAGGTAGTTGGCCATATGCTAGAAATAGATCACTAACGTTGGTGATCTATTTCTAGCATACGGCCGACTACCTAGCGGTCTTGCCCTTTGAATATATACATATATATATATATATATATATGTATATTGATTTGCCTAATAGTGGTTTTATCTCTAATTTAATTTAAATATATATATATATAATGTTCTAAGGTATGTTTAGTTATTACAATGATAAATCAGGCTCTTTTATGTCTTGGAATTAATACTTTTATCTACTTGAAAATATATATTACAAACTTTAGAATATTGGTCAAGAATTTTACAATAGGAAATGATTAATGAAAGCAACTACAAACTGGTGACATGAACAGAGAAATAATTCAATTACAGCAAAGCTTATCAGAATTATACCACTAAAAATTACTCTTGTTATAATCAAGTAATCAACAATAACGAACTGTATATAAGAGAAACTAGCATTAAGTGGTAACAATATAAAGAGAAGAGGTTATTACCCAGACTAAAGCATTAGATTCCAAAAGCATCCGTATAATAAGGATGAGCTTCCTAATTAAGAACCATTAGGCTCTACGCAATGAGCTATGATGCTTATAGGCTATATTTGATTTACGATGTGAATTCTGAGATGGCCTCTGAGATGTGAGAACATGATTCTAATTTGAAATGAGAAGAGAAAGCTACTCTTCTGGATGTAGTCCAGCAGCAAAAAAGAAAAATCATACGGAGTGAAGGTAATAGAAAGAAACATATATGTAACTGAATTGGTGTGGCAGGGAATAAAAAGGTGTGGAAAATAGTAAAAAAAAAAAAAAAAAAAAAAAAAAAAAAATAATAATAATAATAATAATAATAATAATAGTAATAATAATAATAAAACAAATTACAGTAGGAAAAAACTTTGCTAAACAAATCATCATTTTCTTTTATGTTTTTACATCTGTTGCTCTTTATGTTCAATGGATTCAGCTGGAAACTGGCCTTGAGCCAGCTGCCCTTTACTCATTTCCTGTTAACCTCAACTCATTTGCAGGATTTCCTTGATCTATCTGATTATCTCACATTATTCACACCACTACCACCACCACCACCACCACCACTGACAATTTCCTTATTGCAGTTTCTATGGAAGTTGCTAAGAATCCCGAGGCTTCCCCCCCCCTCCATAATTAGATCACATATATGAAGGAATTTTACAGCTTTGATAAACTATTAGAAGACAAGCAGCTTATGGGAGGTGATATATAAAAGTAATAACAGGAAAGCAATAACAGCTGTCTTGACAATCTAATCTACACCGTTATATACAAAAAGACAATTTATACAGTGGTACATTTTGCCTTATTATTGGGATTACTTAAATGTGCTAATAACTCAGAGAACGATTATAAAGTAGAACTTCATAGTTAATTCATTCTTGTTTGAGACTATTTGATGTTAGAATTGCTACCTGACAATTCTGTTCGGCAATGTCAAGTCATAAAGAATAATATTGAAATTGTAAATGAAAATTAATGAGAAAAATAAAATTAAGAGTGCTAATGTTAATTTAAACTTTCAACCTGACAAAGTCGCGGAGATGAGAGATAAATTCCAAAATGGAAGAATGTAGAAACAAAATAGTAATATATATATAGTAATTAGAGAAATGCTTTAGACAGTTTAGTATCATTAACAAATACTACCATAAACTAAAGTTTAGCTAAACTGACAAAACTAATATAACTCTTTGCCTGTTCCCCTACCCGAGGAAAAAAATGGTTAAAAATATTAAAACCAATCATATTATTGATAAAAAAAAGTTAGATCACCAAATTTCCACTGTAAAGTTTTCCACAGCTCATAATTTTTCTATTATTGTGATCAGAAGAAATTTTCCATTAAGGCATGAGATAAAAAGTGACCTCCTGTCTATCAATTTGAAGAGTCTTAGAAATAGATAACAAGAAAGATAATGATATTTTTCAGCAGCTCATATGTTTTATGTATCCTTCTTTGACAGAAGGACACAGAATACTAACCATCAACTGACATATTCAAATTCTGTTTAACCAACTTTCTATAACAGCTTTATTATCGCTCTCCTATTTTCAGTACATTTTCGTCTGAGCTGACATGTTTTATGCCCATCATGTTTTATATTTCTTTATTGATAGAGTTGAAAGTAATTGTATACAAGAAAATATTTCTAATCTTGCTTTGAAATTACATAGGTTCTTATTTAGATTCACATGTTCTATCCTAAATTTATAATATCAAAACTATTATAGTGGAAATTTAGAAATATTTTCGGATCTTTTCGGTTTGAACGGCAGTTTTTTCTAGCGGTGTCATATGAAATTGTCACCCATAATTATGACCCTAGTATCGATCTATTGCATTTCAATCTGTTCTAGGGTTAGGGTTAAGGGTGGGGGGAAGGGTATCTTTTTTTTCTTCACAAATGTAAATAAACCCAATCTGTTTCTTAAACGAGGGACATATTCATATGGCACAGAATGTTTTTTACCTCAATAGACGTCAGTGATTGGTTGAAATTGAAGAAAAAAACAACAAATATCTTACAAACCATAGAATTTTCTCAATAAAGCCAAGAGAAAAAGATGGTTTATAAACACATTCTACCAGTATACGAAGTTTAAAAGTATTTAGTTACGTGGAAATTATTTTAAAAAACTGCCGTTCAAACCGAAAAGATCCATATTTTCTTATCACAAACTTGTTCATTCATATGGTACCATATATAAAGCATATTACAGCATTTACCCCCACCTACACAAAAAATCTTTTTCAGTTTTCTCACCCTGATTAGTAAAAAGCCCCAACCTTCTGACTGTGATGATTGTTTGTATCCCCTTCAGCAGCTCATACAGTTTATCTAACAGACACTGCTCCTCTGTATCAGAATCTTGGCAACAACAGTAATAAAAAGTCATAGCAAACACCTATAACACTGAAATATAAGACGAAATGGAAAAAGAAGATACAGAATCTAAAAGTTGGAAATAAGTTTAGAGAAATTCTAATTGATGCATATGACTGTCGTAGAAAGACTTCGATATCAGAGGTGACAGCTGGGGATTTCTATGAAATAACCTGCTTAGGGCTACAGATCAGACACGTGACTGAGGCAAGGGATCGTGGTGGTGGAATAACACAGTTGATAGGGAAGTAAAGGCTAAGGGACAGACTTGTAAAACCTAGAACTTAGATAGCAGGGAGCATTTCCAAATGGCTAGAAGGGCAGTGGGAAAAGGTGTACTTGGATAAGGGTGAAGCAGAAAAGAAGAGGTTTGTGCATGTTCTGCACTGTGAAGAATAGAGGCACAGAGCTTTCAAGATTGTGAGACAATTTGTGAGGGAGAATTGGGACATTATTGGCAAGTGGTGTACTCAGAATAAGGAAAGCATTCTTATTGTTGATATGGAGAACAAGAAAATGGTATGGAAGTGTTATTATGTTCTTATGAGGTTACCGAGTAGGGACAATGCAAGGAATATCTCATGCTGACCTTACAGAGGGACCAGCAATTCAAGCTGACAGGAATGCAGACATAAAGTGATTAAAGGCATGTAAAGAGGGAAAGCTGCAGGATTCATCTGGGATAGCGCAGAGATTCTCAAAATATCTGGTAAAGTAGGATACATGATTACCAGCTGGATAATTAATGAAATTATACAAGAAGCTGCCATACACAAGAACTAGTGTAGTACTATCATTGTAAGCTGCTACAAATTCAAAGGAAATGCCTTAGAAACAGCTATATAGGAATCAGACTATTGGATCAGGTTATGAAGGTTTTGGAACACAATTGATCCATAACAGAGTAGACCTAAAAAAGATGCAACTTTGCTTCACACTTGAAAAAAGTAGCATGGATACAACCTTTCTAATGAGGCAATTACAGGAGAAATATCTAGCAAAGAGCAAACCATTATTCCTAGCTTTTACTGACTTGGAGAAGGTCCTACCTTTCCAATCTTCTATAGTTATCATCCCTTAACACTTGTTCTTTATTATATTCATCCTCTCATCCAAACCATCTCTCCCCCACCAATACACTCCTGTAACCTCAACAAACCCACACTTCCTGTTCTCCTATCCCTACTCACTTCTGTTCACCTGTATCTTGTGGGTTCACCCAACCCAGACACCTCATCACCGCTATCTTATTTCTTTCCAGTTCCACCTTGGCCACTCCCACCCTCTTTCCTAAAATGTGAACAGTTATGTAGCTCATCTATTGCAAGAAACCGGTTCTATTCTGGTCCCTCCTATCACACTTTAGCCCCTCATACCACTTTACTGTATCTGCACCCAGTCAATAAGAGTTCTTGGTAAGGTGGTGAGCTGGCAGAAATTTTAGCATGCTGGGCGAAATGCTTAGCAGTATTTCTTCTGTCTTTACATTCTGAGTTCAAATTCCGCCGAGGTCAACTTTGCTGTTCATCCTTTCAGGGTCAATAAATTAAGTACCAGTTGCATACTGGGGGAAATCTAATCAACTGCCATCCCACTATCTCCAAAAAAAATGTTAAGCCTTGTGCCTAGTGTAGAAAAGAATTGGGGGTCTTAGTCACATGGATTGCATGGCAGCCTCACAGATGCTGGTGCCTTGAGAAAAAACACCCAGTACATGCCATAAAGTGGTTGCTATTAAGAAGGGCATTCAGTCATAGAAACTATGTCAAAGTAAACACAGGAGCTCAGTGTAGTCTTTGGGTCTGTCGGATCTTGTCAAACCATAGAATCCATGCCAACTTGGAATGTGAATGTTAAATGATGATGATGATGAAATTTATCTAAAATTTGTTTATTTGTATTAGTAATTAAAAATAGATTTTTATGACTATGATGTAATACATTTTGCACAAGACAATACTTATGAAAAATCTGATTCATCATCATCATCATCATCATTTAACGTCCGCTTTCCATGCTAGCATGGGTTGGACGATTTGACTGAGGTCTGGCGAACCAAACTCCAATCTGATCTGGCAGTTTCTACAGCTGGATGCCCTTCCTAATGCCAGCCACTCCGAGAGTGTAGATGGCCAGTTTGGTGGAACTGGCAATGGCCATGCCCAAATGGTGCTTTTTATGTGCCACCTGCACAGGAGCCAGTCCAGCGGCACAGGCGATGACCTCGCTCGAATGTTTCACATGCCACTAGCACAAGTGCTAGTAAGGCGATGCGGTAACGATCACGCTTGAATGGTGTGTTTAACGTGGCATCGGCATGAAGGCCAGCTCAACAAAATATCAATACCATTCCACTTTATCAATTCAGCGACCCACAATTTCATGGTAGGGAAACCTTCAGATAGTTGTTGCTGTTTAATCTCAAGTCAGCCTTGACAGAGTGTGCTTTAGATTAAAAGTTGCTACAATTATGAACATCGGTCTTTATATTTTAATATTGTATACTAAAGTCTACAATATCCAATGTATCCAACCTTAATATGATAGGATGTGGTACAAGGAAGATTTGGTTGCAAATCAAGAAACACCTATCTTTATTTAGAGCTTTAGTCGAGAGAGGAATGGCAGTATCTATGACTCTTTGCAGGATCTCTGAGACTTGTAGTAGAGACGTTATTCTGAAACTGGAGACTTAGCTTGGTTGCTTGCAACAGAGTGACATCACTAAAGGTAGCCAAAGGTCAGAGAGGGCTGTGCAACCAGATGGTGTATTAAAAGCAATAAGAGGCTTTTCTCTTTAGTTTGTTTATAGATTGTGTTACTAAGAAGTGGAAAAATGAATAACTTTATGACAATAGAAAATATCTAATCCTAAGTTTCACATTAGCATCTTTTAAGATAAAAAAGAAAAAAGAACTTGTTTAAGAAATAGTTTTCGCTAATGAAGAACACTTTATTTATAGCAGTCTTAAATAACATCCACACAAAATGGTTAATATTGAATGGCAATACACTAAAAGCATTTCTGAGTGTTGATATTGTTCTCAACATATTTGAAAATAAATTCTGGAAGTTCCAGAATACATCATCATCATCATCATTATCAGTATCACCATCATCATCATCATAGATGGAAATTCTATAGCACCAACACAAATGGCAATAAAATTTTATTTTGTTGTAAGCAAATAACAAATATCTATTTTGTAACCATATATGTTTTATAAACAAGGAAGACAGTTTTTATTCCAGAAGAAAAAAAATAGAGAGAGAGAGAGAGAGAGAAAAGAAAGAAAAAGAAATATGGTATTGTAAGTAAACAGTAAGAAGAGTCGTTTGACATTCAAGAGAAAGTCTTATGTAATAGAAATGGTATGTTAATAGTATCAAAGTTAAATCATCATATATTTTGTTAGTTTCTAACATAAAATGTGTTGTCCAGAGTTTTGCTTAATAACAATAATTTTTTTTTTTCCTCCAATTTGCTATTTACTATTTGGTTTGAGTCCAATTTCACTTAAGTCATTAATAATATCTAACATTTATATTTCTTGATGTACCATATTTTTGTGACAAAAACATCTGCAAATGAAGCTGCTGTTTTATCTCTGAAATGTTGGAACAGGTTGAAACAAGTGTGAACAATGATTAATTATGTAATACACCATACAGTAAATGACATTACCAATTTAGCAGGAACAAACATACTTAGTTTAAATTGGCAGTGAAAACTGTCTTGGGTGAAAAGCCTAACTTTTTTGAGAACACATCTTCAACCGTTGTGATTTTGGTTCTTACTTAGAAACTAACTCCTAAGACCTTTCATTGGTATACTACAAGCACTTTTATCTAATTGTGTATGCCTTATATACATTCAATGATGTACAAAAAGTGCATTTTTTTTCTTTCTAGTTTTAGCTCAGAGCTGTGGCCATGCTGAAGCACCGCCGTTTTGTGCTACACTGTTATTACTAAGACCCTCCTCTAATATGTGGCACTTGGTGAAGAATGGAATTTGATATAGTTACCCTCATTTCCACCTCTTGCCGTGAGGTAGTTTTCAACTGGGACTCTCGACAGGAAGAGGTCCAGCTTTGCTTTAAAAAACCCTACATCTACTTTGTGCAAATTCCTCAGACTCTTTGGGAGAATATCAAAAAGCTGTGGGCCCTTGAAACCCAGGCTGCTGCAGTAACTGGTCCTGAAACGTGATGGTATTGCTGGGATCTTTGGCACTATGCAGTGTCAACCCGTTCTGGCATTGGTGTAGTTTTCAATGCCAAAATTTGGCACAATTCCTTCCAGGATCTTCTAGATATATATTACTGCATACCTGTCCCATCTTCTCTCCAAAGACAAAATGTTTTTGCAAAGACAAAATGGAACCAAAATTAATTATATCGCACAAAGCACGACATAGGTATAAATAAATAATTTTGTTCAAAAACATAATTTGTTGACCAAATTATTAATTGAAACATTATTCTTATTTGAAACCATTTTGTTTACCTGGCTAGGTATACAAAGTTACACTGAAGTATTTGATATGATAAAACTCTTTTGGTGAGAAATGTATAAAATTATAGTCAGAAGGACTAAAATAATTTAAATGTAACCATTGGTGTAGTTAATAGTTAAGTTGAAGTCCATACATGTCCATAGGTGCAGGAGTGGTTGTGTGGTAAGTAGCTTGTCTACCAGCCACATGGTTCCGGGTTCAGTCCCACTGTGTGGCACCTTGGGCAAGTGTCTTCTACTATAGCCTCGGGCCGACCAAAGCCTTGTGAGTGGATTTGGTAGACGGAAACTGAAAGAAGCCTGTCGTATATATGTATATATATATATGCGTGTGTGTGTTTGTATGTCTGTGTTTGTCCCCCTAGCATTGCTTGACAACCGATGCTGGTGTGTTTATGTCCCCGTTTCTTAGCGGTTCGGCAAAAAGAGACCGATAGAATAAATACTGGGCTTATACAAAGAATAAGTCCCGGGTCGATTTGCTCGACTAAAGGTGGTGCTCCAGCACGGCCACAGTCAAATGACTGAAACAAGTAAAAGAGTATAAAGAGAAGGACTAAAATAATTAAAATGTAACCATTAGTGTAATTAACAGTTAAGTTGAAGTCTATACATTTGGCTATACTTTTGTCCACATGTTATCACAGTAAACTTAAAAGTGATTTAAGACCAACCAAAGAAGTTTGGGTGGTTGAATTTACTTTAAATTTCTAAATTAAACACAAGAACATTCTTTTCAAACCAGACTTTCAATTTACTATTTGATAGTAGTTTTCAAAATTTTTAGTTTTTGCCAAGATTTAGTTGAAAATTGTAATTGTTCTGATGAATATAATACCCAACTGCAACTGTACACCTGCTGACATTTACTTCTGAGACAAAAAAGAAGCTCAATTTTTAAGTAATCCCTTCCTTAGAGAATTTCTAAAATTAACAAACACTAATGAAAAAGGAAAGAAGAGAAAGAAAATTCAAGAATTTCTTTAAGAATTTCCTCCAAAGAAATGGCTTTAATCTGCAATAAGGCATTTGATCAAAGTTGCTAATAGTGTTGGATTCTGATGAGATTCAAATATTACAGAGTAAAACATCAGTGCATTATTTAACCTCTAAATGTAAAAGAAACAGACAAGTCTTTCAGAAAAGCAGTTTGTTAATAAATGTATAAAAAAAAAAAAGAGTTCTTAGAATAAAAAACAAAAAAAATCTCTTTTTAACTAGATTATTAATTAAAGAACGAATCTTCCTAGAAATCAATTACTTTAGTTTGAGAAGTATACAAAGTTAGATTGAAATATTAAAAGTAGTAAAATAGAACTTACACATAGATGGGATTGAAAATTGAAGTTGATTTACAACAGGCCATTGTTGATTTTTTTTTTTTTTTTTTTTAGCCTAAATTAACAATAAATGTAGGTTCCGATACAAAAATAAAATATCAGTATTTCCCGCTTCAGTAGAGTTTTGATTAATTGGTGAGTTAGTTTCCAGGAAAATAACAGGAGATAATTTCACTGAATGAAAAATCCGAAGTATCATTTCCGCCCCATTAAAACACACAATGTGTGTAACTCCTATGTAAGAATGCAGAAAGTGTCAACTCCGAGTATGGAAACATCCTGAGAGCTTTCATTAAGAAAGTGTTTTTTCAAATATGTGATAAAGGGAAAGTTATTAAGAATCTGTATTGAGAAGTACTACAAGGAACTGATCCGTTCACAGCAGCTAAAGTTGATGCCATTCATACCTTGCTGTCCCTTAATTTTCACTGTCATGTTTCTTTCATTTCATCAAACAAATTATTCACCGTCCATGAAACACAACTTCAGGCATTTACCAAATGGACTCAAATTGTGAATCTTTTGTAAGAGGAAGCCATCCCCTGAAGTGCACGATATTTTAAAGATTAGCTTTGTTGTCACTTTTTTAACTCTTTTGGTCAAGCTTTCTTCTATTTAGGAGTTATAATCTAATCATGGATACTAGAAATGAATGTTATCCGGTTAAGGAAATTCTGCAAAAGTATCAGTTCAAGGTGTTAACACTACTAATTTGATAAAAACTGGCTGGAGGAAAACGCTCACGGCGCCCTCCACCGAAACAAAACACCAACGAAAATTTTGACCTGTAAAGAATAAATACTAGATAACTAAATAAAGTAGGCTGGTGTTCTTTATCAATGACTTACACTCTAAATGAAAATAGTTTCAATATCTTAGACAAGAGCATTTCACAAAATTAAGCTGATTCATCATTACAAACGTATAGAGATATAGTTTTATTTCCTAACATCAGTGGAATTTAACAACCATTCAAAACCTAAAAGTTCATTATGTTTCTTAATGAATGATGATGATTATTATTGCTGTGATTCTTGTAATAAATATACTACCTCCACTAAACCACTTATTTTGTTCCCAATCAGAATTTGATTTTAACATAACTTACTTTCAAGAACTAAATCCTGCTCCATTGACATAGCATTACATTAAACGCTACACAATACATACTCTCTACTCTTTTACTTGTTTCAGTCATTTGACTGCGGCCATGCTGGAGCACTGCCTTTTAGTCGAGTAAATCGACCCCAGGACTTATTCTTTGTAAGCCTAGTAAGACTTATTCTATCAGTCTCTTTTGCTGAACGGCTAAGTTACGGGGGCGTAAACACACCACCGTCGGGTGTCAAGCAATGGTGGGGGGACAAACACAGACACACAAACATATACACACATACATATATATATATACATATATACGATGGGCTTCTTCCAGTTTCCGTCTACCAAATCCACTCACAAGGCTTTGGTCGGCCCGAGGCTATAGTAGAAGACACTTGACCAAGGTGCCACGCAGTGGGAATGAACCCGGAACCATGTGGTTGGTAAGCAAGCTACTTACCACACAGTCACTCCTACACCTATCTAATAATTCTAACATGCCTTTCCTCGCCATTATGACTCATTGAGATTTCTTTTGGAACATAGATTCCTCATCTTCAGTTCCTCTTCTACCAGTCTCCACCAGGTGATTCTCAGGCATCCTACCCTCCTTATTTCCTCTGGTGCCTAATTAAAAGAGTGCCTCAGTAATCCCCTCTCTCTCTCGTCTTCTTGACATATGATCTACTCAGTTCCATTTTTGTCTCACCACTTGTTGGATGATGAGTTCCCATGTGGTTTGGCAAAGAGGTTTTTGTTGCTCACAATTTCTGGATAACTAATGTCAACACAGATTTGATGTCACCATTGGAAAATTCTCTGCTTAATATGCTGAGATATACTATGCTTCTTAAATATATAAAATGTTTCAATTTGTTTGACCATAACAGAGTTGAGGTCCTTGCTTTGAATTTTCATAGTCTTTTCATAGCACGTAAAAAGCACCAACCGATTGTGGCCGTTGCCAGCCTTGCCTGGCACCTGTGCCGGTGGCATGTAAAAAGCACCCACCACACTCACGGAGTGGTTGGTGTTAGGAAGGGCATCCAGCTGTAGAAACTCTGCCAGATCAGACTGGAGCCTGGTGCAGCCTCCTGGCTTCCCAGACCCTGGTCAAACCATCCAACCCATGCTAGCATGGAAAACAGACGTTAAACGATGATGATGATTTTCCAGTACAGTGAAAGCAGATTGAGGGATAAGGGAAACAGGTTTTTAAGTAAACTCAAAGTTTATAATAAAACAATAAATACCAGTTTAATTCTGATAATAGCAATAAAAATATATTCTCTAAATCAGGGTGTTTCAGAAACAGTTGTGTTGTCAATTTTAGAAGCTACTAATATTAACTTTTTGTTAATATTAATGTTAAATTATCTGCACTTGTTACCAAGCCAAGCCAAGCATATACCAATTAATTAATTTTAATCATTACAGATTAATTCTGTTGTGTCTGGGGAGAGTCATTTTCTTTTTTGTGTCTGGTAAAATTTCCACTTTTTTCTTATTTTTATTTTTCTAAAATTTTCGTTGCATCTTGCAACCTTTTCAATAGTCTTGACTAGGAAAATAAAAATAAGAAAAAAGTGAAAATTTTACCAGTTAAATTTTAATATAACTCCATTAGGTGGTGAACTGGTAGAACTGTTACTGCATCGAGCAAAATGCTTAGAGGCATTTTGTCTGTCTTTACATTCTGAGTTCAAATTCTATTGAGGTTGACTTTACCTTTCATCCTTTCAGGGGTAATAAAATAAGCACTACTTGACTACTGGGGGTCAATCTAATTGACTTACCCCCTTCCCCAAAATTGCTGGGCTTGTGCATGCTTTACTTTGATAATTGATCAAACAACATTCAACTATGTTTCCTAAAAGGTTTTCGGATTATTCAGTATTTTATACTTCAGTGATAAGCTACAGTTTCTTTACCAAAAATTTCACATTCTGACAAACCAAAAGAACAAAAGGAATTTGTACATGGCGTTTGTTGAATTTAACACAGGTGTAGCTGTGTAGTTAAGATGTTTGCTTTACAGCCCCAAGATTTCAGGCTTAGTCCCACTGCACAACACCTTGGGCAGTAGTCTTCTACTATAGGCCTGAAATGACTAAAACCTAGTAAGTGGATTTGGTAAGAAGCTTGGAATCTGTGTGCTTGCTTATGTTTGTACTTCTCTGAAAGTCATTGAGCTACAAGTGGTGACATTGTGGTCTCTTGTCAACAATCAACCATTGACTTTGTGCCGTTGAAGACATGTGGAATAAGAGGTTCCTTACTTGAAAAACAGGTCAGGGTTTGTGCCAGGAATGGGATCCAGTTGCAGAGCAATACCTAAATAATATACTTATCTAACTCATGCTAACATAGAAAAAACAAATGTAAAAAGTAAAAAAAAATGAATGAATAGTTAGTCTGAAGGAGAGTGTCCCATGTTAATTAAAATGGTTGTTGTTATCAAGTTAATTATGAAATATGAATATTGATTGTTTGGCAAAGGAACAAGACATCTTTGAAGTTTCATACTAATGTGATAAACAGCTAATCCAGACCAGAGAGACAGCAAAGTTAAAAATTCATTGACTCCTAAAATGAAGTGGGTCGGTGGGGTGGGGTGGGCTTGAATTCATACAACAAAGACTCCTACCATAATTATTCAACTAGATTATCACATCTCTTGTTTTCCGTTTCACTTGTCCTGTTCTCTTTAATTCCCCCAACTGACTTCGGTCCTGCCAGGCCGATTGTGTCAACAAGATAGCAAGCCAGTAAATTAGAACGAGTTATTAAATAAATATTATGAAAGATTTAATGAAGAAAGGTTATTAAACAGTGTTTTTCAAAAACTGGCTCAATGTTGAGCAGCAACTAATAGCAAACACTAATATTTGAGAACAGTGATAAGATCACAGTTGGCAGTTTGCAATTTCCTTTGCGGTGAACTGGAAGTAAAATAGCAGCAAAACTAAAACATCTAATGGACCTTGAAATTAGCACTAACGAAATCTTGTCTGGCATTTTAAATTCTATCTGTATCTTTTATATCAATACATAGAGCGGCTAACTGGCTTCTGTGCCAGTGGCACTTAAAAGGCACTATTTGAGCATGATTGTTACCAGCATCGCCTTACTGGCACTTGTTCCCATGCTAGTAGGGTGCCAAGAGCACCATCCGAGTGTGATCGTTGTCAGAGCAACCAACTGGCTTCCGTAGTCAACTAGTACTAGTAAAAGGGCACCATTCAAGCGTGATCGTTACCAACGTCGCTTCACTGGCACCTATGCCAGTGGCATGTGTAAAAAGATTCAAAGCGAGGTCGTTACCAGTACAGCCTGACTGGCCCCCCCGTGCCGGTGGCACATAAAAAGCACCCACTACACTCTCGGAGTGGTTGGCATTAGGAAGGGCATCCAGCTGTAGAAACTCAGTCAAAATCGTCCAACCCATGCTAGTGTGGAAAGCAGACGTTAAACGATGATGATGATGATGACGATGATGATGACATACTATATTATCATGAGTTACATAGTAGCATCCCCAACTGGATGAAGTTGCTGGTTGATTTAAATGAGAATTGAACATATAACTAAGTCTCCATCTCTGCTGCAACATCTTTTTTTATTAAGTTGAACTCTGAAATTTCTAAGTCAACTGCCATAATATTCTTTAATAAATATCATTGCTAATAAAAGTATTCTGACCAATTAAATATTCCTGTCTTATTGATATCAAAATATTTCTTCTAGTCATAAAGATGTGCAAGATTCCACATAGCTGTAGATTGTTTGGCCTGATTTTTTATTATGGAATAGATTGCTTATGCCAGCCTTCACATTAAATTGCCATTCAAGAATTTGGACCTGGAGATCTCCATTTCCAGCGACTTCGAGGGTCACCTCCCAGTGGTGTCGGGCGTCAACGAAGAGCCCTTGACTACAAGACCAAAATTTTTCTTTTTCACCCCCAAGGTCTGGGGTCTCCTGCCCCTAAGCCCAAGACCATCACCTAATCACCCTTACCCGTCTTGTTGCTTAACAACAACAACAATCACATTAAATTCATAATGAAAAGTAGGGCTTGTCTCAAACTGAAAAGTTAAGCAACACAATTTGGGGTCACTGGGCAGAAGTTGAGTGACTGGCACAAATTTTCATTGCTTTCTTCAGGTCAGCTGAACACATGACTATAACACAGTCAGCTAGGTAAATACTTATCAGTTACATAGTGCTCCCACTCTTGACACTAAACAGCTGTATTAATTGTATCTATTTACAACTTGCTTAACTGAGTTAACAAGAGTATTTAAAATGAATATCACTGATTTGATGTGCATTTTAAACTTCATTTTACTGCTATGGGTTCTATAGGTTGGGAAACTGTCTTCCTATCTTCATCTGTTGTTCATCTTATTCAATTACTGTCAGTCTAAATTCTTGGGTGAAGTAATATCAACTTGTCTCTCTCTCTAACAAATCAAGGTTCATAAGTTAAATGTAATGGTGCAGTGATTAAAGTGTTAGGGTACAGGCCAACCTGACATATATACAACAGTTTCTTCTCTGGAGAAGAAAGGAAGTACCCTTGGCCTTTGTAGGGCTAACTAGTCTATAGCTGAGCAGCTAGTTGTAGGAAAGGCACCAAACCTGTGAACACACATCATTCTAGCCAAGATGGTATGGAAAATATGTTGTAAAAAAAACAGGCGAAGAAAAAAACATATATACATATAATGTATATATTATGGCCATATCTCATAGAAAACACTGGTTCTTGTCTGATTACCAAAGTTAACCCTTTCGTTACCAACCCAGCTGAAACTGGCTCTGGCTCTTTAGTATAAACTAGCACTCTGACCCGGCGTTGCTGGGTCATAGTGCTAGTGCATGCATATACAGCTGCGTGCATGCACACTTACACACGAGTACCGTCCAAATTTCCAACTAATCACATACAGCTAGCTGGCATTCAATTAGCGTATCAAGTTTCGGGCATTTTGATTGGGTTTTGGATAGAAAATTCACAAAAAAGTCACTCCTACTGATTTTTTATTGGCTTTGCAGGGTGACTGGGGAAATGTAAAGATGTGCACGACCACCCTTGGATGGTTTTGAATGACCATAGAAAGTGCGAGCCCTCTAACTGAAAAATTGTGGATTTGTATAAAGGACACAGACAGACATTTTGCCGTTTATATATAGAGAGATTTCTTGTTTTGATAAGTTTTGAATTAAAATCTTCCACCAAATCTTAGTCACAATTTATGTTCCTAACACCAGCTCAATGATAACGATGTTATTTTACTAAATTCTTTGTTATATTTAAAATAATTGAAAGAAACACAGAGCATCTCAAAATAAATACAGTAACGAAAGGGTTAAGCAACACTGAGCCTGGTTAGTACTTAGATGGGTAACTGCTTGGGTGCTATAAACATCTGTAATTCCTCAGTAGCAGTGCTCCAGCATGGCCACAGCCTTAGAGCTGAAACATGTAAAAGAACAAAAGAACATATATATGTAAATGAGGACTCTCGTGATTTTATAGTAATAATCAGATGGCAGTTACATATTTTCCAGGACAGGAAGTTACTTCGTCATTGGTTGCATTCTTTGGTGATCGGTCACTACTAATAATCAACACAGTAAGTTTTAGTAGCAACACTAAGTGCCTCACTTTTTCTATTGTTACACTCATTGTTCATTGTCCAGTCAGTTCTGGTGTAGATGACCTTCACAGTATTAAATAGCCGAGGTGTCAGTGTACTAAAAATAGTATGGACTTTTATCAGGTTTTTTATAATAACTTAACGAAACAATATTCATTAGTTTTCCTTTCATTTGCTGAACATATTAATCTTAAAATCAACAGAGCATCTTCATAAAATTACAAGCATTATAAATAAACTTTCAAAGATCTTATAAATAGTTTCATTTCAAATTGGTGTTATTATTTTTATTATATAATCTATCTAAAACAGCATGTACTATTACAGTAAGAATAATAGTACTAGTCAATGAATATACTTCTGATTCTTCAAACCAACTAACAAACAATTAAACCAATTTGAGGAGTAACTTCTCAATAATTAACATGCGATAGAATAGCCAACTTGACTATTTAGTATACACATACAGAGAGCATGTCTTGTGTAACACTAACATAAGGAAACTGTTTTACTTCTTTGTTGTCAGAAAATTCTGTCATTTCCTTGTGATTAATTATAAAGATACCTAACATTATGAAAGTAAAATGAATAAATAAGAAGATCTAATGTAAGGAAAATAATCTTTTATAATTCATTAAAGTTTAATAGAGCAGTTGTATACTGTAAACTTAACGTGACAGTCCCATAGAGAGAATTACACCACCGCTATTTAGCCCTAAGAAGCATCAACGCTTCCTGTCGGCCTTGACACATTTTCTGTGTTGATGCTTCCTAGGGCTAAATAGCGGTGGTGTGACTCGCTTTATGGGACTCTCACATTAAGTTGACAGTAAACAACTGCTCTGTTGTACCACCACTGTTTATATCTCTCTGAGATATTTGGAAATTTGATATTTCTATTCTTTTTTAAAGTTTAATAATTTTACAAAATGAAAATATATTCCATAGTTGGATAAGTATTTAGGGTATATAATTCACTGCCGTAACAGTGTTAAGTCTCTCTCTTGCGATGTATGTTAAAGAAATAAGGACAGACAGCAGATGCCCACAGTTCATATATATATATAGTAAAGTTTATTTGCCAACAGAATGTGGCAGTCCTATAAAGGACGATTTTACTGTTGTTTTAGCACCAGGAAAACATCTTTCCAAGCTGGCTATTGACACAGTTTGTGTCCATATAGCATTTTGCAAAGGAGATCATCACTCCCATCTCTCTCTAGCCTTACGGGATACTCACAGACCTAGGTTTCTGGGTGGTTACATGTCTTCAGTGTGAGACCATCACTAGCTTGTGAAGAAAGTTCTCTCCACTTGCAAATACTATATATTCTTTAAGTGACACACAGTCACTGATCTCGTATAGAGAAAAACAACTTGTCTTAATTCTCTGGGCAAGGGATATACAGTAACAGTACCGAATAGTAAATTTTATTTGCCAGCAGAATATGGCAGCCCTATAAAGGACAATGTTCCTGTTGTTTTATACACACGCACACACATATTTTGGCTTGGCTTCGCTAACGAAGATTAGGAAGGCTGTGGTCTACATCTTCTGCACACTTGTCCGTAGCTGATAAGGCCAAAGTGGGATCGACATATCCAATTGCAACGATGACAGAGGTAGGATTGTCCAGGGTTTGATGATACAGCTGCATTATATTTTCGCCTGTTGCCGTTGCCAGCGCCGCCTTGACCAGCCTCCGTGCTGGTGGCACGTAAAAAGCACCAACTGATCGTGGCTGTTTGCCAGCCTCGTCTGGCACCTGTGCAGGTGGCATGTAAAAAGTACCCACTACACTCACGGAGTGGTTGGCGTTAGGAAGGGCATCCAGCTGTAGAAACACTGCCAGATCAGACTGGGCCTGGCACAGCCTTCTGGCTTCCCAGACCCCAGTTGAACTGTCCAACCCATGCTAGCATGGAAGACGGACGTTAAACGATGATGAACGATGAGAGACACTGTGAGAAATCACATCACTGATGGTATGGTGCCAAACAGTACGATCAGCTGTTAGAGTGGACCATGCACGATAACCAATGTCACAAATGTTAAGGGACTGCTACAGACGGTCCTTGTAACGCTTTTTGGTGCCACCCCTGTTGCGGTGGCCAGTGGTGAGCTCACCATACATGATGATCTTGGATAGCAGGTGGTCTTTCATACTGTCGATGCACCCTGCCCCAAAGTAGTTGTGTCACAAGTATAATGGCTTCCATGCAAGTGGCATTTGCTTGCTTGAGGACCTCAGTGTTGGTGAAAACATAGGAGTCTGAGGTGACAGCGATAGGGGACCCAGGACTCAGAATCGTATGAGAGCATAGTGAGGATGACAGCCTTGTAGATTGGCTTTTGTGCTAATATTAAAATGACTATTATTACACACTTGCTTGTGCAGTCTAACAATTGCTTTGTTTGCCTTTGCAAGTTTGTTGTCAATTTCTGTGTCGATACTAGCATCTCATGAAATGGTACAACCAAGAGAAGAGAACTGCTGTACTGACATCGTATATATACATATCTATGTATATATATATATATATATACTGTTATGTCTGGGGAGAGTCATTTTCTTTTTGTGCCTTATAATGTAACACACACACACACCGGTAAAATTTCCACTTATTTCTTATTTTTATTTTCCTAAAATTTTCATTGCGACTTGCAACCTTTTCAATAGTCTTGACATGAACTCATATAAAGAATCTTGCAAACCAAATCCAAAAACGAAATATATATATATGCGCCTGTGATCCACCTAAGTCACTGCTGGTGATATCAATTTTAAAATTTATCCACAGATGATATGAACAGTAGTGACATCTGATTTCAAATCTCAGTGTTTGTATGTTTTGCTTATATATACAAACACACACACATATATATATATATACACATATATACATGTATGAATATATATATATATATAAACATAACACACATATATATATATACAAATATATACATGATTATATACAAATATATACATGTTTATATACACACACACATATAAATGCATATATATATATATATGTTAGAAGAAATAAGGTACTCAGAAATCTGGATGGTTTTATAGTTACAGATTTTATTAATATGTCACATGTTTTTATAAATCATATAACAGCGCTTGCATCCACTCTAGTAGACACTTCAGATTTGAATGTGTTTGAGATGATTCCTCTCTTTTTATAGTATTATTGAGTGTGTAGGGGTGGGAAGAGATGTAGGATAGCAAAAGACGGTGAGGAATGGGGAGAAAGTGAAAGAAAGTGTGTGTGTGTGTATTTATGTATCTGAAAGGAGTGTCAATGGAAAAGAGAAGGAAAGAAAGAAGGAAGAGAGAAAGAAGAAAAGAATGCGTTTACATCTTTACAGCTGGTCAGTTCTTTCAATAGAAAGTGATGAGTTGATACTTGGCCTTTGAAAATGGCAAAACCAGGTGGCTACTCTAAGGATGGGGGACGGGTGTCTTGATAGAAGAAAAAAATGTGTTTACAACTAAAGATCTGTTCAGGTCTTTCAACAGAAGATGACAAGTTGGTTAATAAAAGATGGCAGATGTGGAATCTGCAGTAGCTCCATCTACAAATATATAGAGGGAAACAAACAAATAAAATTTAAGAGTGGTCACACATTCGCAGCCTCCGACAAGCTGGGGCATCCTTTTATGAAAAAATATTTCGCAAATTTTTACAATACGACCCACACTCCACGCGCACCCTCTAGACCGATTTAGGCATATTATTGTTGTTTTCAATTTTGTTTACAATAATGTTTTCTTTTGACACATTCTACCAGTATACGAAGTTTCAAATTGTTTAGTTAACTAGAAAATTCCGTCCATCAAAAGGAAAAGATCCCACACATATACATATATGTATAGACGCATATATATATATGTACCCATATATATATATATATATATATACACACATATATATATATATACCTACATATACACACATATATATATATATACCTATATATATATATATATTATATATATATATATATACCTACATATATATATATACATGCATATATATACACTCACATATATACACACACACACACACACACATATATATATACAAACACATATATACATACATATATATATACACACATATATACATATATACACACACACATACACATATGTATAAGTATATATACATATGAACAAATATATACATATATGTATATGCATATACTTATATATATATGTATATATACATATGCCAATATATAAAGACACACACACATATATATGCATATATATATATGCATAGATACATTTATAAAGTTCGTTCTACACATACATGTGCAGATATATTTTTGAATGGGTAGAAGAGAGAGAGAAATGTAGAGAGTGAGAGAGAGAAAGAGAGAGAGATCATGAATCCACATTTAAAGTGGGCACAGGCATAGATAAGCTGTATGGAACGAGTTTGCATCTACCTACGTAGCTATCCACCTAGCTAACAACACTCTCTACGTCCACGGTGTTGTCGAGGTGAGAACATGGGAACGGTTTGGCAACCAGTAACCTCGCCCGAATGAAGTTGCAACCGATTTCGGACTTCACTAAACCCTATAAATAAATATATATATATGTGTATATGTGTGTGTCTGGAGAGAGTCATTTTCTTTTTGTGCCTTATAATGCAACACACTCATCGGTAAAATTTCCACTTTTTTCTGTGACATTATAAGGCTCAAAAAGAAAATGACTCTTCCCCAGACAACAGAATATTTTTCGTACTATAATAGTTCCCCGTGTGTGTATATATATAATATATATATATATATATATATTATATATATATATATAATCAAAAAAAGGGTAATAACATAGATTACTACCAGTGGCCCAGCACAAAAGACGAATTAGTCATTAGACAAAATATTATTCATATAGAAAAATATTATTCATATAGAAATATAATTAAGGGCTCCCAAATAAGGACGCCAAGTGCTAGGGACACAAATATATATATATATGCCTTCAGAAATTTTATTTAATACAGATGGAAATGGTGTTCACTAGGTATGAAGTGTTAAATCTTCGTTACTCAAGTTGTAAAACAGACTATACACAAATTCATTAAGTACTATCAGAGTTAAACAAAGGGGGAAAAAATGTGCAAATCGCTGTTTCTGAGACTCAGTGTGTGTGCGTATACAGATATCTATTTAATAACGGAAATAAGGTCACCCCTACCCAGAGCTAGAGGTATGTATTAATTGGATATAAATGCAATGTCAAATATATATATACATACATATATATATATATATATATATGAACATAGCCTGGGTGAGAGAGATAGTGAAGGGTGTTTAGGTTGTTTTGTTGTATTTTACATTCTGTATGTGTGTGTTTTTTTTTATATTCCTTTTCTTCTTCCAAAGTGTAAGGGTACGTAGCGACTGGTAACTTTGTCTCTGGATGTTGGACAGGTGCCAGGGATAGAATAAATAAGGGAAATAATACACGAAGTACGTCAACAGCGGACAACTTAGTTGTCATTTTGTGTGATTTTTTAATGAAGGTTTTTTGTTATTCGACTTGGCACTAGAAAAAATAAAATATAAAAAGGTCAACAACGGAAGTTTTGACGTGGCTGTAAATTCAGGCGGAACATAAACAAATCGATTTTTGTTTTGAAAAAAAAGAATGAAAGTAAATTAGAAACTTTTGTTTTTATTTCTCCCCTTTTAAAATACATGCTATAAAAATCAAATCGATACCTTAACGATTTATAATAAAAATTTATTTGACATATTACACCGGTTTTATCTATCTTTTTTAAAAATGTTTCTAACGATATAGATCCATCCGTTAGGTGAGTAAAAATGCCTGTAATTCCTTAGTCATCGAAGTTGTGCGGCAGCGGCGACTAAACAAAGAGAAATTAACCATGTTGAGAATGGAGGAGGAGGAGAGAGAAGAGACAGAGAAAGAGAAAGAAGAACCAAAGGTGAGAGAGAGAGAGAGAGAGAAGAGAGAGAGAGAGAAAGAAGAACCAAAGGTGAGAGAGAGAGAAGAGAAAGAGAAAGAAGAACCAAAGATGAGAGAAGAGAAAGAGAAAGAAGAACCAAAGGTGAGAGAGAGAGAGAGAAAGAAGAACCAAAGGAGAGAGAGAGAGAAGAGACAGAGAAAGAAGAACCAAAGGTGTGAGAGAGAGAAGAGACAGAGAAAGAAGAACCAAAGGTGAGAGAGAGAGAGAGAAGAAGAACCAAAGGAGAGAGAGAGAGAAGAGACAGAGAAAGAAGAACCAAAGGTGTGAGAGAGAGAAGAGACAGAGAAAGAAGAACCAAAGGTGAGAGAGAGAGAGAAGAGACAGAGAAAGAAGAACCAAAGGTGAGTGAGAGAGAGAGAGAAGAGACAGAGAAAGAAGAACCAAAGGTGAGAGAGAGAGAGAGAGAGAAGAGACAGAGAAAGAAGAACTAAAGGTGAGAGAGAGAAGAGAGAGAGACAGAGAAAGAAGAACCAAAGGTGTGAGAGAGAGAAGAGACAGAGAAAGAAGAACCAAAGGTGAGAGAGAGAGAAGAGACAGAGAAAGAAGAACTAAAGGTGAGAGAGAGAAGAGAGAGAGAGAGAGAAGAGACAGAGAAAGAAGAACCAAAGGTGAGAGAGAGAGAGAGAGAGAGAGAAGGTGAACGGAAGGCAGAAGCGAAGGGGTGAGAGAGAGAGAGAGTCGGAGTGACATACGAAACGGTAAAACTGTGGAAGACGAACGAAAGTTAGAAGAAGCTAACAGGTGTAGACGAAAGAGAAATGTAAGAGGCGAACTAAGTAGGGAGAATGGTTGGCACCGAGAGAGTGAGAGAGTGAGAGAGGTAGAAGTAATTTCGCTGTGATAAATGGAAGGAACCCAAGAAACGGGTGAAGAGAAAACATAAATATTGACACACACACACACACACACACGCATCTCTCTCTCTCTCTGCATGGCAGAGAGTGTGTGTAGTGTGTGTGTATATGTGTGTGTGTTCTCGCAAGAAGCTCGTTTCATTCAAGACTTCATCGAATATGCTGGTGGCGGTGAGATGTGAGATGATAAAGACGATGTGATGACGATAAACGAGAACAAAACAAAAAACAAATAATAAAAAAACAAATTCCAAATTCTACAAAGATAAAAACGCATTGGGATGTTGTAACACTAGCTAGCTGAGAGGTTTTCTAAATTAGGTGCTGCTGTGGTTTTTATAAACTGAACAAAGGGAAAAATGAAAGCTAGAAAAACCGTTAACTAGATTAATCAAAAACTTAATTATTTGATTATTCAAAATTTTAGTAAAGAAAAAACATGTTTTGTTGTTGTTTTGTTGATTGAAGTTAAAAATCCAACCATTCACAACATCTAAAAACGGTTATTAAGCTACGGGTTACCCCCACAAGATTCTCACATAAGACACATGTGTGAATAGAGCAACTGAAATTCTTTAGTAGATTAAACCGAAACTCATAAAGCGTCCTTTTCACGTCGAACTATCGCAGAATTTTAAACTCAAGACGTGAGCTGATAGATTACTTTCACACGTTCGTTTCTCAAGACATGCAATAAAATGAGAAAACAAGAATTCAATACCAAATAAAAGGCAATCTTTCGTCTCTAGTAGACCTTTCCGTCGATTTCCGTAAAAAAAAAATTTTTTTTTTGCATATGGGCTTGCGGGAACTTTTGAAGTAATGAGAGCGAAAGAGACTAAGAGAAAGCGATTGTATGACGAGGGAAGTTCTTTTGAAGTTACCGTGCATGGGAGCATTGATGTACATGTGTGTGTGTGTGTGTGTGTGTTTGATGGGGTGTGGGAGACAGATAGTATGTTGTGTAATCGACGGAAAGGTCTACTAGAGACGAAAGATCGCCCAAATAAATTAGATAAATAAATAAATGATACTGGATCCAGCTGTACTTATATAGTACTTGTGGTTTCTTTTTAGTATACAGAACATATTCTTGACTCACTGGTTTCAATAATACTTGAACTGAAAAAAGATCGATACACAATTAGACACATACACACGAGTGTATGTGTGTGTTTACTAAATACATATCTATGTACAAGAAGAGCTCAGAGCATAGGGGTAGCATTGGTGGCAGTTGGTATGAGCCTACGATTATACGGGAGTTTACTCCCCTCTTCGAGAGCCACGGATTGGGGGATACTTTGATAAAGAATTACACTTTTATAAATCGTTCTAATTCCTTTATTCTCTTCTGTTATTTCTAAGTAGATCAGGTACAGACACACACAGATTCACACACACACACACACACACACACACACACACACACACACACATATATATATATATACCGGAGTAAACACATAAATGTGAAACAAGGTGGAAAAAAGAGTACTCAAATACCAGTGGTAGAGTAAATATGCTTTTTTTAAAGCAGCAGAAAATTCAACAAAACCTGTTACTCTGAGTTTCCCGTTGCCGTTCAGCGGACAGTTTTTGCTAGAAAACAGGAAACTCAGAGTAACAGGTTTTGTTGAATTTTCTGCTGCTTTAAATAAAGTATCTATATCTATATATATATATATATATATATATATATATTTCTAGCATAAGGGTGTCCACATAGTGGTTTCCCTCTAGTATGTATATAATACAATTTTACTGAACCTTCTGTTTTTTTTATATGCTAGACCACTGGTGTGAAATCGATGTTAATTAAATTAATATCGAATTTCTCACCCTCATTTTAAATATCTATCTATCTATCTTATCTCTCTCTCTCTCCATATATATATATATACCGGAGTAAGCACATAAATGTGAAACAAGGTAGAAAAACTGTCCGACGAACGGGAAACTCTGAGTAACAGTTTTTTGATATTTCTGCTGCTTTTAATAAAGTATACATACACACACACACACACACACGTATATATATATATCGTTTGTAAAAAAACATAAACCTGTAAGAAGAAATACACTCTAAGATGTAGAGCAGTATATATCGTGTATATTAAAAATGGGGAGGGCCGGTTTATGGGATGACCTTAGGATTCCCGTCCATAAAGGGTCTAGCCTTACAGCGTATCGTCAGATCCCAAAAACCTATAGGCCCATGACCTCTTATATATATATGATTTCCAACTATGAACTATATATATATACATACAACTTATAATTAATTTCATGTATTTAGCACTGATTGCTAAAATAACGAGCAGTTTAAAATGTAGACCCCCAAAAATGTATGTTTTATCTGGCATCTATACTTCACATCCCATTTGGGGCTATCGCTGGCTGTGCACAGGTCCTGTGCATGAATGTAAGCGTTTCTGGACAAAAACAAAGAGAAAATTTAGCTTAATCAATAAATATGTGAATGCACATAACTTATAGATATATCAATAGATGTTTATACGTGCTGGGGTCAGTGGCACAGCGTGGGGTGTGACGCTGTGTGCGGAGCACACGGAATGGTCACTTTACGTGAATCTGCTGTAGTAGAAGGTATGTTATGTTTAGGAATGGGGCAGCCAGCTAAAACCCACACTTAGCTTACAGTCTGGGGTATTTTCATCATATTAATATCATACATAATATTTATGTGGGTGTTGTGTCCACCTACAATATTATGTAGATGGTTTAGGGTTAATTATCCAACGATGGGAACACCTGGCCAAACTTGCACATGGCCAGCGTAAAGCCTTACTCAAAACAGCTGGGCATACGCACACACACACACACACACACACACAAAATACATTTGTGTGTGTGTGTGTGTGTATTTATTATATAAAGGCATATGAGTGATATGCTTAATCGGTTACCCAGTTCAACACTTTAGTGCCCACCTTCAGTTTGCAAGCATTCGTTCGGGATAGGCCTCTCTGGTATAAAGATAATCTTCTCCCCAGCCTTGGAGGACATGAGATAGGCCATGGATGCTGCTCCTCTTTGTTTCACTAACTTATACATAAAAAAGAAGCCCTTCGTGTATAATATATGTACATACACACACACACACACAGACATGTAGAACAGAAAATAAATGTGTGCACACGATGAAAGGAAGATCTGTTTTAGCTTTTCATTCAGGCTGTTCTCTAGGCTGAATGTTGTAATTGTTGTCGATATTAAAAACAGGCTGTTATTGATCATATCATACCATATATACAAAGAACACATGCTCATTTCACTTTTCACTGAGTTTACTTTCGAAGTAAAATAGTTTGGCGCCAGTATATGAGCGAACAATTGGTTCTTGTTTCAGGTTTTTCGTTCTTCCTTCCTTTCTTTCTTTTAAATTTTAGAATCTTCGGACACACACAACGCCTCCAAAACAACGAAAATATCACTACACGCATACTTCAGCCAACGAAGGAGCCACCATGCAGTCGCTCGGTATTCTAGAAATAACAGCCAAATCTCCTCCAAATGAAGCCTTGTATAAAGCATAAATGCAACCCGGGATGATATACAGAGTCCCAGATACGCCAACATCCGACAGAAGGATGGTATGGTATGGTAATGGCTGGAACGCCTTTGATCTGTAGGTCAGTCAACTCACTCAGAGTTAACCTGTGGCTAAATAATAACAACAGTAACACAGAAGAAGTAAAATCGATTTCTTATATGGGCCAATATATATATTCAGGAAGAGGAGGAGGAGGTAGAATTGATGCAATCGACATCAGTTAACATAGACTGATATTAATTTTATCGACCCTTGAAGGATGAAGAGTGAAGTCGACTTGCATGAAAATCGAACTTGCAAACGTAGGAAAGAAAATAAATACCAAAAGCCGACGCTCCGCTGATTCCCCTTTCCCGATTCCACATTTAGTAAAATAGGAATAGTTGGGAGAATATTTTCTTCTTTTTGTATTGATATGTATGGATAGCTTTTTTATGGATTTTGGAGAACTTCATCAAAAACTGTAAAGATGAACAGCATCTTAAACTATGTTGTTTAGCATTGGAGCATGTATTGAACCAGTTTGTAGTGTAGTGGAGTAGAAATAATAATAACAATAATAATAATAATAATAATAATAATAATAATATAATAATAATAATAATAAAACTGAATAAAGCGTGCGGACAGGGAAATCAAAGAGTGTAAGTTATTATTAACATAAAAGGAAAGAAAAAATATATATATCGGAAGCCAACAAAACTTACGCTTACATCGGACTTTTTTACGGATGGTAAAGTAGTACCAAATTGTTGTCATGATGACATAGCGCCGCCAAACTGTAAAATTCCCCCATATTTTGGCCACTGACAAACTGACTCCCTCTTAGTTTCAAGAGGCAATAAACAACAATGATGTAAACCAGAAGGAATAAAAAAAAAGTGAGTAGCTAAGAGATCCAAGCCCGTTCTTAAAAGAACTACTATCTCACCAAGAAGAAAGAGGAGGTAGGGTGGGAACATGAACAGTAGCTGAAAGTAAGCGTGCGTGTATGGTGCGTATGTGTGTGTCTTCTATGTTGGTGCGTGCCATATATCGGTTCCTCGTTTACTGTACGAAAACATTTCGTGAAGGGTGTGTTAGAGAAATTGTTACTAATGATTCAGGTATAGATAGCTGCTAATTTTGTCCCTCACACGAAGTTGTTTGCAGAAGAAGAACGACAATTTATTACGGACTAAATAAAAAACGACAAGGAATAGAAGCGAAGAAAATATCCTCCAAGTTTAAGCGAATCGTGCTAGGGCTTGGGTGAAATAGACTGCTGAAAGTTAACAAAGAAGTGTTACTGCAACTTGTAAAGTTTTTTTAGAAAATTTAAATAACTATAACAACTGTAAATGTGTGTGTGTGTGAGAGAGAGATAGGGAGAGAGAGGAGCAGTGTAGGTGAGCGAAAGAGAAGAGGAGAGACTGTAAGTCAACTACAAGAAGAAAAAAAGCAAGAAAGAGAGGGAATAGAAGTGTGAGTGGAAAAAGAGAGGCGAGAAGAGAGTGTAGGTCTGGCAGAGAGAAGAGAAGAGAGTGGAGGTGAGGTAGAGAGAAGAGAGTGGAGGTCTGGCAGAGAGAAGAGAGTAGAGGTGAGGTAGAGAGACTAGAAAGAACAGAAGTAAGCTTGAGTGAAAAAAAAAAGGCGAGAGATGGGGGGAAAAAGGTGCGTGTGTATGGTTGGAAGAAATGCGGGGGGGGGGGGAGGGGAAAACGAGGAAATGCCAAGCATCGTAATTAAAGGGATTCAGAAATGTAGAAGAACTCGGCAACAATAAGGGGGTAAGTAATTTGATCAGAGAGAAACTAAATGAGAAAGAAATCCAGCGAGCGCTTTCTTGGAATGTTTTTTTCCTTTCTTCTTTAGCCATTTATTGCGAAGAGGGTTAACACGAGATAAGGGGGATCCGAACATATTCTAACCTCACCCTCTCTGTCTCTCTGTATTTGTCTATCTCTCTCACAAACACATACATACATACATACATATGCATACATATGCATACACGTGTGCGATTGATAATGAAGTGGAAAAAAGCTGTGAGCGATGGCTAAGAGCCAAGAATAGCGGAAAATATAAAACAAAATTAAAGGAAAAAAAAATTATATAGTATAAAATTAGAGTTTAGCAAAATTGAAGACTTGCACGAAATTACCCTATGCTGTATGGAATAAAGTGATTGAAAGCTACAGCCTGTTGTAATGTACCAGTTGTACTTTCAAGGTTAACACCACACAGTACCCGCGATCAAAGCAGCTTCACTGCTCTTGTTACGCGTAAACAAATGTTCCAGCAGCAAAGATGTAAAACTAAATATAATAATAATAATAATAGTAAGAAGGAAATAAATATACAAAAACATTACATTCTACACTAGCAGTATCGCCCGGCGTTGCTCGGGTTTGTAAGGGAAATAACTATATAAGCATTTTTAGAGATGTAAAGTATAATAGCCATCTCAATATGGCTAACCACAAAAGCTACAGTATTACTGTAGCTTTTTACGTTCTGAGATTTAATAAATTTTTAGAGAATTACTTCCCTTATATATGCCAAAAATGCATTAAAAATGGGAAAAATTGATGGTAAATTTTTTTTTAAATCGTAGACTCATCATAAGACGCGCGCTAATACCCAGAAGGGCTCGATATGAATCACGACTATAAGATACCCGGTTTTGGTTAAACTGCACCGCAAAATGTGGGAGTAATTAGGAATCTAAATCGTAGGAGACAGACAGCACACAAGCTCACTTTTATATATAAAGATTAGTGAACATTCTGTGAACTGTTTTGATTGTTCGTAGTCTTTAAGGAAAATAAAAAATCATCCCTTTATTCTTTTATTCTTTTACTTGTTTCAGTCATTTTGACTGCGGCCATGCTGGAGCACCGCCTTTTTAGTCCAGCAAATCGACCCCACAGGACTTATTCTTTGTAAGCCTAGTACTTATTGTATCGGTCTCTTTTGCCGAACCGCTAAGTTACGGGGGACGTAAACACACCAGCATCGGTTGTCAAGCGATGTTAGAGAGACAAACACAAACACACAAGCACACACACACACATATATATATATATTATATATATACTGTAAAATTAGATTTAATCCTAAATCTAATTTTTCCCTGTAAGTTTGGATTTACTCCCTAATATTATTATTATATATATATATACATATATATATATATATACATATACATATATACGACGGGCTTCTTTCAGTTTCCGTCTACCAAATCCACTCACAAGGCTTTGGTCGGCCCGAGACTGTAGTAGAAGACACTTGCCCAAGGTGCCACGCAGTGGGAATGAACCCGGAACCATGTGGTTGGTAAACAAGCTACTTACCACGCAGCCACTCCATTCCTTTGTTTGATTTATTATTATTATTATTATTTCGTTTTTGCATTATTTGTGTCACACGTTATGCGAGTCGCCATCCCAGAGTCAAATTTTGATAGATTTTTGAGAACGTTTGCTTAAAAATTTTACATTAACATACTTCATGGATGTATCTCCTTTTGTACACGAAACTGCACACACACACACACGAATGCATTTGTTCCTAGGTTTTCTCTGACCCGGAGTAGTAAGCGCCTGCCAGGGTCCCAGCTATTTGGTTAATTAGTACCTTGACAACTGCGAGTGAACAACCCCTAGTTTTCGTTTCCAGTAAGAAAAAAAAAGGTCGTCCCAATATTTGTTATGTCACTGGTGTTACAGCCGTTTGCGCCGAAAAGTGGTTCCAGTGCTGTGCAATACTTTATCCACACAAATTGACGCAGAGGAACTTCTTGGACTCTTGATTCTATTAACCATCTTACAAACAATAACTCTGAGCACCTTTTCAAACTCCACCTGTCTAACACCCGTGGACATATTTACAAAGTCACAAAACAGCACAGCTCCCATGACTTTCGGAAACATTTTTTTCACGCGAATAGTTGCTGAAGCATGGAACAAACTGCCGGCATCAGTTGTTAGTTGTCGGAGCACTACATCCTTCAAAACTTCCATGCTTCCTGGGATTCACCAACACTACACCTGATCTTCTCCCCTCCATACACACGCAAGCATGTATCTGACTCATACACTGTTCACTTTCCAGACATTTGTACATTACTGCATATACTCTATACGTACTTTTGACAAGTTGTGGTGCTCCTGAGCACTGTATACAATAATTTCATTATATATTATTATTATTATTATTATTATTATCAAGCGGTCTTGCTCGGTCGCATGTATGAATATATTTGCATATATATGTGCGCACACATGTACATATATATGCACACACTTCTGTGTGGTGTGTGTGCATGTACGAGAGAGAGAGAGAGAGAGAGAGAAAGCAAGCTACCAGTAAGTAACGGATGGACTGATTCAGCTTGCCTCCTGTTAATTAAAGAATGGCAATCGTTGAACACACGAATTCGATATAGCCACTCCAAACTGATGCGGATATAATTTAGAACTAAACGAGCAAGTGTTAATTCACTGTTGCTGTCAACAGGTAACACTGAAAACAGTCAAGTGTCGAAAATGTAGAACCAGTATCTCCTCTACATTTAACAATATAAGAAACTAGCAGTATCGCCCGGCGTTGCTCGGGTTTGTAAGGGAAATAACTATATAAGCATTTTTAGAGAGTTATAGCCAAAAAGTAGCAAAAAATGCATTAAAAATGGGAAAAAAATGATAGTAATTTTTTTTTAAATCGTTGACTCATCGTAGACATTTTTAGAGAGTTACTTCCCTTATATAATAGCGAAAAAATGCATTAAAATGGAAAAAATGATGGTAAATTTTTTTTTAAATCGTTGACTCATCGTAGACATTTTTAGAGAGTTACTTCCCTTATATAATAGCGAAAAAATGCATTAAAATGGAAAAAAACGATGGTAATTTTTTTTTTAAATCGTACACTCATCGTAGATGCGCGCTAATACCCAGAAGGGCTCGATATGAATCACGACTATAAGATACCCGGTTTGGGTTAAACTGCACCGCAAAATGTGGGAGTAGTTAGGAATCTAAATCGTAGGAGACAGACACACAACTTCACTTTTATATATAAAGATTTAAAAAAAATATCACCTACGATGACTACAAAAAAAAAATGTATTTTAACCCTTTAGTGTTTAAACCGGCCATATCTGGCCTAAATATTCTAAATGTTTTATATTCAAACTAGCCATATCTAGCCTCTCACACCTAACCTACAATGTCATGCTAAAAATAAACAATCACATCACTGAAAGCTCAAAGCTATAAGATAATGCATGATTAATTCAAAACAATTTGAGTGAAAAAGTATTATATTTAACACATGGCGCAGGAGTGGCTGTGTGGTAAGTAGCTTGTTTACTAACCATACGGTTCCGTGTTCAGTCCCACTGCGTGGCACCTTGGGCAAGTGTCTTCTACTATAGTCTCGGCCTGACCAAAGCCTTGTGAGTGGATTTGGTAGACGGAAACTGAAAGAAGCCCGTCGTATATATGTATACATATATGTGTATATATATATATGTGTGTGTGCGTGTATGTTTGTATGTCTGTGTTTGTCCCCCCAGCATCGCTTGACAACCGATGCTGGTGTGTTTACGTCCCCGTCACTTAGCGGTTCGGCAAAAAGAGACCGATAGAATAAGTACTGGGCTTATTACAAAACGAATAAGTCCCGGGGTCGAGTTGCTCGATTGACTAAAGGTGGTGCTCCAGCATGGCCGCAGTCAAATGACTGAAACAAGTAGAAAAAAGAGAAAAAAAAGAGAGAGTAATCTGAACACTAAAGAGTTAAACCGAACAGGATTGTTTTGTACGTACACGCATGCGCCAGTGTAGAGCACTCACACACACACACAGGGTTTTCGCAATAAGCCTCCAGCATCAGTCTTCAGAAGTTGGGACATCGACAAAAGCAGAAATAACTCAAACTAATTGGAAAATTAAAGTTTACAAGACAGTAATGAATTGTAAACGGATGTAAAACATTCTATAAATGTAACTCCTGGTATGAACAGATACACAAAATCACACATGTACACACTATACAAACACACGTATATATATGTACACTGTCAAACTATAAAGATTCACATACGCAATGACATGCATGTCTACAAACATACATGCACATTACATACAAATTTTGTTTGTTGGGACCATAGATACTTGTGAACAGGAAGAATATTTCTAATGAAACCTTCATCAAATGTAAACAACAAAACAGATCTGGTTTGTTGTTTGAGACCAAAAACAGAAATGTACTGTTACAGAGATGAGCTGACCTCTAAATGTGAACAACTCTTTCAAACGTAGTTCAGATAGAATATTATGGACTGGGTTTCCGAAAGAAAAGTGGGAAATCAGAACAAAATTGCTTTGAGGTTATAAGTATTCTTAAAATTCACGGGGTCGGTGAGATTTTTTTTTTCTAAAGATCGTCACGGATCCCTTCAAAGTTTCATTGCTCCAGACCAGTGTACAGATTGAACCCCCATCTTTTAAAGGTTCAAGATACAAACAAAAGCTATGAAACTTACAGCTTCTCTACACAGATCATAAATTCACATGTCTACTTGTATTATTAGCGTCTTTGGCTCTATTATTAAATGTCTAACTGGAGATCTGAAAATGCTCGTTTATCAGGCTTAAAAGTGAACAGCTATCACGAACTTTGCAAATATAACCTATTGACCGAACAATAAAAATAGGCGAAACTTTTCTTATTTCTTTATTGCCCACAAGGGGCTAAACATTGACGGGACAAACAAAGACAGACAAAGGGGTTAAGTCGATTACATCGACTCCAGTGCGTAACTGGTAATTAATTTATCGACCTCGAAAGGATGAAAGGCAACTCTTCACAGTTGTTCAAGGAAGGTCCCATGAAGATCCTATGGTTAGGTACCGGCGAAATCTCGCCGCTTATAGGTCCTGTATCGGTAACATTTGGCTTTATTACTATGTCTCAGCGGTATTCCTAAAATTCTAAAATTTATAAAGTAGAGAAAACAACCAGTTATCATAAACTTCGCGAATACAATCTGTTGCTGGAACAACAAAAATAAGTAAGATCTTTCTGAAATTCAACTTTTAATTATTCATTGTTGCTGTATAAATTTCAGTGATGGAGCTTTGTTTTTAACCCCTTCTATAAATGAAGAATTCAAATAGAAAAAAAAAAGCATTCACTGATTTTGATGGCTCATTAAACATTAAGCACTAACTTATAAAACACACTAATTTTCGTGGGCTCTTTCTTAAACTACGATTTGCCTGTGTTTATAACACTGATATTGTTCATTAGATATAGGGGTGTATTTTATAAAGTGAACTTTATAATCCGTCAGATATGGTAATGTTCAGTTGAATGCTGCTGAAATTTATAACTTTCTGTCGCTTCGTCCATTTGTCTGCTTGCCAGTCGGTCTCTGTGTGCGCGCACACATGCCCAAGCACAAGTACACTATCATGTGCTGAGTGTGTGTGTGTGTGTGTGTGTGTGGTGTGTGTGTGTGTGTGTGTGTGTGCAGGCAGAAACAGCTGTCCCCAAATGTTCTTTTATACCAGAAAAAAAAAAAAGATCCACATATTATGTTAGTCCTCAGGAAACATTTGATTGTTGAAATTATCTCCCTTTCTCTTTCGGAGTCGGTCGCAACTGGCACCAGATTTTCGTTTACTTTCTCTCAAAAGCGAAGATAATTTCAGTAAATCTAGAAGCTACCTTGCATGTTATTTAATATAGCGTCATTCCTCTTTGTTATCCAAATTCTTGCCACTGGCTACTCTGAGTTATTCCTCTCAGCTCATGATAGTGCCCTTGTGCTTGGGCATGGCTGCACGCACGCAAGTCCCCACAAAACCGCATTGTCTCAATACTTCAAAAATCTGGAGCAGTTGTTATTGTGGGAGTCATGTCCCTTGCTTTCTGTTTTAGACCTGACATCTTAAAATTGTCTTAAAATTGCAAGAATAATTATAGTTCCCATGTTGTTTTTGTAAGTCTCAACTGTACATCATATGCATCACGCAGAACGCTATCTCAAGGTTCCTTCTACCTGGTGTTTACACACAAACACACGTGAGAGTGTGTGTATATGTAAGTAAACATTTGTTTAAATATAAATATTTTGTTACTGTTTTTGACAGTAGATCCAACATGCTCAAAATAAACAGCTGCCATTGTTTATATACACTCTATTCTATTACGTGTTTCATTGATTTGACAGCGGCCATGCTGGAGCACCTCATTAAAGGGTGGTAGTCGAACACATCGACCCCAGGACTTATTCTTTGTAAGTCTAATACTTATCCTATTGGTTCTTTCGCAGAACCGCTAAGTTACGGGGACATAAACACACCAACATGGGTTGTCAAGCGATAGCGGGGCAAAAACAGACACACACACATACACACACACACACACGCAAATAAATACATACACACACACACGCAAATAAATAAATACACACACACAGATATATATATATATATATATATATATATATATATATATATATATATACACGACAAGCTTCTTCCAGTTTCCATCTTCCAAATCCACTCACAAGGCTTTGGTCGGCCCGATGCTAAAATAGAAGACGCTGGCACAAGGTGCCACGCAGTGGGACTGAACCCGGAAAAGATAAATAGCCTGAGAACGCACTGGTGGATTTATGTATTAGGTATAGCCTCTATAAACTCTCTACCAGCACAGAAACACGTGTAGCGTTGATTAAAAATATCTTTTTTTCCCCACAGACTAATAACAGGTAAGTTATAAATTTTTTCAATTTTTTTTTCAAATAATTTTATTGTATTTTATAGCATGCTTATATTAATTTATTGGATATAACTTTCTTTGTAGTTTTGCAATATGGAAAACGAGTTTTGGTCATCGAAAATAGAGTCTGACGAATGTAAATTCTGTCTATTTTCCAATTCCAGGCAGTAGGACATTTATCGGTAAGTAAAGATGGTACACAGCTACTGAAGAGGCCAAAAAGCTTTGAAACATGGCCAGCTTTTCTCCCTTTCGAGTCAGCACACATAGTCATCAGAAGAATAGTTTACAATCGTGGTAAGCTTTAAAACTAACAGACATGTTTTACACACACACACATATGTGTGTGTATGTGTGAAGGCACATGGCTCAGCGGTCGTGAAGTTGTGAGTTCCATTCCCGGACCGTGTTCTTGAGTGAGACACTTTTTTTTCACATTGTTCCAGTTCACTCACGAGTAAAAATGAGTAGCAACCTCAATGGTGCCAAGCTGTATCGGCCTTTGCATTTCCCTTGGATAACATTGGTAGTATAAAGAGGGAAGACTGGTATGCATGGGTAACAGCTAGTCTTCCACAAACAACTTTGCTCGGACTTATGCTTTGAACGGGGGACTTTCGAGGTACAATCCCGTGGTCATTCGTCATCAAAGGAGTCTACCTCGCTCCTCTCTCTCTCTCTCTCTCTCTCTCTATATATATATATATATATATATATATGTGTGTGTGTGTGTGTGTGTGTGTGTGTGTGTGTATGTATGTATGTATGTATGTATGTATGTATATGCATATATATATATGAGAAAATGGAGATAAGAAAGTTGATTGTTTCTTATTAATAAACTGGTCATCGTCACTGCTTACAGCTGTTTCAATAAATATTCAATAATTTAATTACAAATTTGTACATTAAAATTACATTTATGTGACAGGGTATAATTTCATCAGAGGAAAAAAGATCTATCTTTGGATGTTGTTATATGTGAGCTTATCAGTAGTGTAAATTTAACGTAAAAATTTGTAATTAAATTATTGAGTATTGATTGAAACAGCTGTAAGTTGTGACGATAACCGATTTGTTAATAATAAACAATTATTAACTTCCTTATCTCCGTTTTCTTCTCTTTCTTTTAAATAGATGTAAGCTATATGCTTTATATATACCTGGTGTTTTAAGAGAATGTCATTCCCCCAAGATACTAGGTATTGAACCTGTATTTCCTTGGATGAAACCATCCCTTCACGAGGTTAACATATCATTTAATTAAATTTAATATCTATCTATATATCGATAGACAGATACACAACATATACCAATAATGTATATATATATATATATATATATATATATATATATATGTATATTATATGGAAAAATGCGAGCAAGAGAAATAATATTCTTGAGATTATAAACCTGGAAAAGTTCAGGACAAGTTATTACATCTGGTAAAGTACAAAACAAGAAAAAATTTTATTTAAAATATTGCAGTTAAGGATAGAATTTCAAATAAATATATTTAGATTTAGAAAATATTAGCTTTTATTAAAACTAAAAATTTTATTACAAGTTATTACTTCTATTTGTTATTACTTGTTACTTCTATCAAAAATTAAAAATAACGCAAAATATATTTTGCACTTTAAAAGAATTCATTGTTTTAATTATTAATTGATAATTCGAAATTTGAAAATAGGCCATAAAAATAATAGTAGTACATAATTAGTACGATAAATAGATTAATATAAAAATTAGTTATATATTACAGTAAATCTACCAGTAACAACAGATTCACTGTAAAATTTGCTTGAGTTATTGCCTAAGTTATTGCCAAGTCTTCACATTTTCAGTCTTGACCTAATGCCTATATTTTACATAATGAATTTGCCTACCATATATACTATTCTACTTTGCATAAAACTTTACCTATATTGGTACTTCTGGCTCTCATTTTAAAAATATTCTAGTGTGTCAATATTTTAACAAAATGACAGTACCTTTTTTTAATTATAATGTTACTTTGTAAATTAAAATCAAATAATTTTTAATATTCAAATTATATCCTCAGCTGCAATATTTTAAGTAAAAATTTTCTTCTTCTGTACTCTACCAGATGTAATAACTTATGAACGTTTCCAGGTTTATAATCTTAAGAATATTATTGCCCTTGCTCGCATTTTTGCATATAATCCATGTTTTTTTCCAGGCTAAGCTATTATGCTAATTAATAATGTGTCAAATAGCGGTGTCGTTGATAATTTTTTCCTTACCTCAATGATGTCGGTGACGTATATTAAAAGTCCCCATATAGAACTATCTTCATAAAAAAAGTATAGAACGATACTATCACCCTCAAATTTGAGAAACAAACACTCATAACTTTTTTCTTTTAAAACTTCATTGCATGAAATTCCTTGAATTGAGCTCTGTCATTTAAGCTTAATTAAAATATTTGTTTTTAAAATAAAAAAAGTTAATTATACTTAAATCCAATTTTATACCTTTCTTATATTTTACCTCACAACTTTTTTGATACATATTTTTCTTGCATGGGACAAAAACTATGAAATTCCTCATGCTTTCTTCCATCATTGAAAGCTAAGATAAACATATTTTGCTTTTAAAATAAAAAAATTTTTTTATTCTAAACATGATTGGGGGCGTTATTTACTCTCCTATAAAGTTGCTACACATTTTGAAGTAAACTGGACCAAATCTCAATTTTTTTAATGCTAAAATGTAGCTCGGGACTAGTCCTCATCAAAAATGTTAACAGTTTTCAATTTGGCTAAGAACTGAATTAGCGAAAAGCTCTGAAAGATGCTGCATGTGAGTAAATTACGGCTTTATTCAACTACTGCACTAGTTGAATGATATATATCCATTTCCAAGTAAGTTATCTTTACCGTTTTGATGCGACTCACTATAGTTTTCTTCCCCCATCCTTCTCTAATGCCCTTTTTCCCCCTCCATCCTCACCATTTTCTATCTCTCCCCCCCCCTTCTCCTTTTTTCTCTCTCTCTCTCTCTCGTTACTCACACGTGGCCATCGTCCATCCTTCTTTTCCTCACGTGACCACCTTTCTTTTCCTGCAGAGACGTTCAAAAGACCAGACGTGTCTCTCTCTCTCTCTCTCTTTCTCTCTCTGTTACCTATTCTCTTGTCAAAATAATGTTTCTCACAGGTTTCCTTTCATGTGTCTACTTTCATGTTTTTGTTCGCAACTTTGACCCGCCAAAAATCATTAATTTTATCTTAGAATTTATGGGAACAACTGTCTTTGAAGACTCATATTGTTGTTGAATGCTCGAAATGAGGAGTAGATAGACAGCCAACAACTGATGAAGAGTCCTTTTTCTGAGTTTACTTGTCCTGCTTTCCATTTGTTCACGTTGTTTACGTATTTCATGTTATTTGCATGTTGGTGGTGTCCTGTACCCATATATGTATGTATATATATATATATATATATGCTTATATACACATATATTATATACTATTTACAATATATATATATATATATATATATGCTTATATACACATATATTATATACTATTTACAATATATATATATATATATTATATATATATATATATATGCTTATATACACATATATATATATATACTATTTACTATATATATATATATATATATATATATATATATATATATATTACACATACATATATATATAATATTATTGTATGTATTCATTTATTACTTATTACTATTTACTATTATACTATTTACAATTTATTATTCTATATATATACATATATTATATATTATTTACTATTTATTTTATATACGTATATATATATATTATATATATATATATATTTACATGCATACACCCATACATGTGTATATACATACATATCCGTATGTGTGTGTGTGTGCACAGATATATTTATACACATACACACAAACACATGTGTACATACATACATACATACATTTATACGCAATGAACGCATGTATTTGGGGAAAGAGCCAATAATTAAAAGGCTACAATAGCGTCGTTATTATTCATACCGAGAAGCATGCCTCAATGCGAGAGAAGTCGCCTATGTACTTAATCTCTTTAAACTGTACATTCCAGTCTATTGGAAGTTCAACGCTGACTTCCAAAAAGTGCGCCTGAAGATATTCAGGTATTATGATGTAACGAAGCTCCTCTATCTACCTGCCTGCTGAACGTTTACGGTATACAAAAGAACTACGGTATACAAAAGAAATAAGGCGGCGAGCTGGCAGAAACGTTTGCACGGCGGGCGAAATGCGTAGCCGTATTTCGTCTGTCGTTACGCTGTGAGTTCAAATTCCGCCGAGGTCGACTTTGCCTTTCATCCTTTCAGGGTCGTTAAATTAAGTACCAGTTACGCACTGGGGTCGATGGAATCGACTTAATACCTATGTCTGTCCTTGTTTTTTCCCATCTATGTTTAGCCCCTTGTGGGTAATAAATAAATAGGTATACAAAAGAACTTACACGTCTCTAGGAAAAGGACAACGGAAAGAGCAATAGCTGGAGGTACATTACCGAATATATTAAAACAAATGCTGGCATAAAACAAACACCTTGCATGAGAAGAATGACAATGTAATTTTAATAATCGATAATTTATTAACACAGCGTACAGGAGAGAGCAGATAGGCTCAGAAATCACTGGCTTAGTCTTTAGTCCATTAGTTAAAATTATTACCGTATGCAATGCATACCTTTGAGATAATGTGTGTATATATCAATATATATATAGACACACACACACACACACACACACACACACACATACATATATATATATATATATATATATATATATATATACACATATTTATATACACATATATGTACACATATATGTATGCATATATATATACATATGTATATACACACATGTACACATAAGTATATACGCACATATACACACATATATGTAGACATATGTATATACAGACATATATATACATACTTATATATATATATATATATATATATATATATACTTATATATGTATATACATATATACACATATATTTACACATATGCATATATATACATATATAAACGTGTATATATATATTTATACACATAAATATATATATACACATGTATATATATATATGCATATATATACATACATATATATACATATATATATATACATATACACATACATATATATATACACACATGTATATATAGATATATATACATATATATATACATATAAACATATGTACACATATATATGTACACATATATATATATATATATATATATATACATATAAACATATGTACACATATATATGTACACACATATATATATATACATATAAACATATATACACATATACATATAAGTAAATATATATATACATATATTTGCATATATATATACATATATATATACACATAAACATATATACACATATACATAGGTATACATATACATATACGTTGAGTACCATATAAATATAGGTATAATGCAGTTATGAAGATAAATTAAATAGATACTATTAGCAATCCAATTTATTTATATCATATTATATGATACACCATGAATATCATATAACATAATATCATATAACATAAACAATTATTAAAAAACCTAAAATGCTGGGGAGTTGTTTCGACTTATAAATATTTTTTTTCTGATAAACATACATAAGATTTCCTGTATGTATAAATTACTTCAGGATCATAGTGTCATAGTGTGAAGGTAGACGAAATTCCGGCTGCATTGTAAAATATATTTACATTCATATATATATATATATATATATATATATATATATATATATATATATATATGTACACACATATGTATATATATGTATACACACACACATATATAGAGAGAGACATACTATATGTCTATAGATTTGTGTGTATATATATATATATATATATATACACACATATATATATGTATATATATATATATACATGTATACATATGTTTATACATATATATATATATACATATATACATATTTATATATACACACACACATATATATACATATACATATATGTATATACGTATATATGTGTATATATATATGTATATATATATATATATATATACATATATACGTATATATATATATGTATAAACATATGTATACATGTATATATATATGTGTGTATATATGTATATACATAAACCCGATAGAATTACCTAAATCCTTTTAAAGTCAAGTTTTGTGGTATTATGGTCCATTCAAGTAGTGAGTTCTTGTTGAGTCAGTTGTATTCAGGTACGTGTGGTTTGTCTGGTATTCCTTGAAGAAATCTGTCCAGACTCTGTTTGAAGGTGATGGCATCCTTTTCCTCTTTGATCAGTTTTGGGACAATGTTAAACAGGGCAGGACCTGTTGAGGTAAAGAAATTGTGCCGCAGTGTTCCTATATGTTGTGATCCTGAAATGGGTAGGGGACGTATGGTCCGTGGTCCCAACCTTGGGTGAACGTGGAAGCTAATGTTCAAGTCATTTGGGCAATGCTGGCGGTATATTCTCCACATCGTGCAAATGATGTACCGATCGTGGCGGTGCTGGAGAGAGTAGAGTTTCAAGGTGGTCCCAGTAATCGAGATCAGTCATGCCCTTAATTCGCTTAGTGATTGCCCTCTGAGGTGATTATCGAGATGTTTTGTTTTGTATGGAGAAACCACAGGGGGCAGCAGTATTCGAGGTGTGGCCATACAAAGGAGGAGAAATGTGAACTGATGACACCTTGTTTTAAGGACCGGAAGGTTCTTAAGATCCAGGAGCTCATATTACAAGCTATATCGACCTTATTGTTGATGTGGGCTCTCCAACCGAGATTGTTCTCAACAATTAATCCTAGGTCTCTGATAATATTAGATGCTGAAGTAAGAGAGTATAGCTGTTTTAGTATAGTATAGTATTTCTTCCAAAATGTATCCGCTCAAATTTTCACTTTGCAGTGATTTACGACGCTGGAAAGGTCGTTTATGTAGATTATAAAGAGGAGCTGGCTCAAGACAGTCCCCTGAGGAACACCACTGGTGACTTTTGCTGGGCTTGAGTGCACTCCATCGACAAAATGATGTGTTCTATTCGCCAGGAAATATTTAATCCGGTGTAGAAGTTTTCCACGGATTCCAACATATGCCAATTTTGGGATTAAAATATCATGGTCAACACTGTCGAATGCTTTACTGAAGTGATATATGAAACCAAATTTAGAACCTGTTCCTAAGGCTTTAAGTATTTCCTCAATGTGGTGCATATATATGCATATACATATATGTATATATACATACATACATACATACACACATATATATACATATATGTATACAGGTATATGTATATATATGTACATACATATATATATTCAATATAAATAAGCATATATGTGTATACACACACACACACAACATATATATATATAAATATAAATATATACATGTATGCACATATATGTACATATATGCATATATATATATATATGTATACACATATGTTTATATATATACATACAACAATATATATATATATACATGCATATATATATGTATATACATGTATATACATGCATATACATGTATATATATATATATATATATATATATATATATATATATATAATAGAAATATTAAAATTACTAAGTCTCTCTAAAAGAGATTACGGCAGCGTTCCTGGAAATAATATATTAGTATGGCGATAACTATTATATAAATATATATATATATATATATATATATATATATATATATATATATATATATATATATGCATATATATGTATCTGCTACATATGTGGAAAATCGGTGTGTGTTTGTTTGTGGGGTTGTTATCTAATTCCTCCTACATAATTTTATTAATTTTTATGAAACTTGACACGTGAGTAGAATCATGTCTGGAAATCCCGTGACATATTTAGATTGTTGAAAAAGCGATAATAAGGTCCCTGGAAGGGATCTTTATATCTAACTAATATTTTTAAAAAATACCCAAGGGAAATAACCCTCACCACCTGCACAACATTTTGTTTTAAACACTGAAGGGAAATAACCCACTGCACTCGCACGTTTATTCCAATTCAATAAGTTTGTCCCAGTACAATGAACTCATACTTTGAATGCTTAAAATTCTTTAAAAAATGAAACTTAGCTTCCATACCACATTGACTTGCGACAACCTATATCAATTATATTTATTTTAGAAATAATAATATTTATTGCTTATTTACAGTTCATACAACATTTTCATGAACGCCTATTCTAATTCATTATCTAAACTGTTATATACATATTGCTGTAATTAATTTACATATTGCATTAATACACATTCTTGCAACATCTCCGAATAACTAAATGCTGGCAATGCATGCATGGTTTTCAAAAAATTTCATTATACTTTGAATGCCCATAACTCCGATAATTCTGCATTTTTCCAGTTAAAATTTTTCGATGATAGAAGATAAACTTTTGTTTCCAGAACTTATTGAATAAGTGTGTTCCAATACAATGATCTCATACTTTGAATGCTTAAAATTATTAAAAAATGAAACACTTCCATACCACATACAGTTATTTACTTTGAATTGATATTATCTCATATGTAATTAACCTGTTATTATGTAAAATGCCTCACGATTTTCGTCTACATACTTTATTAGTATTTCCTCCTAGGTTCTATAAACTCTGGGGACGCAATAAAGCTCTTTTCAGGGCTACTTTATTTGTGTTCTTACTATCGGGTAACTAATTTTATGGTATTACGTAACCTACTTCACAATTTGGATATCCATAACTTATTGGTAATTCCTAAAAACAAGATCCTGTGTAAGACAGTTCGGTATTCTCTGTAAATGAACAAAAACCGTTTTAAGGGCTACATACTTTGTATTGTTGTTATCGGATTAGTGAAACAATTATTATTATATATATATATATATATATATACAAACATATAGACTCATATATATACATAGATGTATATACACATATACATACGTGTATATATATATATATATATATATATATATATATATATATATATATATCACCGTGACCGTGACCGTGACCGACCAGGCTATCAGATGTTGCTACACATCGCTGGTCACAATGCGCTTCGCATTGTTTTAGCCTTCAAATAACGCCACCCCGCCGGCTAGGCGAACAGGCCATATGTATATATATATACATATATACATACATTCATATAAATATGTCCATATATACATACGTATATATATACATAAATATGTGTGTGTATATATATATATATATATATATATATATATATATATATATATATATGTGTGTGTGTGTGTGTGTGAACAACAATGACCTAAGAGAAAGAAACTCAGTTGGTCAGTGGCATGTAGTTGACCACATAGACAAACATGTATGAAATACCATGCAACATAAATTCTTAATTCATCAAATCTTCATCCGCCACTAGATGATGTGCTATAATTACCAAATAGCCGCACTTGACACAGAAATGGCATATATTCTCTTGCTTAAAGAAAAGAGTGGGCGGGAGAGAATGGAGGAGTAGATAATATTGAAGAATCAACAATAGATCAGTGCTCAATTATCTTCAGTGTGTTTAATGAAATCAAAATCCTTTCATGATGTTGGCAGTATACGATCTAGACAGAGAGATAACGTATGTCATGATATTTAGAATAATAACCTGATGTTGTTAAAGGCGTTCACATGAGTTATTGTACGATAATATCTATTGTAGACATTAGTAAAACAGCGTGGTATACATTCTGATGCAGAGATAGGATTTATAACGAAAGAGAGCGGCAGAGTGGTGACAAAAATAATCCGAAGTTTTAAAACCAGATACAGACAGCATTTCTTTTAACGGGAATTTTTTGTAACATACATTACTCTTTTACTTGTTTCAGTCATTTGACTGCGGCCATGCTGGAGCACTGACTTTAGTCGAGCAAGTCGACCCCGGGACTTATTCTTTGTAAGCCCAGTACAGTACTATTCTATCGGTCTCTTTTGCCGAACCGCTAAGTGACGGGGACGTAAACACACCAGCATCGGTTGTCAAGCAATGCTAGGGGAACAAACACAGACACACAAACATATACACACACATTCATATATATATATATACATACGACGGGCTTCTTTCAGTTTCCGTCTACCAAATCCACTCACAAGGCTTTGGTCGGCCCGGGGCTATAGCAGAAGACACTTGCCCAAGATGCCACGCAGTGGGACTGAACCCGGAACCATGTGGTTGGTAAGCAAGCTACTTACCACACAGCCACTCCAACGAAAACGAAATCTTAGTACGAGGAGCCATAGCAGAAATATTTGTAATGATGATGATGATGATGATGATGATGATGTGATCATAATCACGATCATGATGGGGATTCTGGTGGTTGAAGATAATGCCAATGAGAATGATCTGACAAAGAATATGCGAGTTACTGTTGTGGTTAGCATATGAAAGGAAATATTTCGCACGGTTAGATATTTCAGTTTGATATAACTGATATGTAGATAGGAGTGGATGTGTGGTAAGTAGCTTGCTTACCAACCACATAGTTCCGGGTTCAGTCCCACTGCGTGACACCTTGGGCAAGTGACCTCTACTATAGCCTCGGGCCGACCAAAGCCTTGTGAGTGGATTTGGTAGACGGAAATTGAAAGAAGCCCGTCGTA